>NC_069787.1:10085606-10388636 GCF_027406575.1 Nycticebus coucang
ATCTAACAAAAAACAGTTTGTTTAAAATAATAATAGCAAGAACGTATTCTATGATGCATGTATAAATGTGTTTATGTATGCTTAAAGTGAAATGAATGATAGCAGTAACACAAAGGAAAGGAGGGAGGAATCAGGATTATTTTGTTATAAGATACTTGCACTACCCAGGAAGTGGTATAATGGTATTTGAAAGTGGACTTGAGCTTGGCGTCTGTGGCTCAATCGGCTAAGGCGCCAGCCACATACACCTGAGCTGGTGGGTTCGAATCCAGCCCAGACCCACCAAACAACAATGATGGCTGCAACCAAAAAATAGCCGGGCGTTGTGACGGGCTCTGTAGTCCCAGCTACTTGGGAGGTGGGGGCAAGAGAATCGCTTGAGCTCAGGAGCTGGAGGTTGCTATGAGCTGTGATGCCATGGCACTCTATCCAGGGTGACAGCTTGAGGCTCTGTCTCAAAAAAAAAAAAAAAAAATAAGAAAGTGGACTTGGATTAGTTGGAGATCAGTATATTGCAGACTTTAGGACAATCACTAAAAAAGGTAAAAAAAAAAAAGTATAACTGATAATCTAAGAAAAGAGAAAAAAATGGAATCATACAAAATGTTCAAATTAAATTCACAAAAGGCAGAAAAGCGTGGAAGATAAAAATAGAATAAGTAACATGAGCAACAGATAGAAAACAGTAAAAAAAATGGAAGATATGAATCCACATATATTAATCATTATTTTGAATATCAGTGGTCTAAATGCACCAAATAAAATACAGGGATAGATTGCTACCATTGGTCAGCACAAGAAGAAGAAGCAGAAGAAGGAGAAGAAGAAAAAAAGAGCAGAAAACAAGACCCAACTATATATTGTCTTTTAAGAAACCACTTTAAATATAAAGGCACATATAAATTAAAAGAAAATAAATGGAGAAAGATATACCACATTGACACTAATCAAAACAAAGTGGGAGTAGTTACACTAATTTCAAACAGGGTAGTCTTCAGAGCAAAGAAAGTTATCAAGGATAAAAAGGCATTACTAATGATAAAGGGGTAAATTCTCCAACAGACATGACAGTCTTTAATATGTATGTGCCTAATGGGCAAAAACTGATAATATTGCAAAGAGAAATAGATTTATCTGCAATTGTAGTTGGAAACTTCCACACCCCTCTTTAAAAATTGACAGATCCAGCAGGCATAAAATCAGTAAGGACATAGTTGAATTCAACAATACCATTAATCAAATGTATATATAATGGACATCTATAGACTACTTCATCAACGGTATGGAATTTTTACCAAGACAGACTACATTCTGGATCCAAAAACACACCTTAAAAAATAAAAAAAATCCCACCCCAGAAATCATACATTGTCCTCTTTCAGAACACAGTGGAATTAAACTAGAAATCAATAACAGAATGACAGCTATAAAACACTAAAATACTTGGAGATTAAACAACACACTTTTAAATAACACATGGATCAAAGAAGAAATCTCAAGATAAATTTTAATTTTTTTTTTGTGTGTGTGTGTAGAGACAGAGTCTCACTTTACTGCCTTTGGTAGAGTGCCATGATGTCACAGGACTCACAGCAACCTCTAGCTCTTGGGCTTCCGTGATTCTCTTGCCTCAGCCTCCCGAGCAGCTGGGACTACAGGCGCCCGCCACAACACTCGGCTATTTTTTTGTTGCAGTTCAGCCGGGGCTGGGTTTGAACCTGCCACCCTCCGTATATGGGGCCGGAGCCCTACTCACTGAGCCACAGGCACCACCCTCAAAATTTTAAATAAAATTTAAATGTGTTGAATAAAATGAAAATGAGAACAATTTATCAAAAATTATATGATGTCATCTGGATGGAGTTGAAACATATTCTTCTTAGTAAAGTATCACTAGAATGGAAAAGCAAGTATCCGATGTACTCAATACTAATATGAAGCCAGTAGATGAGCTAATACACACTCACACAAGAGAAAAACTCAGTTCGATTCAAGTGTGGGGAGGGGAAGGAAGAAGGAGGAGAAGGGAAGCAGAAGAGGGATTGGTGTACTCCCACCTAATAGATACAATGTAAGGGCATGTGGGGGTGGGTACCTATGGCTCAGTGGGCAGGGCACCTGCCCCATATACCGAGGGTGGAGGGTTCAAACCTGCCCCAGCCAAACTGCAACAACAATAAAAAAATAGCCGGGCATTGTGGTGGGTGCCTGTAGCCCCAGCTGAGGCAAGACAATTGCCTAAGCCCAAGAGGCAAGGTTGCTGTGAGCTGTGTGACGTGCAGTGGCTGATAAAGTGAAACTCTGTCTCTATAAAAAAAAAAAAAAATGGGTATATGGCACACCTCTTGGGTGCAGGACACAACTACAACAGGGACTTTATCTAATAAATGCAAACATTGTAACCTAAAAATAAATAACTAAAATACAATATTCCAAAAAGCAATTATGTGATGTCATGAAAAAAGAGATTTTATAGCATTGAATGCGTATATTAGAAAACAAAGGTGGCACCTGTGGCTGAAAGGGATAGGGCACCGGTCCCATATGCTGGAGGTGGCGGGTTCAAACCCAGCCCTGGCCAAAAACCACAAAAAAAAAAAAAAAAAAAGGAGAAAAAGAAAACAAGAAAGATCTAAAATCAGTCATCTAAGCTTTTATATTCAGAAGCTAGAAAAAGAAGAAAATATTAAATCTAAAGTAAGCAGCAGAAGAAAAATAATAAAAATTAGAACACATGTCATCTAAATATGTGAAAATAGGAAATCAATAAAGAAAATCAGCCAAACCAAAAGGTGTTCTTTGAAAAAAATTAATAAAATAAATAAAAACCTGCCTTTTATCCAGTCTAATGAGGGTAGGGGAGAGAAGGTGCTAGATAAAATGGACCAATTCCCTGAAAGATACAATCTACCAAAAACTCAAACATAAAGAAATAGTCAATCTGAATAGCCCTATATATACTAAAGAAGTTGAATCAGTAATTAATAAACTTCCAAAACAGAAAGTACCAGGCCCAGATGGGTTTACTGGTGAATTCTACCAAACATTAAAGAAAGAAATGATACTAATTCTCTGCACTCTCTTCCAGAAAATAGAAGCAGAGAGAATACTTCCTAACTGGCTCGATGCCTGTAGCTCAAGTGGCTAAGGTGCCAGCCATAAACACCTGAGCTGGCGGGTTCGAATCCAGCCCGGACCTGCCAAACAACGACAACTGCAACCAAAAAAAAAAAAAAAAATAGCCGGGCATTGTGGCGGATGCTTGTAGTCCCAGCTACTTGGGAGGCAGAGGCAGGAGAATCGCTTGAGCCTAGGAGTTGGAGGTTGCTGTGAGCTGTGATGCTACAGCACTCTACCCAGGGTAACAGCTTGAGGCTCTGTCTCAAAAAAAAAAAAAAGAATACTTCCTAACTCATTGTATGAGGCCAGCATTTTCCTAATGCCATAACCAAAGACATTACAAGGAAAGAAAACTACAGACCAATATCTTTCATGAATGTAGATGCAAAATCTTCAATAAAACATTAGCAAATTAAATCCAATCATGTATAAAATGAATGGTACACCATGCCCACTTGGGATCTTTGTCAGTATGCCAGGCTGGTTCAGCATTAGAAAATGAAATCCCTTACATGAACCATCTAAATAAGAAAAATCACTAGCTGCAGAAAAAACATTTGACAAAATCCAACAAGTATTCATGATGAAAACTGCAGTAAACCAGGAATACAGGGGAAAATCCCCAACTTGATAAAGAACATCTACTTTTAAAAACCTGCATATGGGGGTGGCGCCTGTGGCTCAAAGGAGTAAGGCACCAGCCCCATATGCTGGAGGTGGTGGGTTCAAACCCAGCCCCGGCCAGAAACTGCAAAAACAAACAAACAAACAAACAAAAACCCTGCATATGACACAGGTCAGTGACTTAGCTTTGACTGTGGTGGCCAATGTAGTAAAGGTGGCAGTGGCAGCCACAACTCTGCGGTCTGTGTCTTATGATGTGTCAGCTGCCACCGTTGGCTTGGGCTTGGTATGTATAGATGGCTAGTTAGGATTCTTGTCACCATTTTCCATTTCTGCAACCTTTTGGTGCCCCCTGCCTGGTGCCTTCCTAAAGAGGCAGTGCTTGAACAGCGCTCTGTTCTCTAATGTGGCCACTGTTGAAATACCCCAGCCAAAAGACCAAGATTAGATTTCTTCACCATGTGAATAACCATCTCCACAATGCAGCCAACTTACTGGATTCCCATTCCAGTTGACCACAAAGCTCCTGGTAACTTCTGCTTGTAATGGAACATGGAATGTGGCCCCTTCAGGAGAGGTTCTGGACTTTGAAACAACATGATGAAACTGGAAAATAAATCTCCTGATGGAATAAGTGAATGTCCAAAGATCAGAATGATAGTAACCCTAAATCAGCTACACAGAGTCCTGCCTTCCTTTGGTTTTACTTTGAACTCAGATGAACAAGTGGTGTCACCATAGCAAAGGCAATCCAGAAGGTCCTTTAATGTGGAAACCTCAGGAATAGACTGTAACAAAGATAGTTTCTGATCCCCATTGTTCTGTGAAGAAGGATATTTGAAAAGAGGAAATAGAGAAATACCAAAGATTATTGGAGCAATTTAAAGAAAGCGGTCATGGAAACTCTCTGGTGACTTCAGATCATCACAGGTGTCCAAATGGGAGAGTTTCTGATACAGAAACTGTATCAGTGGCTGAAATCCAATTTGAAAATGAAAGTAAGAGGGGACACCAGCTGAAACCTGACCTATCAGAAAAAACGTCAGGCCAACTCAGCCTGGGCAGTGGAAGCAATGACTTATTCAGGAGGAAAATGCCAACACTTCATAGAAAGGAAAGAATGGCTTAGGCCAAGAGAGGGATAGAAGAACAGATGATCTTCTTGAACTTACGGAGGACATGGAAAGGAAATTAATAATGCCCTTGGGCTGGGCACAGTGGCTCATGCCTGTGGGAGCACTCCGGGAGGCCGAGGTTGGTGGATCTCCTTAGCCTAGGTGTTCAAGACCAGCCTGAGCAAGAGTAAGTTCCAATCTCTACTAAAAAATAGAAAAACTAGCTGGGTGTTGTGACAGCTACCTGTAGTTTCAGCTACTTGGGAGGCTGAGGATAAGAGGAGTGCTCAAACCCAGGCGTTTGAGGTTTCTGTGAGCTATGATGTTAAGGCACTCTACCCAGGGTGACAGAGTGAGACTCTGTCTCAATAATAATAATAATAATGATAATAATAATAATAATAATGCCCTCGGTCATGGCTCACATGATAAGATTCTAAGTAGAGTTTTCAAATTTCAAATTAAGAACTTGAACTATTACTGGCTCAATAATCAAGTCATTAATTTTACATTTTTTCTGGTGAAATAAAAATAAGCAAGGCTAGTCAACACTTCATATGTTCAATAATTTCTTCTTTCCTAAATTGAAATCTAGTGGTTCCCAAGCAGTGAAAATTTTCCCAAAGACGGTAAATTTCTTTGAACAAGAACTTATTCTGGTGTTTATTCATCAGAAGGTACAATGGAGCCTGGTGGTTATAGATCTAGAAAAAAGTGTCTTGAATATCTGGATTCTATCTCTTTCAGTATTTACAGGATGGAAGTAAGACCAAAGGAAATGCGGATTTGAATCTTTTAGAGTGGACCCACTACATCAGGAAGACGTATGAGATTCCTTAATAGTTGAATGAGAGTAATTGTGGAATGCTTAGTTGTAAATATGCAGATTATGTCTCTAGGAAAAAAAACTGTTACATTTACAAAGCAACCAGATGCCTCTCCTCATGAAGATGTGGGAAATCCTTCATCAGCAGTTGCTATGAGTATGTCTCACCTGGTCCCTCTAGCTGCTGGTGGTTCTTTCACAGACATTTCCATTTACCTTATGCATTGTGAGTTAAAAAGTCTGTATCACTTCTGTTCTGTCACCAGTACTGAATGGTCAAAAGTACAAGAAAGGCTCTCACTGCATCCTAGTCCTGACCTGGGACATGGAGGGCTGCTTGCAACCCTGTTTTTAAGGGTGTACCTGTTCAGAGCCTGAACTATTCAATCCACACAAGAACGAATGCTAGTTAGTACTTTGAAAAATTTCCCTTATGAATGTGGGAAATTCATGATTTATCCTGTGAATTGTTAAGAAAAAGAACAGGATACAAGAATCAAAGCAAATAGACCACCTTCAGAATGGGAAAAAATATATCCATATTATGAATCTGACAAAGGGTTGATAACTAGGATCTATAGAAAACTCAAATTAATCAACAACAACAAAAAAAGCTAGGCTTGGCACCTGTGGCTCAAGCAGCTAAGGCGCCAGCCACATACACCTGAGCTGGCGGGTTCAAATCCAGCCCAGGCCTGCTAAACAACAATGACTGCTGCAACTAAAAAATAGCTAGGCATTGTGGCTGGCGCCTATAGTCCCAGCTACTTGGGAGGCAAAGGCAGGAGAATCACTTGAGCCCAGGAGCTGGAGGTTGCTGTGAGCTGTGATGCCACAGCACTCTACCCAGGGTGACAGCTTGCGGCTCTGTCACAAAAAACAAAAAAAAAAAAAAAAAAAAGCTAACAATCTCATCTATCACTGGGCAAGAAACATGAATAGAACCTTCTTTAAGGGAGAGATAAATGGTTAACAAACATATGAAAAAATACTCATCATCTCTAATTATCAGAGAAATAAAAATCAAAACCACCCTGAGATATCACCTAATCCCGGTAAGATTAACCCACATCACAGAGTCCCAAAGTTGCAGATGCTGATGGGGATGTGGAGAGAAGGGAACACTTTTACACTGTTGGCAGGACTACAGACTAACATAGCCTCTTTGGAAAAAAAGTATGGAGAATCCTCAAAGAACTCAAATTAAATCTCCCATTTGACCCCACAATTCCACTACTAGGCATTTACTCAGAAGAAAAAAAAATCCTTTTATCATAAGGACATATGCACTAGATTGTTTATTACAGCTCAATTTATAATCACCAAGATGAAGAAACAGCCTAAATGCCCACCAACCCAGAAATGGATTAACAAGCTATAGTGTAAGTATATCATGGAATACTATTCAGCCATAAAAAAGATAGTGGTGTCACAGCTTTTATATTAACCTGGATGGAGTTGAAACACATTCTTTTCAGTAAAGTATCACAAGAATGGAAAAGCAAATATCCAATGTACTCAATACTAATATGAAGCCAGTAGATGATCTAATTCATGCCCATAAAGGAGAAAAACTCATTTCAATTCAAGTTGGGGGGAGAGGGAATGAGGGAGAGGAGAGAGAGGGGGTGGGTCTTCCCACTGAATGGACACAACATAGGGGTGTATGGTACACCTTTTGGATGCCGGACATAACTACAAGAGAGACTCTACTTAACAAATTCAAATATTGTGACTTGGTTATTGGTACCTTCACACTAACCTGTTATGATCTTTACTATAGATCAAACTAAATATATATTCCTATTGAAAAGTGATTATTAATATTCTTGTTATTGTGTTTGTCACCTTTTAAACATAAGTTTCACTCTCCTATTTTTCTAACAAACCCTGAAAACATGGAACTTGGTGATAAGGTAACCTGCCAAAATAAAGCAAATTTCTTTATTAGTCACACACACACACACACACCCCAAACCTCCAGACCTGCAGCTAAGGTCATATTTAGTGATGAGAAACTCCCATTAGGACCAAGAACAAGACAAGTGTGTCCCTTCTCACCACTGCTTTTCAACATCATACTGGAAGTCCTTAACACAATAAGACAAGAAAAGGAAATAAGAAGGATACAGATTGGGAAGGAAGAAATAAACATATCATCTGTTTGGAGATGACATGATCATCTATATAGCAAATTCAGTAGAATCAACAACAACAACAAAACCCAGCCTATTGTGGTAGTGCATGGGGTGCAAGGCTATAGTGTGCTACAATCACATATTCAGAGAGCCACTGCACACTATCCTGGGCAACACAGTGAGATCCCCTATCTATTTAAAAAGAAAAGAAGGAAAGGAGGAAGAAAGAAACGGAGGAAGGAAGGGAGGGAGATTATCCTGGAACTAATAAGCAATTATAGCATGATTGTAGGACACAAGGTTCATATACAATGCTAAGCACTTTCTTATATATCAAGAAGAAGAAGTATAATTTCTTTTCTTTTCTTTCTTTCTTTCTTTTTTTTTTTTTTTTTGAGACAGAGCCTCAAGCTGTCACCCTGGCATCACAGCTCACAGCAACCTCCAACTCCTGGGCTCAAGTGATTCTCCTGCCTCTGCCTCCCAAGTAGCTGGGACTACAGGGGCCTGCCACAATGCCCAGCTATTTTTTGGTAGTAGCTGTCATTGTTGTTTGGTAGGCCCAGGCTGGATTCGATCCCACCACCTCAGGTGTATATGGCTGGCCCCTTAGCTGCTTGAGTCACAGGCACCAAGCCAAGAAGTATAATTTCAAATGAAAAATACAATACCATTTAAATTAATACCCCCCCCCAAATGAAATCTATTGTATAAATCTAACAAGATTTATATGTGGATAACTGCAGAACTCTGATAAAAGAAATAAAAAAAGAACTAAATAAATGGAAAGATATACCATGTTCATGAATAAAGAAGACTCAATATTGTCAAGATGTTAGTTCTTCCCAAAATGATCTATAAATTCAATGAAATCTCAGTCAAAATTCCAGAAAATTATTTTGTGGATATTGAAAAACTGATTTGAAAGATTAGCTAGATGCGGTGGTGCATGCCTATAGTCCCAGCTACTTGGGAGGCTAAGACAGGAGGATCACTTGAGTCCAGGAGTTCTTGGCTATAGTGCGCTATGCTGATCAGGTGTCTGCATTAAGTTCAACATCAATATGGTGACCTCTCCAGAGCAGGGGACCACCAGGTTGCCTAAGGAGGAGTGAACTGGCCCAGGTTGGAAACGGAGCATGTCAAAATTCCCATGCTGTTCAGAAATGGAATCACACCTGTGAATAGCCACTGCACTCCAGCCTGGGCAGCATAGCAAGACCCCCATCTCTAAAAAAAAAAGAAAGAAAGAAAGATTACATTGAGAGGTAAAAAATACAAAATGGCCATAAAACATTGAGGAAGAAGAACAAGGTTGGAGGACTGACACTACCCAACTTCTAGACTTACTAAAGCTACAATAACCAAGACAGTGTGGAATTGGTGAAGAAGATAGTCAACTGATCTTTGACAAGAGTTCAAAAGCAACACTGGAGAAAAATAGTGTCTTCAACAAATGATACTGGAACAACTAAATATCCACATGCAAAATAAGAATATAGACACAGACCTCATAATCTTCATAATGGATTGCAGACATAAATGTAAAACTATAAAACTTATAGAAGTCAAAATTAGAAAAAATCCAGGTTATAAAGGACTTTTTAGATACAAAACCAAAGACATAGTTCATGAAAGAAAGAATTGATAAGCTGGACTTGATTAAAATTAAAAAGTTCTGCTCCGTGACACTATCAAGGGAATGCAGACAAGCCACAAACTGGGAGAAAATATTTGTAAAGGACACATATGGCAAAGGACTCTTCTAAAATGTAAAAAGAACTCTTACAACTCAAAAACAAGAAAACAAATAACCCAATTAACAATTGGGCCAAAGACCTTTAATAGACACTTCACCAAAGAAAAAATAGATGAAAAAAGATGGCAAGTAAGCATATGGAAAAATGCTCCACGTTATGTGTCATCTGGGAAATGCAAATCCAAACAGCTATGACATATAACCTCATACCTGTTAGAATAGCCAAAATCCAGAACACTGACAGCACCTAATGCTGGTAGGATGTACAGCAACAGGAATTCTCATTCATTGCTAGTGGAAATGCAAAATGATACAGCCATTTAGGAAGGCAGTTTGATAGTTTCCTACAAAAGTATGCATAGTTCTACCACATGATCCATCAACGACATTCCTTGGTATTTACCCAAAGGAGCTGAATACTCACGTCCCCACAAAATCCTGCACATAGATGTTGGTAGCCACTTTATCCATAATTGCCAAAAGTTGGAAGCAACCAAGATGTCCTTTAGTGGATGAATGGATAAATAAGCTTTGGCACAGCTAGAAAATGGAATATTCTTGAATGCTAAAAAAGACTGTGAGCTATGAAACCATGAAAAAATATGGGGGAAACTTACATGTCTATCACTAAGTGAAAAGTGAAAAAAGTCCGGTCTGAAAGGGCCACATACTGTATGGTTAGAATTATATGACATTCTAGGAAAGGCAAAATTACAGAGACGGTTGAAAGATGAGTGGTTGCAGGGAGATAGGGGGAGCAAGTGATAAATAGAGCACAGAGGGGCAATGAAACAATTCTGTGTGTGACAGTACAATGATGAATAAATGCCATTATACTTTTGTCAAAACCCATAGAATATACAACCCCAAGAGTGTATCCTAATGTTAAATATCAACTTTGGGTGATAATGATGGGTCAGTGTTGGTTCATCGATTTTAAGAAATATATCACACTCCCGGGGGGATGCTGAAAGTGGGAGAGGCTGTGCCTGTGTAGGGGCAGGCATCTAAGGGAAGTCTTTGAACTTTCTGTTCAATTTTGCTGTGAATCTAAAACTGCTTACAAAATAAAGTCTATTAAAAAAAGAATGTACTATATACAGCATTCTATACCTTTATATTCTTTTTTTTTTTTGAGACAGAGTCTCACTCTGTCACCCTCAGTGCCGCCCATTTTTGTATTTTTTATTTCTTTTTTTTTTAATTTTTTAATTTATTATGCAATTTCTTTCTTTTTTTTTTTTTTGTAGAGACAGAGTCTCACTTTATGGCCCTCGGTAGAGTGCCGTGGCCTCACACGGCTCACAGCAACCTCCAACTCCTGGGCTAAAGCGATTCTCTTGCCTCAGCCTCCCAAGTAGCTGGGACTACAGGCGCCCACCACAATGCCTGGCTATTTTTTGGTTGCAGTTTGGCCAGGGCCGGGTTTGAACCCACCACCCTCGGTACATAGGGTCGGCGCCTTACTGACTGAGCCACAGTCTTATTACTAATGGCTAGTGGCATTCCATGGCATGGATACACCATAACTTATCTAACCAGTTCCCTTTTAAAAGACATTTTTGGTTTTTTATTATAAATATAGTGATTCAGTGAAGGACTTGCACGATATTCATGAGTAGGCACAAGTATAGACGTAGGATAAAGTTTACACAGCCTTATAGGTGGTATATCTGGGGGGAGGGAAAGAAGATACAGTTGAGTCAAGGGGAAGTGCACGTGCCTCCTTCACGTCCTACAACCAGTGGAGACCTGTCACCATTACAGTTGATGCTAGTAGTACTCAGTTGACTTTATGGCCTTGAGAAATAGGTATCCCCATTCCTATGATTATAAAACTGAGGTTCAGAGTGGTAAAGGGACTTTCTCAGTAATATTCGGCTAAAATATTTTTTTCCCAATAAATATACATGATACAAAATTCAAAAGGAATAAAGTATTATTATATAAGTTAGGACTAGTTTTGGCTGCATGTAATAGGAAAACCAAAAACAATCCTGGTTTCGCAACCTAAGATTCTAGTCTCTTATGTGAAACAAGAATTAAGCAGTCCAGATCTGTTTTGGTAGCTCCGGAAGTCAGTAGCAACTCCCAGCTTTTTTCTCCACCACTCCTGGGGTATGGCCCTATCTTCATTGTTGAAGATGCCTGCTAGATCACAAGCTATCACATCTGCATTCCTGGCAGCAAGAGGAAGAAAGGGCTGAAAAAAAAAAGTGTGGTGGTGGGGGGAGGGGAGAAAGAGTTCACTGTGGCATCCTCATAAATTTGTTTATATAAAGTTGTTTCCATCTGGGCACAGTGGCTCACGCTGGTAATCCTAGCACTTTGGGAGGTCAAGGCAGGTGGATTGCTTGAGCTTACAGATTTGAGACCAGCCTAAGCCAGAGTGAGACCCCTCTCTAAAAATAGCCTGTGGGGTTATGGGTGTTGTGGCAGGCGCCTGTAGTCCCAGCTACTTGGGAGGCTGAGACAAGAGAATCGCTCGAGCCCAAGAATTTGATACCATGGCACTCTACCAAGGGCAACAAAGTAAGACTGTCACAAACAAACAAACAAACAAACAAAATAAAATATTTTAAGGTTGTTTGCTTGGCTGGTCATGGTGCCTCATGCCTATAATCCTAGCACTCTGGGAGGCCAAGGCAGGTGGACTGCTTGAGCTCAGGAGTTCAGGACCAGGCAGATCAAGAGCAAGACCCCCATCTCTACTAAAAATAGAAAAGTAATCCAGACGTGGTGGCAAGTGCCATAGTCCCAGACACTCAAGAGGCTGAGGCAAGGGGATTGCTTAAGCCCAGGAGTTTGAGGTTGCTCTGAACTAGGGTGAGGCCATGGCACTCTATCTAGCCTGGGTGACAGAGCAAGATTCTGTCTCAAATTATGCTTGGTGGCACATACCTATAGTCCTACCTACTTGGGAGGCTGAGGCTGAGGCAGGAGGATCCCCTGAGCTCAAGAGTTTGAGGTTGCAGTGACCTGATTGCACCACTGCACTTCAACCCGGGCAACAAGGCAAAACCTCCATCTCCTAAAAAAAAAAAAAAAAAAATGACCTGGGCAACTTGGTCAACATCAAATAACTATTGGCTGAACTTGATAGCTCATGCCAGAATCCTACCATTCTGGGAGGCTGAAGCATGTGGATCACTCGAGCTTGGGAGTTCAAGACCAGCCTGAGCAAGATCTAGACCCCTATCTCTACTAAAAATAGAAAAATAAGTCAGGCATGATGGTGGGCACCCATACTACTTGGGGGGCTGAGGCAGGAGGATAGTTTGAACGCAGGAGTTGGAGGTTGCAGTGAACTAGGCTGACACCACAGTACTCCCGCCTGGGCAAAAGAGTGAGACTCTATTTAAATAAATAAAGTTTTTGCCTTGAAGCCTCATAATTCATCTGCATGTATTCTTGCCTAGTCATGTCATCACATCTGTCTGCAAGGGACGTTGGAAAATAGTCTTTTCTCTCTATAGTCAAGGTTTTAGCTAACAATTAGGGATCCTAATGATAATAAAGAAGGGATGAATAGATACCACAGCAAACTATTTGTCTCTCCCATTGTTACTTGGTAAAAAAGATAAGCTTAAGTCCTTCCCCCAGGCAGCTACTATTACATTTCTTGAATATCTGGAAAAAGTCTTGTCTCTTTTGTCCAAGAAATTTTTTTTTTTTTTTTTGCGACAGTGTCTCCCTCTGTTGCCCATGCTAGAGCACCATGGCCTCAACCTAGCTCATAGCAACCTCAAACTCCTGGGGTCAAGAGACCTTCCTGCCTCAGCCTCCCGAGTAGCTGGGACTATAGACACCTGCCCAAACACCACCTAATTTTTCTATTTTTAGTAGAGATGGGGTCTGACTCTTGCTCAGGCTGGTCTGGAACTCATGAGCTCAAGCTATCCACCCATCTTGGCCACCCAGAATGCAGGGATTTCAGGTGAGAGCCACTGCGCCTGTCCCTATTTCAGATTTTTAATGTTTTTTTTTTTAAATGACGGGGTCTTGCTCTGTTGCCCAGCTGAAATGGCATAATGATAGTTCATTGTAACCTTGAACTACTGGGCTCAAGTGATCTACCTGCCTCAGCCCCCTGAGTAGCTGGGATTATAACCATGTGCCACTATGCTTTGCTAATTTTTTAATTAGTTTTTTGTACAGATGGGGTCTCACTACGTTGCTTAGGATAGTCTTGAACTCCTGGTCTCAGGCAATCCTCTTATTTCTGCCTCCCAAAGTTCTGGGATTACAGGCGCAAGCCACCACACCCAGCCTGTCCAAGATTTTTTCCCACTCTGCCAAGAGTCACCGTGATCTGCCTTAAGAATTTGCCATGGGGGGCGGTGCCTGTGGCTCAGTGAGTAGGGCGCCGGCCCCATATGCCGATGGTGGCGGGTTCAGGCCCAGCCCCGGCCAAACTGCAACAAAAGGGCGTTGTGGCGGGCGCCTGTGGTCCCGGCTGCTGGGAGGCTGAGGCAGGAGAATCGCGTGGGCCCAAGAGTTGGAGGTTGCTGTGAGCCGTGTGACGCCACGGCACTCTACCCGAGGGCGGTACAGTGAGACTCTGTCTCTACAAAAAAATAAAAATTAAAAAAAAAATAAATAAATAAATAAAAAGAATTTGCCATGGGCAGCGCCTGTGGCTCAGTGGGTAGGTCACTGGCTCCAAATACCAAGGGTGGTGAGTTCGAACCCCGCCCCGGCCAAACTGCAACAAAAAAAACAGCTGGGTGTTGTGGCGGGCGCCTGTAGTCCCAGCTACTCGGGAGGCTGAGGCAAGAGAATCGCTTAAGCCCAGGAGTTGGAGGTTGCTGTGAGCTGTGATGCCACTGCACTCTACCAAGGGCGATAAAATGAGACTATCTCTAAAAAAAAAAAAAGAAGGAATTTGCCATGCTACTTCTCATCTCTCATTTGATTCTCATGAAAGCTCTACGAAGTGAGTAGAGCAGATATCATGATCCTCATTTGGTATGTGAAGAAACTGAAGACCAGAGAAGGAAATTGACTTTGCCCAAAATCACAGCATAAAGGGTGGCTTTGAGCCTGCTGTGGAAACAGAACAAACTGGAATGTGCTTCTCAATTATGGGACACATGCAGGATGGTATCAAGCAGCCAGTGGTAAGCACAGGGTTCCGATTCCAATTTATTTCATAACTGCAAGGAAATATGTCTTCTTTTTTTGTATTTTTCAATTTAATAGACATCAGCATATTACTTTTCTAAAGGTTTGTACAGTATACATTTTTTTGTATCGCATGACATTTTATTTTGTGTTTAGAAAGATGTTGCACACCATTCGTGTCGTTTCAGACATCTCTCAGTCTCAGTGGCTGTGTGTTGTCTTTGTTTTCACATATTTGAACAGATCTGGGCCTCTCGTGCAGTTCCAGCTAGGATAAGCCAGGAGGGTTTGCCCACCTGGGCCTAATATACCTTTAACTTCTCTCACATTTACTAATATGTCTTTTAAACAAAGAGCGATCAGCCCTCCGGCTCAGAGCATTTGGTAGACAAAAGTATCTAGCTAGAATCTGAGAACATTGTTTTGATTTCAATATACTTACATTTATAGTGTCTTTCTATTTATGGCAAATAATCCTGGTTCCCTTTTCTTTGAAAGTGATTTAAGTTTACTTTTTTATTATATACATCTAAGTTTAAAAACAAGTTTATTCAAAGAAAAACATTAAGTAAGGACCTATCAAAGTTTGAATACGGATCCCATCCCACTGGCTGTGTGACATTGGATAAAACACTTGGCTCCTTTGAGCTTTGGTTTCCTCATCTGCAAAATGAAGGTGACAGTATTTTGCACCTCATAGATTTTTTTTATAGGAATGAATGAGATTTTGAATGTCAAGAGCTCAACGTCTGGCACAGAGTTAAGCACTCAATATTATTTTTAACATTATCACCTTATTAATAATAGTAGTATCATCTTAATTTTATCAAAACAACTTCTGGCTGCTTGGAACAGGGAATGGTAGTGGACTTTGGGGTAACTGGATGGAGATGCCCTATCCTAGAGCCCGGGCCCCTACACCAGTCGTTCTCACCAGGAATCGTCCTCCCACCAGGGGACATTTGGCAACATCTGGAGATTTTTCATTCTGACTAGGCGAGGCAGTGCCACTGACGTATGCTGGGTAGAGGCCAGGGATGGTGATAAACAGCCCACAGTGCCCAGGACAGTCTTCACCACGAAGACCCTGAGGCTGAGAAACCTTGTCCCACGCTGTACCCTTGCGCCCCTCCCTGTGCCTCAGCAGCAGCTGACTCTTCCACCAGTTCATTGTTTCCAAAAGAGGCTTGAACTTGGAATCCAAAGACCTCAACCTCAGTTTTCTCATCTAGCACATAGAGATGCTGAAGCCTGCCTTGTGCTTCATCTCCTGCTGGGGAAACCTCTGGGGTGACTTTCCTGCCCTGAACTATCCCTGAGAGTCTCTTCCATGCTTCCGGGGAAGGCCCAGCTGATTGGCTTTTCTCCTTTTGTTTGCGTTCTGGGTGTTTCTCATTCCCAGGGGCCTCTGGGGCCTCCTAGCCACCATCTGAAACCCCGCAGAGCAAAGCAGGCTGGGTGAATGTTCCCGCCTCCTCGGCCTCGCCTGTTCCTCCAGTCTCGGCTCCTCGTCTGTTTCCCTTGGGGCACTCCTTGACACGTATCATCATTCTGTGTGTTGACCTGTTGATTTTATTCCTCTGCAAATGCCTCTACTCCTGAGGACAGACGCCACACCTGCCTGGGTCCCCGGCACTCTGAACAGTGCCTGGCACATTACAGGCCCTCAGAAATTTATCTGTGGAATGTAGGAAGGGAGAGGCGGAGCTAGACAGGACAGGGTGAGGGGATAGAAAAGGGGAAGAGAGAGAAAAAGAGAAAATAGAGGGGTAAAAAGAGAAAATAGAGATCTAACAAAGGGGGGGGCGGAGACTGAGACTTGAGCACGATGTGGGGGGGGAGCGGGGAGAGAGAGAAGGAAGGAGAAAGAGAGAGAGAAGAGACAGATGTAAAGAAAGATGAATAGAGTGAAGAAGAAAAGAGAAGGGAACGGAGACCCGCGGAGAGCCCGAGCAGGCGCAGTGCAAAGAAAACCTCACGGAGGCCCCAGCGCCGGGGTGGAAGGGAGCGGACCGCGCGCGGGAGCCGGCAGCCCCCAGACTGGAAGCGCTGGGATACCCGCGCGGTTTCCATGGAGACAGGGACGCCCTCTGCAGGCTGCAGGTTTAGAGCCCCGGGATGCGGAAGCCGAACAAGTCCGCCTGGGGAAAGGCTCCCTGGGGACCCGAGGGCGGGGGCGAAGGGCTAGGGCTGCGATCGCTCCTTATCTCCCCCGCTCCCATCCTGGGCATTTGACCCTCCTCGCCTCCCTGACACGGTCCTGAAGGATCTGGCTAAAGGGCAGAGATAGGTGGCTCCTCAACCTCTTCCCACCCTGTTAAGGCTGGAGCGCACAGGGCGCAGGCCTAAGCTTTCTCTTCAGTTTCAGCTCTGTCCACCGCCCAGATGTGCACATCCACCCTTGGTTTTCCCCTTTGCTCCTCTGCGCTCGGGAGTCTAATCAGCATCTTCCAAGTCGTTTAATTCTGTGACTCACCTAACTCATCCCCGCCGCAGGGCTTTTGCATTTGCCATTGCGTTTGGCTGGAACCCTTTCCCCAGCCCTTAGGCAGCGGTACCACTAGAACCGGGAGGGAGCCCTGCTACCTGCGTGTGCGATCGCGGTGCTGGATCTGGGTGAGGAGCACGCCCGGGGGCGAGCGGGCGCACGGGGGAGGCATCCGGCAGCCTCACCCCGGGGAGGGGCCCGACCTGCTGGAGGCCTGGGGCGCCCTTCCTAGCTCCATAGCTGTGGTAGGGAGCTGGCAAAGCCGAGGGCCCTTTACCACCCTGCGGGCTGGCTGGGCAGAAATGACCCGCACATCCCTTGTGTCACAGCTATCATTTACAACCCAGGTTAAGCATCTCGTGGGCCTGGCGCGGGTCAAGGGCCTTATGGTTCCAACCAGAGCACTGTGGAACCTTCAGGTCTCAGACACGGCAACCCAGACGCAGACTAGACCGACAGATAGTAAATAGGAAGCCATTTCAGCCCGCAGCCGGAGTCAGAGTCCGAGGCCGGGTCAAGACCCTGACCCTGACCCCGGATGGTTTTGACTGGCCCGCGACCCCTCTGTGCGCTCCGCTGGGAGCCAATCTCTGTTACCAGAGGAATGCAGCATGCTGATTGGCTGAGGCTCGGCTCCCCGCAGAGCTGGGAAGAGCCCTGCGGGTCTGGCTTTGGGTAGAGGTGTGTCACTGAACTCGCAGAGGGTGGGCGCTATCTAGGGAACCATTTTCCCTTCCCTTCTCTCTCCTCCTCTCCCCTCCCTCCCCTCCCCTCCCCTTCCTTCCTCCTCCCCTCCCCTCCCCTCTTCCCGCTTCCGTCTTCCTTTCCTCCCTTCCTCCTTCCCTCCCTTCCTTCCTTCAACAGTCGCATTTTGTTGTCTGAGCTAGAGCGCCTTGGCATCAGCCTAGCTCACAGCAACCTCAAACTCCTGGGCTCAAGTGTTCTCCAGTCTCAGCCTCCTGAGCAGGTGGGATTTCAGGCGCGGCCACGATGCCTGACTAATTTTTCTGTTTGAGTAGAGATGGGGTGTGTGTGCGTGTGTGTGACACTCTTGCTCAGGCTGTTCTGGAACTCCTGACTTCAAGGGATCCTCCCACCTTGGCCTCCCCGAGTGCTAGGATTGCAGCCGTGGGCCACCACGCTCAGTTTAGGGACATCTTCATTTTGAAGACCTTTCTTGTTCTGCCCATTCTCCTTTTCTCTATCTCTGTCCTTCTCACCTGAAACCAACTCTCCCCATTATTTTCTTATTTGTGTAATTATTATTTTTACAATTATGACTAGTTTTGACAGTATCAGCCAAGATTTATTTGGGACTTACAGTGCCAAGCACTTGACACTTGTTGCCTTATGGAAAATTTTTTTTGAGACAGAGTCTCACTTTGTTGCTCTGGGTAGAGTGCCATGGACACATCATAGCTCACGGTAACCTCAAACACTTGGGCTCAAGATTTTTGCCTCAGTTTTTCTATTTTTGGGGTCTCACTCTTGTGAACTCCTCAAGCCATCCACCCACCTTGGCCTCCCAAAGCACTAGGATTACAGGTGTGAGCCACTGTGCCCGGCCCTCTTCTGTAATCTTTGCAACCTCTTGAAGATATCATCAATGTCTCCATTGTACATATGAGGAAACTGAAGCTCAAAAGTGAAGAAATTCATGAGAGTCGAGCATCTAGAAAATAGCTGAGCTCCAGCCTTTTAAACCACTTTGCTATAATGTACATAGCAAGCTCCATGATGCTAAAGTCCAAGTATCTTCCCTCCACCCCCAACCCCCACACAGTGGTCTAGGGCCTGGCACACAGAGCGCACTCAGTACCACCTGAGTGCCCGGCACTGTGCTAAGTGTCTCACAAGCATTGTTTCATTTAATCCTGGTACCCACCTTGTGAGGTAAGTACCATGGTGTTCACAGTACAGAAACAGGCCAGTCAGGTTCAGCAGCATCCCCAAGGTCATCCAACTGAGTAAGAGGGTCAACTAGGCCAAACACTATGGTTGGGGCTCCACAGTCCGTGCTTTTAGCACAGTGCTCAACTCTGTGAATGACAGTGTATTTCCATCATCTTGAAAGGAAATGGTGCCCAAGAAACATTTGTTGAATGGGTGATTAACATGAAAGAATGGGGCGGGGCCTGTGGCTCAAAGGAGTAGGTGCCGGCCCCATATGCCGAAGGTGGCGGGTTCAAAACCAGCCCTGGCCAAAAAAAAAAAAAAAAAAAAAAAAAAATGAAAGAATGGCCAGATCGGGGAAGAGTAAACATGGGCAGGATGCTAGAGAGAGCTGAAGGAGGTGGCTGTGGTTTGCTATTTTCTCGTATTTCCCTCAGGGCTTCCTGGAGGAGGAGTCCATTTGATGAGGGGAGAGAGAGGGCATTGAGGGTTCCAAAATGTTTCTGTTTCTGGAGCAAGAGGCTCTCATCCAAGATCCCCATGTGTCTGTCTTCTCCCCCTCCCCACCCCAGGAAGCAGTTTACAAGCACTTGGTTGGGTTGATGGGCAGAGTGGGAGTGCTGAGGGCCAGAATGAAGAGAGGTCTGGTGTCCTCGGACGCTGGGAAGTAATGATCCATTCTTTCTTCCTCCTGACCGTGGTGGTGGGCCCGGCGCCTGCGCCCCTCAGCTCTGTGCCTTGTCCTGGGCTGCATGATCTTCCCTGACGGCTGGGACGCCGAGACAATCCGGGACATGTGCGGGGCCAAGACAGGGAAGTACTCCCTGGGGGACTGTTCAGTGCGCTGGGCGTACATCCTGGCCATCATCGGCATCCTCAATGCCCTCATTCTCTCCTTCCTCGCCTTCGTGCTGGGCAACCGGCAAACAGACCTGCTGCAGGAGGAGCTCAAGCCGGAGAACAAAGGCGAGTGAGGCTGCGGGCAGGAGGGTGGCTGCGGGGGTCCTGATCCTGGTCCACACATGCTCCCCGGGGACCAGGACAATTTCAAATAAGTTTTTACATCATTTTTAAATTTCAGTTTTACTTAATTTTTTGCATAATAAAAGTGATGCAAAAATTGGAAACCTTACAGACGGTACAACCACCTTTTAAATGATTTGACACTTCCCCTCAAATCTCATTATTTGCGCACCTATGACCCAACAGACTTACTCGTGAGAGATGTGCAAAAATGTGGGTAGCAGGAGGTTCCCTACAGCCAGCAATTACAAACAAGCTAAATGGCCTTGGACAGGAGGATGGACAGCTAACTGGTGGTGTGTTCACATCACAGAGCGGAATGAAAACACTGCAGTTACCTATAACGGAGCGGCTGCATTTTGATGACATAATACCAAGGGGGAGAGGGAAGTCATCCGTTAGAAAAGGAGGAAGTCTGGTGGTGCCTGTGGCTCAAAGGAGTAGGGCGCTAGCCCCAGATGCTGGAGGTGGTAGGTTCAAAGCCAGCCCTGGCCAAAAATAGCAAAAACAAAAAAGAAAAGGAGGAAGTTGGAGTACCCAGATCTATGCGAACTATTGGCAGAGTCATGATTCTTAAATGGTGAGTTCACTGGAGTTTATCACCATTGTTTTATACTAAGTATATTACCTGTAAATTTTTGTATATATCAAGTAGCATTGAAATGCAATAAAGGAAAAATAACACATAAGGTCAGAGCCTCAGTGGTAATTGTTTCCATGCCTCTATAAACGTTATTATAACATAAGATGAAGGAGCTGTAGTTCATTTAATTATTCTCCTTTCAGGAGCTGTGAGGGAGGTTTCCAGGTTTTGCCTATTACTGATAATGCTACAAAGAACATCTTTTTGTTTGTTTGTTTGTTGTTTTTTTTGCAGTTTTTGGCGGGGGCCGGGGCCAGGTTTGAACCCTCCACCTCCAGTATATGGGGGGGCCGGCACCCTACTTCTTGAGTCACAGGCACCACCCCAAACATCTTTGTATAATAGTGCCTTTTCCTACACATGTGCAAGTGTTTTCCTGGTGTCTTTCCAGAAGGGGAATTGTGTGCTTAAAACTGTACTGATAGTGCCAGATGGCTTTCCAAAAGGTAGTGCCGAGCAGTCTTTTGACCCAGGGCTCCATCTTGTCCCCAGAGCATGCAGAGACAATGCATCAGTGAATGCTTTTCTGCCTGCGTGTACATTATTTACTTTGAGAAGTGGGAGCTATAACCTTCACAGTCACATCCTTCCTTGAGCACACTACATTAATTATATTCATCTCTTGGAAGTTTCTCACCTATAAATTGAGAATAAAGGCACTAAGGATTAAATGCAATAACGTATATGCTGTGTTATATCATTTGGCAGAAGGTAGTTTAGTATTTTGGTTGAACTCATGGACTGTGAAGGCAGATTGTCTGTATTGGAAGCAGGCTTAGAAATTACTTAACCTTGAGCTTCAGTTTCCTGCATTTCATAAAATGAAGCTGATGAGAACAGTACCACCTCCCAGGGCTGTCACGTGCCTGCTTGTAAAGTGGCAGGCTGGGTCTGGCACGTGGTGAATGCTCACTCAAAGCTGTCAGTCTTGCCAACTCCCCATCAGGCAGGCATTGAAACCACATTTTACAAATAAGAAAGAAGGCCCAAGCTCAGAGAGCTCCAATAACTTGCTCAAGTTCACATAGGCAGGATTGGAACCCAGGCTTTTCAGCCAGGTGGGGCCAGGGATTTTCTGCCCCCTTTTTGGGGCCCCCTGGGAAGCTGGTCTGCAAACCTGTACTCAGAGGGGCCTTGGGATGGAGACCCTCAGACCTGTGGGTTTCTGCGATCTTAGTCTGAGGGCAGGGTCTGCCCTCTGGAGGCAGCTTTCAGAAGTGCCAGACTCTGTGGCCCTTCTCTAGGTTTCTGGGATGCAGCTGAGGTGAGTTGTGCCCACTTAGCATCCCTCACCTTCCTCCCAATAGCCCCCTAACAATTCAGTGTTAAAAGGTGATATAATTAAAGCTCTCTTATAGAGCAGAAAAAAATAAAGGGCGGTGTAATGGAGCCCCACTTTGCCTTCCTGCAGCTGGGGATCTCCATCCCTTACTGGAAGTTCAAGATGAATGAGCCCCACAGTTCAGTTCAGAGCCAAAGACCTCTAGAACAAAAATACAAAATAAAATGAATTGTTACCATTCCCAGAATATACCATGTGCAACCTTTTGGCTGGCAAAATTTGTCCCTTTTTGACCTTTCAGAATTACCCTGCAGTTACCCCATTTAACAGATGAGGAAATCGGAATGGCTTACTCCAGCCCGCCGCTGCTCAGAGCTCGGTTGGGATTTCGCAGCGTGTTCAGCCCGTGCTTCTGCTTCGTTTTGCTCTATAGAATGTCCTGATGCCCTGGAGGTCTCTGACTTTCTCTGATTCTCTCTCTCTCTCTGTCTCTTAGATTTTGTGAGCTCTACAGTAAGCTCCGTGCTGCGGCCAGGGGGTGATGTCTCTGGATGGGGAGTCCTCCCCTGCCCCGTGGCTCACTCACAGGGACCCTGAAGGCCAGGACCACAGCCCAGGAATTGGCCTGACCTCAGCTTGTCCTGTTTCCTGTCCTCTCACCTCCTCTATTCAAGATCTGAGGGAAGATCCTGATCTCAGACTGACAACTCACTACCCGCCTGCCACCTCCAGGCTTTGAAGAGAGGATGGGGCTGGGGTGCAGCCTGGGGGAGGGGAGAGGCCCTCCAGCCCCTGGGAGGGCTTGATTCTGGCTCCTCCCTCAATTTGACCTAAGGGAGCCCATATCACCCAGGTCTCCTGGGCTTCTCTCCCTCTAGACTGGCCTAGAGGCCCTTGCAGATCCCCAGGGGAGGGAGGAGTTCCAGCTCCCAGCCTCTCAGAGGGCTGCTGCCTGGCTGTACCCTTGCCTCCTCTGGTCCCTGCCTTCTGCAGAAATTTATTCTAGACACTGCCCCAGGATGGGCCCGACTCTTTCCTACTTTTTTTTTTTTTTTTTTTTTGCCAATGATGGTTCCACCACTTCTGCCACAAAGCTCCAGGTGCCACCAGTCTCCACGGGGCCTGCTTTGCCCCTGTTCCAGCCTGTTTCCAGCTCTGCCAAAGGACTCTGAGATGCACCGAGGGAGAAAGCAGGGGGCCTCCTGGGCAGCAGCAGACTGGGGCCCTGACTGGCCCAGAGTCTAAGGAAAGACTTTCAGGCTCTGGAGCAGCGGAGGGGGCGGCAGCTGGAGCTTGGAACTGCTCAGCCTGGGCCAGCCTGGCCTCCTCTCTGCTGGGAC
Source organism: Nycticebus coucang (assembly GCF_027406575.1). Lineage (NCBI taxonomy): Eukaryota > Metazoa > Chordata > Mammalia > Primates > Lorisidae > Nycticebus > Nycticebus coucang. The sequence goes on from NC_069787.1 coordinate 10,108,982, forward strand.
ATCTCTCCAATGACTGGACCCTTGACCCTGGCCTGTTTTGTACAGCACAGACTTCTTGGCCCTGTTGTCAGGGTTGGGGGTGGGAAGGGGTTTCCAAAGGTGGGGATTTAGGGGATGCCTCACCCCTTCTGTCCCTTCTCATGCCCCCCACACCCCGGGCATCTGCCAAGGGCAGAGACTGTCTTGCCTCTTTGATACTTTTCTGCATAACTTGAACTTGCAGGTCACCTCTGAACAGGGTACCCCTGTCCCCACCTTTTCCTCCTCCTTGCCCACCTGTCGCCTTGCGATATGCCCAGGGTCTGCACCTGATGGTCAGTGCTCCGAGCCGCAGCATGAGTGTGTGCGTATGTGTGTGAGCGTGTGTGCGCGTGCCAGTGTGTGTGTGTGTGTGAGCGTGTGTGCGCGTGCCAGTGTGTGTGTGCCGGGGGAGGGCAGGCGAGGTCTCCTCTCCCCGTCTCTTCCCACTGTGGGGGCATCTCCCACCCCTTTGGCAGGGGGCAAGTCAGGGAGACTCCAGGTGTTTTTTGAACACCGCTCATTTCCTTGTGGATCTGGCCGCAGAGCCATCTAGCCTTGGGAGTCCCCACCTGGGCCCCGACAACTCCTGTCGATGCCTGGGTGAGGGGCGGCGGACCCGCTTCCTCTAGAGCGCCTGGTCCTCGCGGCCCTGCCCCGGGGTAAGCGCGTGGCGCCCCCTACAGGCTCTGCGGGGAAGCGCGCCGCTGGCGTCTTGCCCCTCCAGCCTGGGCCGCAAGGAGGGAAGCGGTTTGGGAGCCTGGCGTGCCCAGCTTGTGTTCATTCCCATAGGATTCGGACCTGAGAGAATTTCCAAGAGACACCCCAGAAATCTTCTGCCCTTCTCCCCCATCTGGACCCTCCCCGGTGTCAGACCCCAGCTCCCCGACTCACTCCTGGGCACGTCCTGCGCTCTGGCCCGCACCAAGCGCCCCTCCCCGGCCCGGCCCAGGTCTCACTCCCAGCCACCAACCCGGCGGAGGACGAGGGCAGCCTGGCAGGGGCAGGAGGGAGTTCCGCGGACACTCAGGCACCAGTGCTGGGGTGAGGAGGAGTGGAGGGCGGGGAGAAAAAAAAGGAGGGGTGAGAGGCAGGAGAATAGAGACCAGGAGTGATGGAGAGAGGTCAGAGATGAGAATGGGGGTGGGGGAGGCAGGACCGGACAGGGCAAGAGGCAGATGGGAAGATGGGTTGGGGGTACCCCTGGGATGCAGGAAAAGGGAAAGAGACAGGAGCTGGGCACTCAGTGAGGGGACCACTTGTCTCCCAAGGACACCACCCGCGGAGGGGCCTTCCAGACACCTGTGCCTGATGGGGAGGTTGGCACGGACCCCCTCAGAGGCCTTGCAAGAAAGAGGCTGGAGGCGCAGAGCAGTCAGCCAAGGCCCTGTCTTTTTGTGGAGAACTGTGGTGGGGCCACAGCAACAGGTGGAAGGGAGCACCAGGTGCAGAGAAGGAGGAGGCCGCTCTGGTAGGCGCAGTCTGATGCCGTGTCCTGGCCACCATCCACCCAGCCGGCTGGAGCAAGGGGCATCCTGGAAATCAAGGAGTTTGGGCCTAGGAAATCAGAGTTGGGTGAGGGAGCCCCAGGGTGACACAGGCAGGGATAGAGGTTGGAGTAAGACCATACCATGGCCCTGGCTCTGAGGGGTCCTCATAGGCTGGAACAAAGTGGGTGGCAGATGCTTCAGCCAGAGGCCCAGGTGAGGCCCTGATGGCTCCCCTGGGGCAATGAAGACATCATGGAACGGGGACTTTGTGGTTTGGCTTTCACTAGGCTTTAGCCTTCAGGAGGAGAAAAAAAGAGGAGGTTCCTGATCTGTTGCTGACTTCAGGAAGGCTTTTTGGGTTCCAAGGTAGAGCCTTCCAGGTTTAGGTCCCCAAAAGAAGTCTTCCCCAGCTGTGACTGGATGGGGCAGATCTGGTTCTACCCACTTTTCTCTGCCCAGGTCTAGAGACTCAGGAGAGGCCAAAGCAGCTATAACCTAGAGATGGTTCAGTCTCTGGCTCACAGTGCTGGCCAGTAAAGTCTTCAGCCTAAGTCTTGGGGATGTAAAAATCTTCCCCTTTGGGGACATGTACCTATGGAGGAAAACTGCTTTTCTGAAGAGGTGAGGATTGTGGGCAGGATCAAGATCCTTTTCAGGCCTAGAATAGCCAAGAAGATGGGAGCTTTTAGGCAACGCTGTTGTGCCTGGCCTTTTGAGAGTCCTGCTTGGGGATGGGGGGATCATCCTTCTCCAGGTTCCAGTGTGAACTGAGGAAGGGAAACCCTCTCTTTGGAGAAGCTGGGATCTTCCCAGCACAAGAAACTTCCACAGGCCCTTGTCTGGCTTGCAGCTAGCTTTGGGTGGGACTGGAGTTTCCCGAACAAGAAGCAAGGAAGCATAGTCCTTTCCCAGAGCTCTGACCAGCAGACCCGAGGGCCTGTGATGTGTGACGTTAGGATAGCTTGGTGTTGTCCACACCCCATTAGTAAGTTTTGTCTGAATGTGTCCTTGGTGTTCATTGTCCAACTTGGTAACATTTATTTTGGTCCTGACCCTTTCTGCTGCTGCTGAGTTTGAGCTTCAGTGCAGGTGGAATGACATTCAAATAAAGAAACACTTTATATCACCCATGTTGGCTGCTTCTTTTCTGAGTCATCCCTCAGGGGATGAAAAGGGGTCAGGTTTGGCTGCATATCAACAGACCCTACTATTGTGGTTTAGCAAGATTATTTTACCATCACATTTTTTTTAAAAAAGTCTGGAGGTTAGCCAGAGCATGACTGAAATTGCCCACAGTCTTATCAGGAACCCAGCCTCCTTTTTTTCTTTCTTTCTTTTTTATTTTTTGGGTAGAGACAGAGTCTCACTGTACCGCCCTTGGGTAGAGTGCCGTGGCGTCACACGCGGCTCACAGCAAACTCCAGCTCTTGGGCTTATGTGATTCTCTTGCCTCAGCCTCCCGAGCAGCTGGGACTACAGGCGCCCACCACAACGCCCGGCTATTTTTTTTTTTTTTTTTTGTTGTTGTTGTTGCAGTTTGGCCGGGGCTGGGGTTGAACCTGCCACCCTCAGTATATGGGGCCGGCGCCCCACACACTGAGCCACAGGTGCCGCCCTCCTTTTTTTTTTTTTCTATACTTCCATTTTCTTTTTCTTTTTCTTTTTTTGTAGAGACAGAGTCTCACTTTATGGCCCTCGGTAGAGTGCCATGGCCTCACACAGCTCACAGCAACCTCCAACTCCTGGGCTTAAGCGATTCTCTTGCCTCAGCCTCCCAAGTAGCTGGGACTACAGGCGCCTGCCACAACGCCCGGCTATTTTTTGGTTGCGGTTTGGCCGGGGCCGGGTTTGAACCCGCCACCCTCGGTATTTGGGGCCGGCGCCTTACCGACTGAGCCACAGGCACCGCCCCTTCTTTTTCTTTTTTTTAGAGACAGAGTGCCATGGTGTCATAGCTCACAGCAACCTCCAGCTCTTGGGCTTAGGCGATTCTCTCGCCTCAGCTTCCCAAGTAGCTGAGACTACAGGCGCCTGGCACAACGCCTGGCTATTTTTTGTTGCAGTTTGGCCGGAGCAAACCTGCCACCCCTGCCACCCTACCCACTGAGCCACAGGTGCCACCCTATACTTCCATTTTCAATCCTGGCTTCCATCCTCAAGAACACCTCATGGGGGCGGTGCCTGTGGCTCAATGAGTAGGGCGCTGGCCCCATATACCATTTGTGGTGGGTTCGAACCCAGCCCCGCCAAACTGCAACATAAAATAGCTGGGTGTTGTGGCGGGCGCCTGTAGTCCCAGCTACTCTGGAGGCTGAGGCAGGAGAATCGTTTAAGCCCAGGAGCTGGAGGTTGCTGTGAGCTGTGACGCTATGGTACTCTACCAAGGGTGACAAAGTGAGACTCTTTCTCTTTTTTTTGAGACAGAGCCTCAAGCTGTCATCCTGTATGGAGTGCTGTGATATCATAGCTCGCAGCAACCTCCAACTCCTGGGCTCAAGTGATTCTCCTGCCTCCGCCTCCCAAGTAGCTGGGACTATAGGCGCCCACCACAACACCCGGCTATTTTTTGGTTGCAGCCGTCATTGTTGCTTGGCAGGCCCAGGCTGGATTTGAACCTGCCAGCTCAGGTGTATGTAGCTGGCGCCTTAGCCACTTGAGCCACAGGCCCCGAGCTGAGACTCTGTCTCTTAAAAAAAAAAAAGGCACACCTAAGATGGCTGCTGTAGCTCCTACCTAGTCCACCTTCTAATCAAAGGAGACTTATGGAAATCCCATAGGACTGAGTCACATGGTACACATATCTGTAAAGGAAAATGGGCCTATTAACTGGGCACGCTGCCATCAATAAAATTGGTGCTCTGTTGGGCGGTGTCTGTGACTCAGTGAGTAGGGCGCTGGCCCCATATACCGAGGGTGGCAGGTTCAAACCTGGCCCTGGCCAAACTGCAACAAAAAAATAGGCGAGCGTTGTGGCGGGCACCTGTGGTCCCAGCTATTTGGGAGGCTGAGGCAAGAGAATCACTTATGCCCAAGAGTTTGAGGTTGCTGTGAACTGTGACGCCACAGCACTCTAGTGAGGGCAAAAGAGTGAGACTCTGTCTGAAAACAAACAAACAAAAAAATTGGTGCTCTGTGACAAAAAAGGGGAAATAGGGCAGCCAGCAGTCTCTGCACCCTCCTGGTAGTACAGGCCTATCATGGGACTTAGCATTCTGACTACAGCAAATGAGGCTCCACTCTTTTCTGCTCATGTGGATTTGGACAAATCACTTTGCTTCTCCCTAGTCTAAAGCATCATTGAATAAATGGAGAAAATAGGGACATCTCACAGGGAAGCTTTAAAAAACAAACAGAAGTTGTATGTACTAGTAAATTGCTTAGCAGGTCTTGTGCATTGCAACACACCCTGGATGGTAGCCACACTGATGACTTGGGAACAGAGTTATCATTCAACATTTTTTGAGCACTTAGTCTATGCTAAGCACTTACACTAAAAAAAAAAAATGAACAAAACAGTGAACCCATCTTAAGGGTAAGTCTGCTTGGGGAGATGAATATGTAAAAAAGAAATGTATAATTTGCTAAGTGCAGGTTATTGTGGGCACCCTGAGCAGGGACACTTTATGTGGCATTTGGTGGCTGGGTGGATTACGGGAAGGTTTTGGTATAGGGTGAGCAGGAGTTAGGCAGCAAGGGTTAGGAAGGCCAAAGAGAAGGCAGCTTGAGAAAAGGACTTAGGTGAGAGGCAGAGAGGGTGAGAGGTGAGTCTGCAGAGACAGGCACCAGATTATGAATACACTCAGACTCTGCCCTCAGGAGTTCAGCCTTACAAGTGATGGGGAACCAGTGGAGGATCTTTTGTTTTGTTTTGAGACAGGGTCTCATCCTGTCATCCAGGCTAGAGTGCAGCAAATTGCAACATCAAATTTTTGGGCTCAAGCAATCCTCCTGCATCAGACTCTGAGAGTAGCTGGGACTCCAGGCTCCCGCCACCAGGCCCTGCTAATTTTTCCATTTTTAGCAGAGATAGGGTCTCACTCTTGCTTAGGATGGTCTCAAATTCCCAAGCTCCAGGGATCCTCCCACCTTGGCCTCCCAGAGCACTGGGATTACTGGTATGAGCCACCACACTCAGTCTTTTTTTTTTCAATTTTTAATTTTATTTATTTATTTTTTTAAGTTTTTTTATTTTTAATTTCAGCTTCCTTGTTCATTCTTCTTCGTTTGAAGTACTCTTTTTGTTGTTCATTTTCTTCTTCCTCTGGCGATGCTCTGTTCCCGCTGTTTTTGATGTTAGTAGAGACAGGGTCTTACTCTGGCTCACTGCTGTTCATACAGGTCTCGAACCTCTGAGCTCAAGCAATCCACCTGCCTTGGCCTCCCACAGTGCTGGGACTACAAGTGTGAGCCACCACGCCTGGCCTTAATTTTATTTTTTTTGAGACAGAACCTCAAGCTGTCGCCCTGGGTAGAGTGCCGTGGCATCACAGCTCACAGCAACCTCCAACTCCTGGGCTTAAGCAATTCTCTTGCCTCAGCCTCCCAAGTAGCTGGGACCATAGGTGCTCACCACAACGCCCGGCTATTTTTTGGTTGTAGTTGTCGTTGTTTGGCAGGCCCAGGCTAGATTTCAACCCGCCAGCTCTGGTGTATGTGGCTGGCGCCTTTGGCGCTTGAGCTACAGGCACTGAGCTCCCCTTTTTTAAAAATCACTGGAGGATTTCAAGTGAGGACAGAACTCGATTTGCATTTCAGAAAAATCACTCTGGTCGTAGTGTTAAAGTGCTGGATTAGAGGGAGACAATTTCAACAAAAGGGAAAGCAGCAGCCTGGCCTGAAGCCAGAGGGTGACAGGGAGTCTGAAGAGGTAAGAAGTTCACTGTTGTGGAAGGGGATTGAGTATGGGGATTGTAGGGATAAGGGATAGACTAGCATCCAGGAAGACAGTTAAAATTTTGCTTGGAGATGAGGAAGAGTCGCCGATACGGTGGGGGAGCAAGAGGATTGGTCCAGCCTGCAACGTGCTATGTGAGACACCCTGGTGGTGCTGTCCAGGAGTCAGTTGACATATAGTACTTTGGGAGCTCCAGAGAAAAATCTGGGTCAGAAACATCAGCATGTAGATAATGGCTAAAATCGGAAGCCATTGGATGAACCTGCTCAGGGTGACTGTACAGTGTTGAGAGACCACAGGGCTGGAGAGCGCTGGTGAGAAGACCATGATATGAAGAGTCAGAAGGTTGTAAGGAGAACCCTGAGTATGGGGCTACGGAAACCAAGGACGTGGAGTTCAAGGGGAAAGAAAGTGTTAGAAAGTGAAAAATGTGTTCACTGGATTTGGGAAAAAGCAGCCCACACTGAACTTGGTGAGAGTACATTCAGAAGCGCTGGGAGAGTGAGAGTGTCTGGTTGAAGGTGACCGTTTGGGGAAGTCTGGATAAGAAGGGGAAATGAGGACTAGAGCTTGCTGGGGCAATGTGAAGTGCACAGAGTGAGCTAGCTGGTGGTGGACAAGGTGCAACATGTTATGGATGGGGTGTGCAGACTCCCTCTCTCTTAAATGATGGGAGCATTCCAAATTCACAAGCCACAGCAAGTAAGAGCATAAGAAATAAGAGAGAGAGAGGCGGAGCAAGATGGCGGCCGAATAACAGCTTCCTTGCATCTGGGCACCGTGAGTCTGGGGAGATAGGACTCCAGGCATCTCTGGCTGGTGGGATCTGCCTATCATCACCCCTGTGAGGATACAGAGAGTCAGCGAGAGACTTCTGGACCCCAAGAGGAGGAGGACTAAAACAGTGGAAAAACGGCAAGTGGTCGCGTGTGTTCAGTCTGTCTAAACCCGCCCACAACTGTAAGTTCAGTAGCAGCGAGACTGCAAACCAGAAAGGCCTTACTGTGAACTGTTTTTGTGTCTTTGAACTTGGCACTCAATTGAACTGCCTTGGGGAGAGCCTGAGTGGGAGTGCAGAGAACTTTGGCCATTGTCTAGGGCCCCAGTCTGAGTCGCTGAGCCAGACGGAGCTAATAGTGTTTGGCTGTGGGTCACAGGAGCCATTGTGAGCAATCTGCCTTGGCAAGCTCCGCCCTCAGGGTCGCAGAGCTAGAATCGGGTGGGAGCTGGTAACCCAGCGACCAAGTAGCCTAAGGGCGGGGTCTGAGCCGCCTTGCAGCCCTAACCCTCAGGGGCAGAGTGAGACCGGTTTTGGCACACTGGGTAAGTGGATAGCCACTTCAGCAGCGATTCCAGCAACAAGCACTTTCCTGGGAAAGCTTCTGCTCAGCAAGTTTACAAGTTCAAAGTGCCTTTTAAGTGGGCTGAAGAGAGATTTAGGGTGTCTACCTGCTGGGGTTTGAGAAATCAGCAGCCTCCAGTCGTATCAGAACTGTGATTAACATCTCATACCCCAGAAGACCACGTGTTGCCCAGACAATATTCAATAACATATACATACTGCTTTGGTTTTGTTTTTTTTTTGTTTGGTTGTTTTTTTTGTTTATTTTGATGTTGTTGATGTTGTTTTGTTTTTTAATTTCAACCTTTTCCATACAGATCCTTTTTCTTTCTCAATTTTTCTAGTTTAATTATAATTTCCCATTGCTGCCTTTTTCAATAACTAGAACTTCATTTTTGCTAGTGTTTCTACCACTATTATTTGGTTTTTCACCCAACTTTATCCCGTAGTTTTCTGTTTGCTTGTTTTGGTTTGATTTATAGTATCTTTGTCTTTCCTCTCTACTTGGTGGAGGTGGGGTACTGTGTCTGATCAGGTTAGCAAAGAGCTGCTGACCTCAAGGGAACCACCCAACTGGGCACCCCCAGAAGGTGGGGTTTTTTTAAGGTTGTGTCAAAGTACCCTACCGTATACCTATATTGCTCTGTCTCCCTCTTTCTGTGCCTCTCTTCTTTTTGTCAATATTTCTTTTACCCATCCCCTCTCCTTTCTCTATTTTTCTTTTTTTTCTTATCACTCGGTCCTCCTTTCTTTCATCCCTTTTTTGCTCTTCAACCTTCTCACCCTTCTGGTCCTGTAACCCTTAGTCCACAGGCACAAGAACTTAAAGAGCAAGAGGAAATGAAAGGAAAATTAGGGCAAGGAAACAGATAAAAGAAATCACTCATGAGGAAGAATCAGCAGAAAACTCCAGGCAACATGAAGAACCAGTCCAGAACAATCCCGCCAAGGGACCATGAGGTAGCTACTGCAGATGATTCCACCTATAAAGAAATGTTAGGAATGACAGAAAGGGAATCTAGAATACACATGTTGAAAACAATGAAAGAAATGACGGAAACAATGAAGGAAACTGCTAATAAAGTGGAAAATAACCAAAAGGAAATCCAAAAACAGAATCAAATAAGATATGAACAATATTAAGAATATAAAAAGGATATAGCAGAGCTAAAGGAACTGAAACAGTCAATTAGGGAACTTAAAGATGCAATGGAAAGTATCAGCAACAGGTTAGACCATGCAGAAGAAAGAATTTCAGAGGTAGAAGACAAAGTTCTTGAGATAACTCAGATAGTAAAAGAGGCAGAAAAGAAGAGAGAGAAAGCAGAACGTTCACTGTCAGAATTATGGGACTTTATGAAGCGTTCCAACATACAAGTTATAGGAATTCCAGAAGGGGAAGAAGAATGCCCCAGAGGAATGGAAGCCATACTAGAGAATATTATAAAAGAAAATTTCCCAAATATCACCAAAGATTCTGACACACTGCTTTCAGAGGGATATCGGACCCCAGGTCACCTCAACTCTAACCGAGCTTCTCCAAGACACATTGTGATGAACCTGTCCAAAGTCAAGACAAAAGAAAAGATTCTGCAAGCTGCCAGGAGTAAGCGCGAGTTGACCTACAGGGGCAAATCCATTAGAGTGACCACAGACTTCTCTAATGAAACTTTCCAAGCAAGAAGACAATGGTCATCTACCTTTAATCTACTTAAACAGAACAATTTCCAGCCCAGAATTCTGTACCCTGCTAAGCTAAGCTTCAAAATTGATGGAGAAATCAAATCATTTACGGATATACAAACATTGAGGAAATTTGCCACAACAAGACCAGCTCTACAGGAAATACTTCAACCTGTTCTGCACACTGACCACCACAATGGATCAGCAGCAAAGTAAGAACTCAGAAATTAAAGGACAGAACCTAACCTCCACACTGATGCAAAAGATAAAACTAAGCAATGGACTCTCACCAAATAAGACGAATAGAATACTACCACACTTATCAATTATCTCAATAAATGTTAATGGCTTGAATTCCCCACTGAAGAGACATAGATTGGCTGACTGGTTTAAAAAACACAAGCCATCCATTTGCTGTCTGCAAGAAACACACCTGGCTTCAAAAGACAAATTAAAGCTCCGAGTCAAGGGTTGGAAGACAATTTTTCAGGCAAATGGAATTCAGAAGAAAAGAGGAGTTGCAATCTTATTTTCAGATACATGTGGATTTAAAGCAACTAAAGTCAAAAAAGACAAAGATGGTCACTTTATATTGGTCAAGGGAAAAATACAACAAGAAGACATTTCAATTCTAAATATTTATGCACCCAATTTAAATGCTCCCAGATTCTTGAAACAGACCTTACTCAGTCTGAGCAATATGATATCTGATAATACCATCATAACAGGGGACTTTAACACTCCTCTTACAGAGCTGGACAGATCCTCTAAACAGAAATTAAACAAAGATATAAGAGATTTAAATGAGACCCTAGAACAACTGTGCTTGATAGACGCATACAGAACACTCCACCCCAAAGATAAAGAATATACATTCTTCTCATCACCCCATGGAACATTCTCCAAAATTGATCATATCCTGGGACACAAAACAAATATCAACAGAATCAAAAGAATTGAAATTTTACCTTGTATCTTCTCAGACCATAAGGCACTAAAGGTGGAACTCAACTCTAACAAAAACGCTCGACCCCAAACAAAGGCATGGAAATTAAACAATCTTCTGTTGAATAACAGATGGGTGCAGGAAGAAATAAAACAGGAAATCATTAACTTCCTTGAGCATAACAACAATGAAGACACAAGCTACCAAAACCTGTGGGATACTGCAAAAGCAGTTTTGAGAGGAAAATTCGTTGCTTTAGATGCCTACATTCAAAAAACAGAAAGAGAGCGCATCAACAATCTCACAAGAGATCTTATGGAATTGGAAAAAGAAGAACAATCTAAGCCTAAACTCAGTAGAAGAAAAGAAATATCCAAAATCAAATCAGAGATCAATGAAATTGAAACCAAAAGAATCACTCAGAAAATTAATGAAACAAGGAGTTGGTTTTTTGAAAAAATAAATAAAGTAGATAAACCATTGGCCAGACTAATGAGGAATAGAAAAGTAAAATCTCTAGTAACCTCAATCAGAAATGATAAAGGGGAAATAACAACTGATCCCACAGAGATACAAGAGATCATCTCTGAATACTACCAGAAACTCTATGCCCAGAAATTTGACAATGTGAAGGAAATGGATAAATATTTGGAATCATACCCTCTCCCTGGACTCAGCCAGGAAGAAATAGAGCTCCTGAACAGACCAATTTCAACCACTGAGATCAAAGAAACAATAAAAAATCTTCCAACCAAAAAATGCCCTGGTCCAGATGGCTTCACTCCAGAATTCTATCAAACCTTCAAGGAAGAGCTTATTCCTGTACTGCAGAAATTATTCCAAAAAACTGAGGAAGAAGGAATCTTCCCCAACACATTCTATGAAGCAAACATCACTCTGATACCAAAACCAGGAAAAGACCCAAACAAAAAGGAGAATTTCAGACCAATCTCACTCATGAATATAGATGCAAAAATTCTCAACAAAATCCTAGCCAATAGATTACAGCTTATCATCAAAAAAGTCATTCATCATGATCAAGTAGGCTTCATCCCAGGGATGCAAGGCTGGTTTAACATACGTAAGTCCATAAACGTTATCCACCATATTAACAGAGGCAAAAATAAAGATCACATGATCCTCTCCATAGATGCAGAAAAAGCATCTGATAAAATCCAGCATCCTTTTCTAATTAGAATACTGAAGAGTATAGGCATAGGTGGCACATTTCTAAAACTGATTGAAGCTATCTATGACAAACCCACAGCCAATATTTTACTGAATGGAGTAAAACTGAAAGCTTTTCTTCTTAGAACTGGAACCAGACAAGGTTGTCCTCTGTCACCTTTACTATTCAACATAGTAAAGTTCTAGCCAATACAATTAGGCAAGGCAAGGAAATAAAGGGAATCCAAATGGGAGCAGAGGAGGTCAAACTCTCCCTCTTTGCTGACGACATGATCTTATACTTAGAGAACCCCAAAGACTCAACCACAAGACTCCTAGAATTCATCAAAAAATACAGTAATGTTTCAGGATATAAAATCAATGTCCACAAGTCAGTAGCCTTTGTATACACCAATAACAGTCAAGATGAGAAGCTAATTAAGGACACAACTCCCTTCACCATAGTTTCAAAGAAAATGAAATACCTAGGAATATACCTAATGAAGGAGGTGAAGGACCTCTATAAAGAAAACTATGAAATACTCAGAAAGGAAATAGCAGAGGATATTAACAAATGGAAGAACATACCATGCTCATGGATGGGAAGAATCAACATTGTTAAAATGTCTATACTTCCCAAAGCAATCTACCTATTCAATGCCATTCCTATCAAAATACCAACATCGTACTTTCAAGATTTGGAAAAAATGATTCTGCGTTTTGTATGGAACTGGAAAAAACCCCGTATAGCTAAGGCAGTTCTTAGTAATAAAAATAAAGCTGGGGCATCAGCATACCAGATTTTAGTCTGTACTACAAAGCCACAGTGGTCAAGACAGCATGGTACTGGCACAAAAACAGAGACATAGACACTTGGAATCGAATTGAACACCAAGAAATGAAACTAACATCTTACAACCACCTAATCTTCAATAAACCAAATAAGAACATACCTTGGGGGAAAGACTCCCTATTCAATAAATGGTGTTGGGAGAACTGGATGTCCACATGTAAAAGACTGAAACTGGACCCACACCTTTCCCCACTCACAAAAATTGATTCAAGATGGATAAAGGACTTAAATTTAAGGCATGAAACAATAAAAATCCTCCAAGAAAGCATAGGAAAAACACTGGAAGATATTGGCCTGGGGAAAGACTTCATGAAGAAGACTGCCATGGCAATTGCAACAACAACAAAAATAAACAAATGGGACTTCATTAAACTGAAAAGCTTCTGTACAGCTAAGGAGACAATAACCAAAGCAAAGAGACAACCTACACAATGGGAAAGGATATTTGCATATTTTCAATCAGACAAAAGCTTGATAACTAGGATCTATAGAGAACTCAAATTAATCCACGTGAAAAAAGCCAACAATCCCTTATATCAATGGGCAAGAGACATGAATAGAACTTTCTCTAAAGATGACAGACAAACGGCTAACAAACACATGAAAAAATGTTCATCATCTCTATATATTAGAGAAATGCAAATCAAAACAACCCTGAGATATCATCTAACCCCAGTGAGAATGGCCCACATCACAAAATCTCAAAACTGCAGATGCTGGCATGGATGTGGAGAGAAGGGAACACTTTTACACTGCTGGTGGGACTGCAAACTAGTACAACCTTTCTGGAAGGAAGTATGGAGAAACCTCAAAGCACTCAACCTAGACCTCCCATTTGATCCTGCAATCCCATTACTGGGCATCTACCCAGAAGGAAAAAAATCCTTTTATCATAAGGACACTTGTACTAGACTGTTTATTACAGCTCAATTTACAATCGCCAAAATGTGGAAATAGCCTAAATGCCCACCAACCCAGGAATGGATTAACAAGCTGTGGTATATGTACACCATGGAATACTATTCAGCCATTAAAAAAAATGGAGACTTTACATCCTTCGTATTAACCTGGATGGACGTGGAAGACATTATTCTTAGTAAAGCATCGCAAGAATGGAGAAGCATGAATCCTATGTACTCAATTTTGATATGAGGACAATTAATGACAATTAAAGTTATGGGGGGGAAGCAGAAAGAGGGACGGGGTGGGGGCCTTGGTGTGTGTCACACTTTATGGGGGCAAGACATGATTGCAAGAGGGACTTTACCTAACAATTGCAATCAGTGTAACCTGGCTTATTGTACCCTCAATGAATCCCCAACAATAAAAAAAAAAAAAAAAAAAGAAATAAGAGTGAGTGGGCGGCACCTGTGGCTCAAAGTGGTAAGGCTCCAGCCCCATATGCCAGAGGTGGCGGGTTCAAGCCCAGCCCTGGCCAAAAACAAAAAAAACAAAACAAACAAACAAAAAAGAAATAAGAGAGAATGACTAAAGGAACAAGATCTCGAGGAGGGTGAGAGTGAGCCGGCCAGAGTGCAGAGGCTGGTCTTGAGATAAAAGAGGAGTCCTGCCCCGTGACACTGGGGAAAGGTGAGGAGACCGGAAAGACGTCAGTCACTTTGGGGGTAGAGAGAAGTGCAACATTTAGGGAGCTTATGCCCAACAGCATCCTTTTATTTGCTCAGTGAAGCAGAAAAGAAGGTTGTTCACGGGAAGAGAAGCGGGATGGATAAGAAGGTTTGAGAAGAGTGATGAATGTTGGGAAAAGTTGCTAAAAGATAAATGAAAGGGCTGATAGTGCCTATGAACTTGTGGTGGTATCAAGAAACAGGAGGGCAGCAGAGAGAAGGAAGCCAGTAGAGAAGGGAGGGACAAGGTGAGGTAAGCATCCGGAGGGAGTGTCTCCGAGATCCAGCATGAGATGGAGGCGAGGTCTGGAAAGGGGAGAGCCTAGAAAATAGAGGGAAGAACTAAAGTAAGGTGAAAGAGCTGGGAGAACAGGAGGTTGTGGGTAGAGAGCTGGGCATTTGACCTGAAGATTACAAGTAATTCTTGAAGACTTTGAGATGAAGGCACCCTGATTATTAGGACGTCCACCTCAATATTAGGAAAAATGGCAGAAATTGAGGTGGAGAGCCACACTAGTCCAAGTTGTCCAAGAATTAGGGAGTGGTTGGAAATTTAAAAAATAACAACAATGAAAAGGTCTAGTGGATGAAATAACCAGATGTTGTGAGCATCTGTATAATTTTTATCTGAGAGACAAGATGTATTTGGACAAATTTGGGAGGACGATCTACGCAACACGATGTCAGAGAACCAGCGGCCTCCACTTAAATGGGCTGCGAGAGTCGTGGTTTCCTAAGGAAAGAACCATATTTCACTTAGGGCCAAGATAAGATGGAGGAGGCTTGTCTGTCAAGGAAAAGAGAAGGTGTCCAGAGAACACAGCCGAAAGTCTGGGACAAAAAGATGGACAGGAAAAGAGAACTGCTTGGTAAGGGCAGAGAGGTGGGGAGCTCAGGAGTTCAAGACCAGCCTGACTCTGTCTCTAAAAAAGATGGCCAGGTGTTGTGGTAAGTGCCTGTGGTCTCAGCTACTTGGAAGGCTGAGACAAGAGGATCACTTGACCCCAAAAGTGTGAGGTTGCTGTGAGTTATGATGCCACAGCACTCTAACCAGGACAACAGAGTGAGACTGTCTCGAACAAATGGTGTGGCATCTCGGGCCTGTAAACTCATCATTTGGAGATGTGGAGGCAGAGGATCACTTGAGGCCAGGAGTTAAAGACCAGCGTAGGTTGGCTTGGCACCTGTGGCTCAAGTGGCTAAGGCGCCAGCCACATACATCTGAGCTGGCGGGTTTGAATCTAGCCCGGGCCCAGCAAACAACAATGATGGCTGCAACCAAAAAATAGCCGGGCATTGTGGCTGGCACCTGTAGTCCCAGCTACTTGGGAGGCGGAGGCAGGAGAATTGCTTGAGCCCAGGAGTTGGAGGTTGCTGTGAGCTGTGATGCCACAGCACTCTAACCAGGGAGACAGCTTGAGGCTCTGTCTCAAAGAAAAAAAAAGACCAGAGTAGGCAACATTTTGAGATCCCTGTCTGTACAAAAAACATTTAAAAATTAGCTGGGCATGGTGATGTGTGCCTGTAGTACCACCTACTGAGGTGGAAGGATTGCTTGAACCTAGGAGTTGGAGGCTGCTATAGCTGTAATAATATCATTACACTATAGCCCGAGTGACAGAGCAAGACCCTGTCTCTAAGAAAGAAAAAAAACTGGTCTTGTAAATTACAGAGAAGGAGAAAAAGAGGTGAAGTGGGTAAATACATATTGGTTTAAAAAAAAAAAAAAAGCCAGGCACAGTGGGGCATGCCTATAGTCCCAGCTACTCAGGAGGCTGAGGCCAGGAGCTGGAGGCCAGTCTGCACAACACAACGAGACCTCATCTTTTTAAAAAGAGACAGGGGTGAGGGGGGACTAAACTATATTGTTTAGAGGTGTTCACACGGGTGAAAAAAAAACATAAACATTGAGGAGTAATTATGATAAAAATTGAGAGCGTAATTACGTGTAGGAGGAAAGGAAGGGGATTGTGTTCAGGAGCATACGAAGAGTCTCTGGGAGTGAGACGCTGTCTCAAAGCAAAACAAAACAACAGTTTAAAAGCTACTGCACTTAACTAAAAAAAGAATCTGCTTCTCATGCCAGCTGACCCCACTTTGTCCACAGCTAAGAATGTCCATAGCACAATGCTATGTCCCTATAGATAAAAACAGGACAACCTGAAGTCAAATGGATGCCTGCTGCAGTGTCAGCAGGTCCAGGTCACAGCGCATGCCTGTAACCCCAACACTTTGGGAGACCAAAAGGGGAGGATCACTTGAGGTCAGGAGTTCAAGGCTGCAGTGAACTGTGATTATACCACCCTACCTCAGGCTGGGCATCATCAGAATCAGACCCTATCTCTCAAAATGAAAAGAAAGAAAGAAGTTGAAGAAGAAACAAATAAATAGCCATACAACATTCATGAATCGGAAGAATCAGTATTATCAAAATGTTCATACTACAGGCATTTCCCAGATTATGAACAAGACAGTTTTGGTGGCGCCCATCGCTCACTGGGTAGGCATTGGCCACATATACCTAGGCTGGTGGGTTTGAACCTGGCCCTGGCCAGCTAACCGGCAATAACAACTGTAACAACAACAAAAATAGCCGGTGTTGTGGCGGGTGCCTGTAGTCCCAGCTACTTGGGAGGCTGAGGCAAGAGAATCCCTTACGCCCAAGAGTTTGAGGTTGGTGTGAGCTGTGATGCCATGGCACTGTACCAAGGGCAATGTAATAAGACTCTGTCTGTGGCTCAGTGAGTAGGGCACCAGCCCCATATGCCGAGGGTGGCGGGTTCAAACCCAGCCCCGGCCAAACTGCAACCAAAAAATAGCCGGGCGTTGTGGCGGGCACCTGTAGTCCCAGCTGCTCGGGAGGCTGAGGCAAGAGAATCGCGTAAGCCCAAGGGTTAAGAGGTTGCTGTGAGCCGTGTGACGCCACGGCACTCTACCCGAGGGCGGTACAGTGAGACTCTGTCTCTACAAAAAAAAAAAAAAAAAGAAAAGACTCTGTCTCAAAAAAAAAAAAAAGACCGTTTCTGTAGGTCTGTTCTTAAATTGAATTTATATTTAAGTTGGAATAGGTATATCTACCTGTTCAGAAGTGCGAGTTGGATGTCAGTCAGGTGTTTGTAACTCAGGGACTGCTTGTACTCAAACATATCTACAGATTTAATGCCATTTCTATCAAAATCTCAGTGCATTTTTCAAAGAAACAGAAAAATCCTAAAATTCATATGAAACTACAAAAGACCCAAATAGTTAAAACGATCTTACAGAAAAAGAACAAATCTGGAAGCATCACATTTCCCAATTTCAAATTCTATTACAAAGCCATAGTAATCAAAACAGTATGATACTGGCAAACAAACAGGCACACAGATGAATGGGACATAATGTAGAGTTCGAAAATAAACCCACATGTGTACAATCAACTCATCTTTGACTAAGGTACTGGGTATACACACTAAGGAAAGGATAAACTCTTCAAAAAGTAACGCTGGGAAAACTGGATAGCTACATTAAAAAAAAGAAGTGAAATTCTTACCTCATACACAAAAATCAACTCAAAATGGATCAAAAGATTTAAATATAAAGCTTAAAACTCCTAGAAGAAAACATAAGGAGAGAGCCTGTCATTGGTCTTGGCAATAATTTTGGATATGACACTAAAAGCACAGGTCAAAGAAGCATAAATAAAGAAGTGGGAATACACTAAAATAAAAATTTTCTACATAGCAAAGGAAACTAAATTTAAAGTCAAACTATAACTTGGGAGAAGATATTTGCAAAACGTATGTCTTAGAAGATGTTGGTAACCAAAATATATGAAGACCTCATATATCTCAGTAGCTAAAACAAAACAAAAACTAAATAACTTGACTTTTTAAAATGGGCACAAGGCTAGTAGCTAAGTTACACTCTGGGAGGCCAAGGTGAGAGGATTGCTTGAGGTCAGGAGTTCAAGACCAGCCTGAGCAACGCTGAGACCCTGTCTCTACCAAAAATAGAAAAAATTAGCCAGGCATGGTGGTGCATGTCTGTAATCCCAACTAGTGAAGAGGCTGAGGTAGGAGGATTGCTTGAGCCCAGGAGTTTGAGGTTGCAGTGAGCTAGGATGATGTAACTGCAGTCTACCCAAGGCAACAGAGTGAGAATCTGTCTTAAAAATAATAAAAATAAAATAAAATGGGCAAACGACCTGAATAGAAAAATTTCCAAAGACCTATAAATGGCCAATAGGTACATTAAAAGGTATAAAGGGCCAGCAGGTATATTAAAAGGTGCTCAATATTACTAAGTACCAGGGAAATAAAAACCAAAAACAAAGTGCCCATTGACCCATGAATGGACTAGCAAATTGTGGTATATGTACACCATGGAATATTATGCAGCCTTAAAGAAAGATGGAGACTTTACCTCTTTCATGTTTACATGGATGGAGCTGGAACATATTCTTCTTAGCAAAGTATCTCAGGAATGGAAGAAAAAGTATCCAATGTACTCAGCCCTACTATGAAGCTAATTTATAGCTTTCACATGAAGGCTATAACCCAACTATAGCACAAGAATATGGGAAAAGGGCCAAGGAAGGGGAAGGGAGGGGGGAGGTTAGGGTGGAGGGGAGGGGAATGGGTGGGGCCACACCTACGGTGCATCTTAGAATGGGTACAGGCAAAACTTACTAAATGCAGAATACACATGTCTACATACAATAACTAAGAAAATGCCATGAAGGCTACATTGAACAGTTTGATGAGAATATTTCAGATTATATATGAAACCAGCACATTGTACCACTTGATTGCACTAATGTACACAGCTATGATTTAACAATAAAAACAACAACAACAACAACAAAAAAATAACAAAACCAAAAACAACAGTGAGATTTCACCTCACACCTGCAGGATTGTTATTATCAAAAAACCAATATAGCAAGTGTTGGCAAGAATATGGAGAGAAGGAAACCCCTTTACCTGGGTGGGGATGTAAATTGCCACAGCCATTATAGAAAATAGTATAGAAGTTACTAAAAAAACATATAAAACTACCATATGATCCAATAATCCCACTTCTGGGTATTTATCCAAAGGAAATAAAATCACCATTTTCAAAGAGATACTTGCACGCCCATTTTCATTGCCATATTATTCATGATAGCCAAGGTATGGAGACAACTTAAGTCAACCTAAGTCATCACTCGATGGATGAATCAATAAAGAAAATTTGACACACACACACAGTGGAATATTATTTGAACTTAAAAAGGAAATCCTTACAAAGCACAATCAGCAAAAAAATAAATAAATAAAAAAAGAAGATCCTGGGCGGCGCCTGTGGCTCAGTGAGTAGGGCGCCAGCCCCATATGCCGAGGGTGCCGGGTTCAAACCCAGCCCCGGCCAAACTGCAACCAAAAAAAAAAAAAAAAATAGCCGGGCGTTGTGGCGGGCGCCTGTAGTCCCAGCTGCTCGGGAGGCTGAGGCAAGAGAATCGCGTAAGCCCAAGGGTTAAGAGGTTGCTGTGAGCCGTGTGACGCCACGGCACTCTACCTGAGGGCGGTACAGTGAGACTCCGTCTCTACAAAAAAAAAAAAAAAAAAAAAAAAAGAAGATCCTGCCATTTGCAACAAAATGGATAAACCCAAAGGGTATTATGCTAAATGAAATAAGCCAAACACAGAAAGACAAATACTGCATGATCTCACTTACATGTGGCATCTAAAAACATCAGACTCAGAGAAACAGAGTTCTATGACTCCAACTTCCCAGGGGTAACAAGATGAGGGTAAATGCAGAGATGCTGGTCAAATGATACAAGCTTGCAGAGATGAGTACATTTCAGGTGGCTCTCTTGGAGGCAGCTAGCGTGAGGCTGTGGGTTTGTTGTATGTGGCCTTCATAATTTTGAAGAATGTCTCATCTATACCAGTATCGTTAAGTGTTCTTATCATAAAGGGGTCTTCAATTTTGTCAAATGTTTTTTCTACATCTGTTCTTTTTCTTAAAAGAGTCATATAGTTTTTGTTTTTCATCTATTTATGTGGTAAATTGCTTTTATAGATTTGCATATGCTGAACAACCTTTCATCTCTGGGATGAAGCCCACTTGGTCATGATTATTTTTTTGATGTGCAGCTGAACTCAGTTTGCTAAGATTTTATTAAGAATTTTTGCATCTAGATTTGTAAGGGATATTGATCTGTAGTTTGTGTCCTTTTCTGACTTTGGTACCAAGATGATTTTGGCTTTGCAGAATGAGTTAGGGAGGATTCTTTCCTTCACAACATTAAGGAATAATTTCTGCACCATAGGAGCAAGTTCTTTGTGAAACTGTCTGATTTGGGAATTTTTTTGTTGGAAGTTTTTTTTTATATTGCTGCTTCAATTTTGGTGCTTGTTATTGGTCTGTTCAGGAGTTCTATTTCTTCGTGATTGAGCCTGAGGAGGTTGTGTGTTTATAAGAGTTTGTCCATTTCCTCCACATTTGCAAGTTTATGAGCATAGAGATTTTTGTAGTATTCCAAAATGATGTTTTGTATTTCTGTGGTATCAGTTGTGATTTCTCCTTTTTCATTCTTTCTTTCCTGTTTCTAGTTCATCTAGCAAAAGGCTTTTCAATTTTATTTTTTCAAAGAACTAACTTTTTATTTCATTAATCTTCTGCATGTTTCTCTTTGATCTCATATAATTCTCCTCTGATCTTGGTTATTTCTTTTCTTCTGCTGTATTTGAAATTGGTTTGCTCTTTCTTTTCCAGTTCCTTGAGACAATTTATTAGATCGTTGATTTATGATCTGTCTTTTGGATGTGGACATTGAAGGCTATGAGTTTTCCTCTCAGGACTGCTTTTGCTACATCCCATAGATTTTGCTGACTTGTGTCCCCATTATCATTTAGCTCAAAGAATCTTTTGATTTCCATCTTTACCTACTCATTGATCCAAGCATCATTCATGTTTAGTTTCCATGTCTTGTGGAGGGATGAGTGTTTCTGTTGAAATTGATTTCTGATTTTATTCCACTGTGGTCTGAGAAAATACATGGTATAATTTCTATTTTTTAGTACTTGTTAAGACACGTCTTGTGGTCTAGGATGTGATCAATCCTAGACTATGTTCCATGAACTGATGAGAAGAACGTACATTCAGTAGTTTTGGGGTAGAATATCCTATAAATGTCTGTTAGGCCCATTTGTTCTAGATTTCTGTTTAATCCCACTGTTTCTTTTCTTGTTTTCTGTTTGTAAGATCTGTCCTGTCAGTGTCCCTAGAGATTATGGTGGTGTTGTTTATCATTTTTAGAGTGAGTACAATTCGCTTTATAAATCTGGGCACTCCTGTGTTAGGTGCCTAAATGTTTAGGATTGTTAAGTCTTCTTGTTGAATTGTTCCCTTCACCATTATATAGTGACCATCTTTGTCTTCCTTTACTTTTTTTTTAAGAGTCTCACTATGTCACCCTCTGTAGAGTGCTGTGACATCACAGCTCACAGCTACTTCAAACTCTTGGACTTAAGTGATTCTGTTGCCTCAGCCTCCCAAGTAGCTGAGGCCACAGGTGCCCACCACAATGCCACCTATTGTTGAAGTTGTCAGTGTTGTTTTAACTGGCCTGAGCCATGTTCAAACCTGCCAGCCTCAGTGTATATGGCCAGCACCCTGCCCACTGAGCTATGAGCACCGCTGTCTTCCTTTACTTCTGTTTTCTTGAAGTCTATGTCATTTGATATGAGATGGCTACACTGGCTTTCTTTTGGTTTCCATTTGCATGGGAACTTGTTTTACATCCTTTCACCTTGAGTCTAAATGAGTCCTTGTGGGTGAGATGTGTTTCCTACAGACAACAGATACTTGTTTTTTTCTATCCATTCAGCCAGCCTATATCTCTATGGCGAGTTCAAGGCATTCGCATTTATTGAAAGTATTGATACATGTTGGATTTGTTTATCCTGTTAGGTAAACCCTTATTGTTTTACCTCTTGAGCCACTGTGGTATCTAAGCTCTGAACTTTAGCTTTTGAATGGTTTTATACTGGTTGGTGTTTAATGTGCTGACTATTGTATAATGCAGATCTGAATACTTCCTGCACAGCAGGTTTGATCTTTGTTAATTCCCTCAGGGACTGCTTGTCTGATAAAATCTTTATTTCTCCCTCAGATAAGAAACTTAGTTTTGCAGGATACAAGATTTTAGGCTGGCCGCTATTCTGTTTTAGAAGGATGAGGATGGGTCCCCAGTCTCTTCTGGCTTATAGGGGTTTCAGCTGAGAAGTCTGCCGATTGTCTGGTTGGTTTTCCTTTGCAAGTTACCTTGTTTTTGTCTTACTGTTTGCAGCAGTGTTCGCTTTGGCCAGCCGAATGATTATGTGTTGTGGGACTCTTTATGATGATGCTTTAGAAGTCCTGTCTGCTTCTTGTACCTGGATATCTAGATTTCTAGCAAGGGCAAGGAAATTTTCCTCAATAACTCCTTCAAATAAATCACCCTTTTGAATTTTCTTCTTTGCCCTCATGTATACCTGATTCAACTGACTTGTTTAGCATCAAAGTATTATCTTCCAGTCCCAGGATTCTTTCTTCTGCCTGATCAAGCCTACTCTTAGAGCATTCCACTATGCTTTGTAATTCCTTGAATGAATTTTCTTTTCCAGTTATTTGATTTTTCTTTCTTTCTTTTTTTTTTTGTAGAGACAGAGTCTCACTTTATGGCCCTCGGTAGAGTGCCGTGGCCTCACACAGCTCACAGCAACCTCCAACTCCTGGGCTTAAGCGATTCTCTTGCCTCAGTCTCCCGAGTAGCTGGGACTACAGGCGCCCGCCACAACGCCCGGCTATTTTTTGGTTGCAGTTTGGCCGGGGCCGGGTTTGAACCCGCCACCCTTGGTATATGGGGCCGGCGCCTTACCCACTGAGGCACAGGCACCGCCCTTGATTTTTCTTTAATTATTCATTTTCTTTCATCACTTCCTGCATTGTCTTTGTGGCTTGTATTGGGTTTCCATTTTCCCTTGTATTTCCATGAACTTCCTTATAGCCCATGTTTGAAATTCTTCATCTGTTATTTGGATCTTTTCATTTAGGTTGGTATCCATTGGTGAGGAGTTATTGTTTTCTTTAGGGGATGACCTTTCACTTTGATTGTTCACATCTCAGGTCTCTTGAGAACCAAGGGCATTATGGCTGGCATATATAGAGACCCCAGATTGGTCCCTGAGAACCAATGGAGAGGAGAACTGGTCCTGAGTTGCCTATAGATTGCTCTAGCAGGTCTAATGAATCTCTCAGGTTACCTCTGACTGTTGTTTTCCCCTCTTCCTGACATTGTGTAGTGCGTTAGGCCGCCTCGCTTACTCTCCGTGATGGCAGGTGGTACTTGTGTGAATCAGCCACACCCTGTTTGCTTGAGTTGCAAGATATTTTGATGGCTAAACTGATGTTCTCCCAGTTATTGGTTGATGTTTGTGTGAGCCAGCTGTTAAGATGTTCGTTTGTTTCTCTGGTACTCTGGTCCCATGGTGGAGTACTTGAGTGCCCCAAGCTGTAGGAGGAACTCTATAGCTCCCAGGTGGTCTGTTGATCTCCACTACTAAAGTATCAAAGTAGAGGAAGGAGCAAGACAGTTTGGAGCTAGGTTGTAGAAGCTTGAAAATCTTTGTCAAACTGAAGCAGGGCGCGGATGTTGCCTTTCTGACCAGTAGGGGGAGCTGCTGGTAGGAGGGTCAGGGCTAGCTTTCTAGACCTGTAGAGCTGTTTTCAGGGGAAGGGCTGAAATGCTTGTATTCCTATGGCACTGATGCCCTTATCCAGAAGCACAGGGAGGGATGCTCCTGTGTGGAGAGATGGATGCTCCTCCAAATGGTCACTTCTTGGACCCTCCCCCCTGAACCCTGTAAGAAGGACATGCAAACTGATTCCCTGTCAGTAGGTGGTGCCTGCAGGAAGGAACAAGCTGCCATGCAGTTTCTGGGTCCTGTACTGGCTCCAGTCCCCCAGGAAAAGCACTCAAATGCCCCAGGTGGTGGGTGGGGCCCTGGAGCTTCCAGGTGAGTCCTTAATCTCTGCTGCAGCAGAGGCAGGAGGGGTAGTGTGGCTAGCCTGGACAGGCTTGGGTGAGCTTGCCCTTAGGCTCCACACAAGTTGGCCAAGAAACTGTTTTGTCAGGGGTTTAATGCTCTGCTCCCAGTTTCTGGGTGGACCCCTGCCAGAGAGGGCCTGAAGTGGTCCCACCCATCCAGAAAGTCTGTTCACGGAGGCAGGTCAAAGACTTGCAAGCTGGAAGCTTTCCCTGGGCCTCACTCTTCTCCCCACACTCTCCTCTGCTATTTCCTCCCAGCAACAGCTGGCAGGTTGGATCTCAGCCTGAGCCAAGAATGCAGCCCACCCTTGGGGAAGGAGTGCTCTGTGGGCAAATCATAGCTAGAAACCACACCACACTCCTTACTGCTCTGACCGTGCTGGCTCCCTCACCATTCTAGACCACGTCAGGGAGAGATGTGCAGTTCCTGAGTTGTCTATAGGGCGCCTAAGCAGCATCACTGTCCCTCTGCCTCAGGGAGTGCCTGGCTCTGATGCAGCCACCTGGCATACAGTACCAGGGCAACCCAGAGAGCAGGGAGCACTCAAAGCACACCTCGTCCAGTCCACTGCAGGACCCCAAGGCCTGAGCCTCACACTCCGTGGAAACCTCGGTTGTCCCTTTTGGCAGCAATAGGTGGAGGAAAGGAGGGAAGGAGTCTGTATGGAGTGGTGCTAGCACTGATTGGATGTCTGCTCACAATGTCCAGGCTTGCAGTCATGCAAATTACCTGGGACCCCCTGGGTCCCTGTGGCTCCCGCAGTCTGGGCTGGAGTTGGGAAAAGTCTGTGTGGAATAGAGTTTGAACAGTGTGAAATCTGAGTTGAAGCCCCTTGGGGAGGACAAAGGCAGATGGTGAGTTGGAGAAGCAATAGTTTGCTGTCCTGGCTCCAGTCTGTGGGGGTGGAAGTGTCCTGGAGGGCCTGGGACCCCGTGCCTTGTCCACAAGCAGTTCCCAGCTCACTGGGGCAGCCACCTGGGGCAGCAGGAAGTATCTCTACCAGCATGGAAACTCCTGCTATCAAAGATGTCGAGAGGAAGATGCAAACTATTCCACTATCTACCTTTCTCACTGGACTCCAAGTCTCTCTGGGGCAGTCCTCTGGATATCTAAACTGCTCTCGTTCTGCTCTGGAATTTCTTCTTGTGGAGTCTCCTCTGGGTTCTGATACTTTCCCCCCAGAATTACACCAGCCCTATGATTTGTTTTTTTTTTTTTTTTTTTTTACAGTTTTCGGCTGGGGCTGGGTTTGAACCCACCCCCTCTGGCATATGGGGCCAACACCCTACTCCGTTGAGCCACAGGCACTGCCCAAGCCCCACGATTTTTTATCTTTTTCATCTAAAACTTTTCCTTTAGGCTCAGCGCCTGTAGCTCAAGTGGCTAAGGTGCCAGCCACATACACCAGAGCTGGTGGGTTTGAATCCAGTCTGGCCCACAAAATGACAACTATAACCAAAAAATGCCCGCCAGTCATTGTAGCGGGCATCTGTAGTCCCAGTTACTTGGGAGGCTGAGGCAAGAGAATCGCTTAAGCACAGGAGTTGGAGGTTGCTGTGAGCTGTGATGCCATAGCACTCTACCCGGGGTGACAGCTTGAGGCTCTGTCTCAAAAAATAAAAATAAAAAATAAACTGTGTCTACTGGGGGTGACAGAGTCTCAAAAAAAAAAAAAAATCATACTTCACTAAATGTAATTTCCCCCAACACCCTCTCAATTCTCTATCTTTGGAGTCCTGTTCAATTTGGTTTCTATAAAGAGTTTTAGTGTGAGCCTGAAACTTAGCCCTCCAGGGCTCAGATCAGAATTAAGTTTCTTAGGACTTGACTGCTGGAGCAGTCAAGTCCTAATCAGACATCCTCTGTATTCACTGCAGACTCCTCCCAGTTTCAGCTGTAGTTCTCAAATTGGGTTGATGAACTTTCAAGTATTTGTTATTTTGGAGTTCTTAGATCCATCAGATGTGGCACTGCTTCCTCTGGAACAGATGGTGACATCATTCAGGTCTTTGGCTTCTGGTGACTTATCTCTATCCACTTTTTATTTTGGAGTTACTAGAGATAACCTGTAAAGCTGTCCAGGTTTTTAGTTTTGCTATCTTGACTGCTCTATGTGCTTTTATGTGGGATTTGAGAAAGTTAAAACAAGATTTCATAATCTCTACTGGTTAAGCTTTTAATGTAGGACCAAGTAAAAGTTACAAGAATACCCATCTCCTCCTTTAATAACGGTCTTTTCTGTTTCCTTCATCTATTTTAGAAAAGAGCATCTTAAGAGCCCTTGCCAAATTTCTTTCTCTCTGAGTCTCATGGAGGTTTCTAGAAGAGCTGTTACAAGTGCAGTTTAAAACAAATGGCTGATTTCATTTGGATATCTGCGCATTGCTTTTCCTTCCCGATGACCTCTGCTAAATACTGAACTGATGTCTGAGGGCCCAAAGGGCCAGATTGTTGCTTTGAAGGTAGAAAAAGGCATCACATACTTTTTCAGCTAGGCAAGTGTTTCCAGTCTCAGTTTCACAGCATCTCCAGCTACTTCTACTTGTTTCTTGGGTAAACTGCAAAATTTCCAAAACTATAAGTTTAAGATATGCTACACAGAGAAATCTTGGGTAAGTTGTATCTTCTAAACTTCAAATAAAAAAAATTACAAGAAAGAATACCTACCTTACACATTATTACATGTGAATGAGGTTAACTAGGTAACTAACAACATAAATGGAAAAGCCCGGGAAACTGTAAAGCAATAAAGAACCCATGAGCAGTGGCTCATGCCTGTAATCCCAGCATTCTCTGGGAGGAGGCTGAGGCAGTTGGATTGCCTGAGCTCAGAAGTTCCAAACCAGTTTGAGCAAGAACAAGATACCATCTTTAAAAAAAATAGCTGGGCGTTGTGGTGGGCGCCTGTAGTCCCAGGTAGGCAAGAAGATGGCTTGAGCCCAAGAGTCTGAGGTTGCTGTGAGCTATGACACTCTACTGAGGGTGACGAAGTGAGACGCTCAAAACAAAAAGAACCTAATCAATACACCTTGTACTTGATAAGAACAGCAAAAGGGCACGGAGTCTGTAGCTCAGCGGCTAAGGTACTAGCCACACACACCAGAGCTGGCAGGTTCTAATCCAGTCTGGGCCTATCAAACAACAACTACAACCGAAAAAATACCCAGGTGCTGTGGCGGGCGCCTCTAGTCCCAGCTACTTGGGAGGCTGAGGCAAGAGAATCACTGAAGCCCAAGAGTTTGAGGTTGCTGTGAGCTGTGACGCCACAGCCCTCTACTGAGGCTGACATACTGAGATTCAAAAACAAACAAACAAAACCCCCCCCAAAAAACAACCATAGTAAATAGGTTAATTCCTAATAGGCAATCATTGGTCTTCCCTTCATTATTCCAGCACCTCATATGTAGCCCAGCACAGAGTACATGTTCAGTAAATGATTACAGAAAGGAATCTTCCAATTCTGGCAGAAATCAGACAAGCTTATTCATGATCGTAAGTCCTGTGGTACAGCTGTAGCATTATTATACTAGGTCTCAATTTCTCATCTCTATCTTCCAGCATCTGGCTTGCTTTCTTAATAGAATTGTGAGACCAAATAAGACATTGTATATGGGACTGCCTTTAAAAAATTTTTTTTTAGAGACAGAGTCTCACTTTATTGCCCTCAGTAGAGTGCTGTGTCATCACAGCTCACAGCAACCTCCAATTCCTGGGCTTAGGCGATTCTCTTGCCTCAGCCTCCCGAGTAGTTGGGACTACAGGCACCCACCGCAATGCCTGGCTATTCTTTTTGTTGCAGTTTGGCCAGGGCCAGGTTCAAACCCGCCACCATGGGGTGGCACCCTACCCACTGAGGCAAAGGTGCCACCTATGGGACT
Source organism: Nycticebus coucang (assembly GCF_027406575.1). Lineage (NCBI taxonomy): Eukaryota > Metazoa > Chordata > Mammalia > Primates > Lorisidae > Nycticebus > Nycticebus coucang. Next base: position 10,136,942 of record NC_069787.1, read on the forward strand.
GCTTTTAAAGAGGCCAATTTTCCTACCACAGGCAAAATTAGCTTATACGGATGGTAGTGGGTTAGCTAGGTATTCCTAGTGCATTTTGCAGGGGTATTCTCCAAAATATCTCTACTCGATTACTTTCTAATCTCCTTAAAGTAATAAACAGCATTTTTTTCATCTTTAAATCCCTCATATGCTTAGCAAAATTCAGTCTGCCATAGTTACTCAGCAAATATTTGTCAAACAAATGTTGGAATGCAATACTGCCAATCAAATCCATTGGCAAGTCTTGCTGTGTACTTGCAAAACATATCCTGATTCTAACTGCTTCTTTTTATTCTCATTATTACCATCTTAATACAAGCTACCATTATACTGTTATTTGCCCGAACTGCTACACCTTCCAAACTGATTTCAAGTTCTATTTGTCTCTCTCTCAACCCAACAGGATCAGAGTAATTTCTAAAAACTAATCAATCTGTCAGGTGCCACCAGTGGCTCACGCCTATGATCCAGCAATTTAGGAGGCTGAGGACAGACAATAGCTTGAGGCTAGGAGTTCAAGACCAGCCTGGCAACATAGCAAGACTTCATCTCTACAAAACAAATTAAAAATTAGGGCTGGGTGCCCGTAGCACAGTGCTTATGGCATCGGTCACATACACCGAGGCTGGCAGGTTTGATCCTGGCCCGGGCTAGCTAAATGACAACTGCAACAAAAAAATAGCCAGGCGTTGTGGCGGGTGCCTATAGTCCCAGCTAGTTGGGAGGCTGAGGCAAGAGAATCACTTAAGCCCAAGAGTTTGAGGTTGCTGTGAATTGTGGTGCCATGGCACTCTACCCAGGGGGACATACTGAGACTCTAAAAGAAAAAAATAGTAAGGGCAGCACCTGTGGCTCAAAGGAGTAGGGCGCTAGCCCCATATGCTGGAGGTGGCGGGTTCAAACCTAGTCCTGGCCAAAAACTGCAAAAAAAAAAAAAAAAGAAAAAATTAGCTAGGCATGGTGGTACATGCCTGCAGTCTTAAGTTACTCAGGAGGTTAAGGAAGATCACTTGAGCCCAGGAATTCCAGAATCCAGAGAGTTATGATTGGACCAGTCCATTCTAGCCAGGGTGACAGATTAGACTCTAGCTCTTAAAAAACAACAACATAAAATCAGCCAACGACAAATTAGACTGTGTCCATTCTGTTTCAAATCCCTCATGACTCCTCCCACTATACAGATTCTTCAACTAAACCTACAAGGCTCTATATCAGGGATCAGCAAATTACAGCCTATAGGCCAAATCCAACTTGCCACTTGTTTCTTTCTATAAATAAAGTTTTACTGGAACACAGCCATATACTATCTATGGCTGTTTTTATACTGCAATGAAAGAGTTGATAATAGAGACCATATAGCTTGCAAAGCCTAAATATTTAGTTTTGGCCCTTAATACAAAGTTTGCTGACCCCTCCTCTATATAATCTGACCCCTATCATGCTCTCTTACAGGATCTGCTAGCACTTTTTGAGGCCCCACTCACTACATCTCAACCAAGCTGCTTCCCACCTCAGTCTGCACTGCCCAGGAATGATCTCCACTTTGTTCTAGGACTGCCTTCTTACTTATGGCTGAGGTTTTAGCTTACAAGTCAACTCCCCAGAGACTTTGTCTGACTGACAATCTAGCAAGCTACCACGGTCACACATGTGCTATAAAACAATTAACATGACTATCTGAAATCATGTATGTGATTTAGGTCTTTCCCTCTACTAGAACATAATCTCCAAGAGACCTTCCTTTGCCCACACACAAGCACCATTTAAATCAGCATAATAAGCCCAGCACCAGTTAACAATGGTTAGCATCACTTTTGAAAGGACTAAAAAATAGTTGCTGAATGAACAGACCAAGGTCAGGAATACCACTCTAGCGCTCAAGCCAATTTTTAACATTCAGTTCCATTACTGCGGTCTTGCCTTAATGCTGGCCTGACCTCAACCATAAAAGGCTAAAGAAAGCTTAATTTGTGTTCCTGACCCCATTGTCGGGGGGAACTCCCCCAAAAAACTTCCACCAAGAGCACATTCTCCTGAATGTGGGTCCATCTTCCCCTTCTCTGGTTAAGAATCGCATTAGGAAAAGCAGGTACGGTCAGGTCACAGAATTGAACAAAGAAATTCTCAACTGTATGATTATTATGGTTAAGAATTTTATTATCAAAATTATTACATCTCTTGTGAAAGTTCAAATGTTACAGCAAGGTGTAAACACTCCACTTGAGAAAGAAGTGATACTTCTTCCCTTCCAAGATTTCCCCCCACCCCCCGCCCCCCCAGAGGTCTGGTCTTGACAGCACCCTGCCCACACAGAGTGGCTGGGGTCTCTGCGCGTGCCAGGCAGGGTGAGGGCTGCCTGCCCGCTGGCTTCCCCCCTGGGTTAATAGCCAAGGGGAGAATGCAAACCCCAGCCCAAATGGAGAGACATTTACATACGTTTTATATAATATACAAAGAAACCAGCATCCCAGGCAACATGATTTCCACTCCCAACGCTCTCCCAGACTGATGGTTTGTGGGGAAACAATAAAAAGAAAAGTACTCTGCTGAGGTCTCAGCACTAAAAAAAAAAAATCTCCCCTCATTTGAGCAAACACCTGATTTCAATTTTGAAAAGTGAAATTTTGTAACAGTCACACACAAAGAGAGAAGACTGTGCATATGATAGTTGTAGAACAGGGTAGAAAAGAAGGGGATGCAAGAGGCTGGGGGGAGAAAGGAGAAAACAAATTAGAGGTAAGGAAGGAGGGAGACTCACAGTATTATCTTGTCCAAAAGAAAAGAAGGTCCACTGCAGCACCAGGGATTACACCTGTCATATATTCACTACCCTACCATGGTTATAACTGAATACAAAATTAGATAAATAAAAACACGCCAGATATTACAGTAAACAAGTGAAAGAAATAAGCTGGCAAATGTATGGAATTTAAAAAGATTGTGTACCCCACCTGGGCTGGCTCCACAGCTCCTCCAGGGGTGTACAACAGGCACAATGCACTGATGGGGAGAAGCCAGTCTGCTCTCATCTCTCTTTCAGAACAGTGTTAGGGGTGTGGGTGGCTTGGTAACTCATACTGGGCCCACTCTCACATAAGCATCCCCTATAGAACTGTGGGGCAGGCCCAAACACAATCACAGTCCTGTCGGTGCCACTCCACAAATCTATCTTCCCACTCTTACCCTACAGTCACGAGTGCGTGCTCCCCAATGACAGAGGCAGTCCTGCTCATGGGATCGTCAACTCCTGATTAATTGAGAGTAGAAATAATAAAATTCAAAGCATTCCCAAACCACTCAGTATCCCTCCTTAATCAAATTTATTGCCCAAAGTTGGTAAGTAGCAGTCCAATCGGGCTATCTCACTCCTCTTTCCTCTTCTGTCTACTTACTTCATGAGTAGCTAAGCTGTGAAGTATCTTGGGAAGAGGGGGTAGGATGGGAACCACTGGAGACTCAGAAATTTTACTCAGACAATCTGCTCCCAAATAATCAAGAACTGACCACAAGCTCTTCTTCAAAGAGCCAGATACCCCTCAGTCAGAGCATGTTCCAAGCTTTACTATCCCTGTCTACTTGTTGGTGATTTTAAGACAAAGGTAAGGAGTATTTTTGGTGGAAACACCTTGGCCAGATATCTGCTTTTGGAATGGTTGCCTTAGGGTAAATGTTTAGATACCTACCTTTCTTCTTAAGTGCATAAGACCCTAACACTACTCAAATGGCTTGGGGCTTTGAAACTGGCTTTTGATTTTTTTCCTTTGAAAAGAAAAAGAATTTTTAATTTAAAAAGATGTCCTCACTGCACATTGTGACTATAGGCTACAGGCAAGGATGGGAGATGGAGGCTTCAACACAACTCATTGCACTTAGAACCATTACTAACCGAAACACCATTTGCTTGTCAACAATGTACCCTTAACAGCAGGGAGAAACTTCTTTATAGTCTCTGCTTCAGACAAGATTTACATCTTTCTCCAAGGCCAGAGGTCAACCACGACTGTAAGTCTTGTTTCTTGTCCACCAGACCCAATCCTCTGGCACCTTGTATCCCCCCTTCCCCAGCAATATGCTCGGCCTAGGTTCCAGAGGCAGCTGGAAGGAAGCAGCTATGGGCTCATTCAGTTCTGTTTGCCCAAATCCAGAAGCCCTAGGAAAGTCCTGTCTGAGTCTTGACTCCTGACCCTTGCAGTGGCTGGAGTCGGTACTGGTGCACACTCCCACCCCCACGGTGTGGGTAGTGCTGTGAATTGGAAACCGCAGATACCCTGGAGGCCTGGTAGGCAGATGACTGCCCAGCACTGGGCAGACTGATAGTCCGTAAGTCTGATGGCAACGACGACCGAGAGTTCTGAGAAAAGGAGGTGGAACTCAGAGTTCCTGTGCTGGACTGAGAAACCGAGTCTGAGGTCGGCGAGTCTGAGGGTCCCTGCAGGGTAGGGCTAGCAGCACTAGAAGGGCAGCTCCTCCGTGGAAGACTGCTGCCAGTGCTGTTTCCAGAATGTGGCTGGCTGCTATAATACCCTGGTGTCCCCGTAAATGGGGCCAACGAGTCTGTGGACACAGGGTGGGCAGGGCTGGAATAGGACGTGGAGGAGAGGGATGACTCTGAAGAACCGTGAGAGGGGGGGTTTCCAGGTCTCAGTGCAGTAGTTCGATAACTGTATCCTGGAGACTGGGTGGGATGTCCTCTAAAGGGGGAGGAGCTTTGCTGAAGGAGGCTTTGTGATTCTGTCCGTGGACTATCACACTGTAGGAGCTAGAAAGAATTGGGAGGAAAAGCATAAGGTGGTGATCAAGTCCCTTAAACAGCTTGTGAATATTTACAGCTTGCCCTACTTCAAAAAACTTCATCTTTTTAACCATTTGTTCTTTTTAGGATACCAAAGGCAGTAAAATGGCTGTCTTTGATAATCTTATTTTCTGGCATAATTTATTACCTGAGGGTGAGCAGACGATGATTTACTTCCAACGCTGCTGAAACTATATGCAAAGACAGCATCTCAGCTGCAAAGAATGGCCAGGATCACAAAACATTTGGAACCCAGAACATACAATTATGCTCAGAGATCAGCAGTTTCTCCTCTCACCTGGTAGCTGTATCTAGAAGGGCTGTAAACGGTTGCTCCTTTAGAGAGTGCTGAGCTCAATGTCTCTGGGCCTTCTGAATCTGCAGGGTCTGGAAGGTAGGTAATAGGAAAAAAAAAATCAACTTGGCTTTTTAGTACAAGTGAGAAACAGCCACTGTTCATTCAAGTTACCAATGCCATCACCAACCCATGCTGCTCTCTTTGTGACAAATCGGGTGAGTGCAGCATGCCAGAAGGGCAAAAGGAGTGGTTAATTATGGGCTATGTTTTAAATGCCTGATCTGCATCCTGTCTCCTTCTTTCTCTTCATCCTTCATCGAAGTGGATTTCCACGACTTTGGAGAGATGAGAATTACAGAAAGGTATCCCTTGGGGAAAAAGAGCAGACAGAGAGCAAGCAATGCTAGATCTTACAAATGTGGTAGCCCAAAAGAGCAAGACTGGGCTGGACCCTAGTGTATGTCAGAGCCCAACTGTGTCAGAAACTGACTCACTTCATCCCAATATTTGGTGTAAACTGTGTAGAGCCTGGCATACATGTCTCTGAACCTGGCTGGCAGCAGAAAGCCATGGGCTCACCTGAGTCTTTCTCTGTGATGTTACTCTCCCACGTGGGCGAGGGCTCTCCTTTTTGGGCCACCCTCACACTGCTTCGGAGGACCTTGGGGATGCTCCCACCTTCTCTGAGTCGTTCTACTGATGTGGGAACCATCCTATAAAGACAACAGGGGGCAAGTTTAAGCCACAGAACTTAAGAGTCAAGAATATGATATTCTCTTAAAACATCCTCTTAAACATTACTTTCTTCAGAAGCAATTTAAAAGAAGTTATTTCCTCCACGTCAAAGTATGTCAGACACAAAAGAGAAAATAAGAAACACTTAAAAAACAAATCAAGGAAAAAGCGGATTAACTTTCTTTAAAAAATGGATGTCAACTTGTGTTTATACCCATTTTGAAATGCTAAATTTTCTCTGTGAAATCATGTGCTTGACACACAGAAGTTTAATAAAAGTATTACAAAAAAATGTCATTTGAGCTTTGTCTTTTCTATCCCAGACTCATTTCTTTAGTCCAAGATCCCTGAACTCTAGTGCTTCATTTTCCATTTCACTCATTTAATCCTCAGTAGTTGCCACCAGCATTATTTATTTTTTTGTTTTCCCTAAACCATACAAGTTCTTCCAATATGTCTTACTGTTCTGTGCGTGATAGCTATGTGGAATACAGACATTCATTAATTCAAGTGGAACTTGGCTAAACTCTTGACTTACCTATTAAGGAAAATGAGAAAACTGAAGAGGCCGTTGTTAGTGCCGACCAAATAAAATAACTCCTCTGTATCCACAACTATACGTCTTCCAAAGGGCTGTTCTGTGGGCTTGTGGTAATTCTTTACTTCTGCAAGCTAGGAAGTTGCAGCTGATGCTATTAAATCAGCTAACAGACAGATGGCACTGTTGGCTGGCTCTCTCAGATCAAGTTTTCCCATAACATTTTAGGTAAAACTAGGACTGATCCTAGAAATATGCTTTCTTCCTGACTGTAATTATGAACTTACCACCTACTGCTGATATTCTCTTGAGGTCTGCAGTGAGATGAAGAAGTGCCTCTGGAATCGGACGGGCTTACCGCCTCCAAATGGGACATAGAAGAATGAGATGGGGAGAATTTCTTGTGTGGGGAAGATGGGGTTCGGGCTGAGGATCCCTGCACACCATGGGCACCAGTGTCAGAAACAGAGTTACTGCTGCCTTGCCCAGCTCCTGCAGACTTGCTTTTACTCTGTGCAGAGTCACCACCCCCACCAGCAGAATTTTCCTTGGCTTCTTGTTTCCGTTTTCGGTACTCCAGCAGGGATACCTAAAAAGGAAAAAAGAAGCAGTACTCTAGCTGGGTATCATTAGTGGATCACTAGTGACAGGGAAAGAGGGAAAGAAGGAACCTCAGAAAACCACTATCCAAGTCACACAAACTAAGTAGGCATCAACCATTATAACTTTTTCAGGTGTGACAGATCTGAGCACAGCTACGTATTTAAGCCAGTCAGAAATTGGTAAAGGGAAGAGAAATTATTTCCAGTTTATACTTTAGCAAGCTAGCTCTAGAAAATCTATACTTGGTGACTTCTCTCCAACCCCCTCTTTACTGCTTAATCCTCACTCCTCCTTTCCTGCCTGCCACAACAGATGCCCCCTTCCCTGCCTCCCCTAGCACACCTCCCCTTTGCTGTTGCAACACGCTGTGCTTATACTAGCTATAAAACCTTTCACAGTGTCTTGCTTGTTCCCTGACTAAGCTACAGGTTCTGTGAGGGGCAAGTCCAAGTTTATTTGGGTCCAGCATAGCATTTAACCCACTGCTAATAAGCAGGTGAGTTGTTAACATACTACTTAGCGGATTCCAACTCCCATGGCCACCGTGCTTGCTCATATTTGTTTCTGATGGTCAATGCTATTCATGCAAGTCTTTAAAACCCATTACTATTTTATTCCAAATTATCTGTCAGTGTTTCCTCCTTTTTCTATCCTCTTGAAATGCTCAATTTTTGGTCCAAATATAAAATATAACAAAAATACGAAAAGACAAATCTGTATATGTATTTTTAATATGTAATCTTAGAAAAATTTTCATAATAAATAATAATGTATTTCATTGTAAAGAAAATATAAAAAGCCATTAATGCTACATTGTGATGAGGATATTACAGCTATTTTGCCATTAGACTATCTTATTACACATAGGACATTTAGCATCCCACACGCAGTTCAATAAATGCCACGGCAGTGTGACAACCCAAAATACTCCTATGCATTTCCAAATGACCCTAGTTGAGAATGATTAATACAAAGAAGTACATTTGGGCACTGTGGTTTCTAGATCAGGATCACTTATAAGTGGTGTCCCAAACTGTTACCAAGCTCTCTATGACAGGCTTTGATCATCTCTCTCTGGACTTAACTCCTGGCTCTCCTTGCCGTCCACCTGATACCAAAACAACATTCAACTGACTGCATTCCTTCTGCCTGCCTGCGGAGTGCCACATATTTACATGTTCTGCTGCCTTTACAGTAACATACCTCATCTTGACCTCTTGCCTCTTCTCAAAGCACCCTCTACATATCTGACTAGGTCAGGTCCCCCTGTTAAGGTGTTATCACCGCATGTACGCAACTTCTTTAGAGCATTCATCACCATTGTTACTTATTGATGTAATTACTTGTTAAAGCTTAGTCTCACGTGGTATAAGCTCCCACAGGGCAGAACCTGGGAGGCAATACAGGATGGTGATAATTAAGAACATGCAACATGGAATCAGACAGACCTGGGTAGTGTGTGAACTCTTCTATTTATTACCTGTGTGACCGTGGGAAAGTTACTTAACTTGCTTTTGTTTCATCATTTGCAAAATGGGAAATTTTCTACGTAATAGGATTATTGTGAAGATAAAATGCATTTAAAGAGCTTAACATAGTGTTTACAACTTGGGAAGTGCTAAATCATAAGTAATTACTATTCTTTTTCATTGCTTTAACCTTTGAATTGCCTAGCAAGTACACGGCACATTTATATTTGCCAAATATTTATAACATTCATGAAACTGCATTAAGACAATCTGTCTTTCACTGGATGTAGCAGAGACTATGTCTTATTATTTATCTAAGAACAGTGCTAAACACATGGCAGGAACTTGTTAAATGTCTAATTTAGTTGGTTAACATTCTTCAACAAGGGGCCCATGTAACATGTAACACTTACCTTTTTCCTCTGTGGTGGGTTCTGGGGGGCAGATGGGACTCCCTCACAGGCTCTTTCGCCACCAGGTGACATGGATCCACGAGAGAGGTCTTTCATAAAACCATGTTCATATCTGCTAGAAAATCCTTCTGCAGGAGAACAATATCCCCCATCCAAATGCAAAGGCTTCCTGTCTCCCACTAGAGGAGAACCTCGATATAATCCATCTGCTCGAGGCATAGCGTTCAAAGGGGAGTAGGCATACATCAAGTTGAACTCTGTTCGAAATGCCTGGTCTGAATTTCTCACAAGGTTCTGATGTCCATCTCCACTCCTGCTTGGGAAACCAGTCTCAGAAGTGGGCCCGACGGAGGGATGAGGAGCCAGGTCAGAATGACCTGAGTTGAGCAGGGAAGATCTATCAGCACAGCTGTTAGTGTTGGAGTCAAGATATCCTACTTTTGTCAAATCCAGGTCTTTTCGGTGACAAAGCTGAAAGAATAAAAATCAACGGAGACATGGGGTAGGGGAGACAGGAAAAAGTCAAAGGGCAGAAAGGAGAGGAGGGGGGAGGGACATAGGTGAACAGAAAAAAAAAAAAAAAGAGGGATGAAGGTAGAGGAGAGAAAGCCATTATCATCGGTAAAAGTCCCACATCACAAGTGTGTATACAGGCCAGATTACTAAAAAATCCCGGCCTTTCCCAAATTGCTTTCACGTCTTTCCAGATGGGAATACTGGGAATATCAGAATTAGGTAATTGGCCAAATGTGACTATTTTGCCTGCTTAGCCTTTCATCGGGTTTGCTGAGTCACCCTGTACTACACTAAGGGATAAGTGGTATATTTAGGGATTTACCTGAGCCCCGTGAACACTACAGAGGTGAGACTGGTGTCTTAACACAACTGGCTCCTGGTATTATTCATTTCTAAATTATTATCGATGAAAGGTGGGGGGAGAGGGAAAGGTGGAGGAAAGGAGAAGGCAGACGGAAAGGCAAGTATTTAAGTTACTGGTTCAGTAAAGGAGGATGGCATTAAAGACATCAACCAACCAGTTCTTCATTCACTTTGACTGTTAAGTAGGTGTATTTCTCATAGAACTTTCTAGCCACTCAATTCTTCTTTATTCTCTAATGTATGTCAACATATCACAAAGACCACTACTACTCACCATTGCAGAGATTCTGATATGTACCAAAAATAAACTCCACCTACTATCTGGTAATCAGAAGTTCTTAATACCAAGATTTTCCATCACTAGGTCACCTATAGCTAATTCTCTACAAAGAATGGTACCAGAAACCTAGATACCACACCATGTCAGTCTCCGTTTACTCTTAGAATCTTTAACAACTGAGGTCAGAAAACTTTACTTACCTAAAAATTCAGAGTCAAAACACCTAGAAAATAGTATACTAGGTGTAATACAACTTTTTCCAGTTTCACGCTGACATATAAAATCCTACTGATTCAGAATCTGTCACTAAGTTTAATCCTAACTTTTTATTGGAAGTGGGTGGGATTAAAAGTTCAGTTAAACCTTTCTGAAAGACTAACTTTGTCTTCAAGACAAAAAAGGTTCCCGTGTAGATTCAGAGTTAATCATTACTAAACTAGCAATAAAATCTGAACTTAACATCTCCATAGCAGCAGTGTTTCTGAGAGAAGCACAGAATTGATATCCTAAGAGATATCACTTGTACAGTACCATATTCCATATCCCAAACCACTGCCAAATGGTGGCCTGTCACACAAAGCCAGGGATTGATGCAGTTTCCTTGTGTACCCAGTAAGAAGCTACAGAGAAAATGTAAGAGCTGAGAGAATGATTTTCTCTTCCTAAAGAAGCAGCTCAATCTATCAACCAAAGCCCAAAACATTTGGTTATACAAAGCTGTCAGATTAATCCTAGAAACAGGCGTAAGTCACTGCCCAACTCTTCCAATATAAGCTAACCTTTCTAACCTAAGGTAATAAATAACAAGAGACGGCTCCTACCAGCTTTGATTCAACCTAATTTGTTAACAAACAGACCTTATTTACAAGGTCTCCTACCACATTCAGCATCCTTTGAACTTGACTTCTAGATTCTATTCTTCTTTAATAGCAGCCACCCCCTCCCCCAAACAACAAAATCCAACCCCACATACATACACACACATACACACAGAGCACTACTTCATTTTCCTCCATCTACAGTGATGGTCCTGCAAAGTCACAGTCACGCAGATAGATTCATTCAACTTATCGTATCTGATTGGCCACCCTCCAGCCCGTTACCCCACTCACTCGGACCCCCATCCCTCCCCACACACTCATACACACTCACTCTCAGCCTCCAAGTGTGATTGAGATGGTGTGATAACTACCTCGGGTGACAGGGACTCGGGCCTATGCGCAGGGGAACTCTCAGGGGAGGATATGTTCTAGAGGAGGGAAAAGCATCTTGTTATTCATCTACTCGAAGTCAAGAAGCAAAACAAAACAAACAAAAAATAAAAGCAAGCATAGATGTTAGCCACAACTTTTTTTCGGGGGCAGGTGGTTGCTTAAGAATGCACAGGGGAAATGTTTAATTAACTGCAAAACTCATCTCAGTGGACAGCATGACTTGTTAAAATGCTTCCTGGTATCGTTGAAAGCATTTAAGGATAAATTTGTTATAATGTTTCATGCTATAAGTAAACGTCTCAAGCACATTATCAGGAAAAAGTTAGATTGGTGAAATTTTATAGTGTTATACTTTTTTGTATTTTAAAGTTTAGCAACCTGTAGCATTTGTTATTGAGGGACACCCTACCCCTTATACATCCTTGGAAGAACCTCATTCCTTCACCCCACACCTCTTCTGATTGTCACATTTCCTTAATTCTCTTACATGCCCCTCAGGTCCACCACTACTATCCAGGGAGACATATGCATGCCGAGGGTTGTTGACAAGGCTAGGCAGATGGCCAATCCTACTGAATGGTAGTTATAAGAAATGGGAAAAATGGAACCCTAGCTCACAGGCTAGATTTGTTCCTTGCCATAATCTAACTGAACTTGAGCATCCCTACCAATGTAGGGAAAAGAAAGTGCATACGTATACATCTTAAGTCCTTGAGCCTGCCATTCAGGGTGGCAGGCTGAGGGTCCCTAATGTAGTGGACCCTGGATCACTGTGGCCTGGGAGCAGATCTACACTGTGCTAAGAAAAATGAGGCTGCTTCAGCATAGCAGAGTTTTAACTAGGCATTTTATCTACCAGAGAGGGGTGAGCAGTATGTGTGGCTAGGCACGTGTGTGAAATGGGGAGTGAAGTATGGCTCTCAGGGCAGGAAGAGAAGGGGTTACTCTGGTGGTAAAGAGAAGCTAACTAATCTTGCCCCCTTTCCAACGCTGCTTTCTCTCTTTCTAGATGCTTCCTTCTACTAAATCAGCGGTTCTCAACCTGTGGGTCATACTGTATTTAAGGGTTGCAGCATTAGGAAGGTTGAGAACCACTGTCCTAAATCTTATTTTCTTCCACTGCTTACCTCATCTTTTTCCTGAACACTTTCATGCATTTAAAGTAACTTTCCCCAAACTAAGCTAGTCTTCACTTATGACACCTTTTTATTTTTTTGACATTTTCCTATGTGTCATAGTCTTTGATGGAAGAAAGGCTCCCTACCCGTCTGGACTAGAACACAGAAGAGAGTGTAACATAGAACACTGGGCCTATTACTAGTTAACAGAATATTTTCTTTCCCATCTGGTATTCTAACATTATACTTATACTATTCATCACTAAAATGGTCATTAATTAAAAAAAAAAAAATGAAAATACCTTGTAATTGCATAGTGTTTCAAAGTTATCCAAAATGCTACAAGGGATAGAGAATGTACTCAGTTAAACCTGCTTATTTTAGAAGGTAATGTACCTTCTAATCTTCATATTTCACAGTTATAATAAAATCTGCATTGACAGAACAGGAAACTCTATTCGTATAATCTATTGCTCTCTAGTGAGATTCCTCTCACATCTTACTATAATAGCTCTAGATGTTAACTGAAAAGTCAATTGCAAGTAGACAAAGTTAAGTTAGAGAGGCCTAAATCAGATGTTTCATTATCTTGCTAAAAAGAGGGCTACAAGAAATCTGGTACAGAATAACTTCCCTAGAAAAATCAAATATGATCAGGTTTTTCCCCCACCCAGAAAGAGGTTTATTCTAAAAATAAGTTAATACGGTCTAGATTTACAAAATACAGCTCCACTTTCAAAGTTGTTAGCTACTTTTGTGTTACTCATGTAAAAATCTGGGTATTTTTAATCCTCACATTCTCATAAATACAAAATTGGGAAGATGAGATTGGTGAGATCATTTACCTTTCTCAAAAAAACCCATTTGGAGAAGTGCAAGCTGGGGGCAGAGTTGAGTGTTTAGTGGTCAGAACAAATTCTTCTAAGCAGGAAGAGACAGTATCTATTTAATTAAATTAGAAACCAAAGCAACGTGTAATAGGAAAATTTTTAAAATATTCTAACCTGCTGTCACCCAAACCTGAATACTAAAGGGATTCAGAAATACTTTTTGAAACAGTTGAGGCAGACACTTCTAAATTAACTCAAAGAATGAAAGTCAATGCTTGTTGCTAGCTTCTTATCTACTTCTCATTCGTAACATATTATATATAACAAGGAGTGAAAGTAGCCTGGAGTGGGAAAAAGTCCGCATTCACCATAAACCATATTCCAATGCGTTCTACATCTCTGTTCACTGAGGCCACAATGAAAATACCGAACAACCTGGGACAGACACGTCACTTATTTAAAGGCCTAGAAACAGAGACACAATCAATCAGCAGAATCTGTTACTACTAACAGTAGCAGAGGCAGCTAGAGGCCTATTTAGTCCAAGGTATACAGTAAAGATAAAGACAAAGATCTAGCATGCTTACCACCTAGAATTACGGAGACTGGTGGATTACATGCAAAGATAGATGAATGGGGTCTGTGGTAGCACTATTCCTATTCTGGAATTATAGGGGCTGCCAGGATGAGAGGCTACCAGGTTAACAGGCCACAATGACCCTGAGGTTTCCCATTCTCCTGCTAAGATGGAGATGGAAGATAGTAAAGAAACATTTGGAATGATATTATATTTGAAATGAGGAGGTACAATGATGATTTTCACATCTGGCACTCCCGAACACCAAACCCAAATCACCTCGAACTGCAGAGGAGTGTTGCAGCGACTAGCAGTAGTAAGAGATGTGATTGGTGAAAACATGAGGCTATATCCATTTCGACACTCCTCTTCTCCTGGGTGAGATGGACCAGGTGTGGCCAGCTGGGGGCTCTTTGAGCCTGAACTGGGAGGGGGTGGTGTGACTGGAGACAGAGGTCGAAGTAACTTGGTGACATTCTGCTCCATCAGATATCGAGACTTCCATTTCTTTAATGGGCTCAACAAGTCTGTGAAACACAAAGCTTGGATGAGAGTTTGAAACCACAGCTTAATGGAAGGCTCTGCAGTAAAGCCATTTATCACTAACCTACAATGACTTTTCACTCTTCTTTGGCCTCATCCCCTTATGTTATCTCCTCAAATCAAACCAAAAGCCCAAAGAAATTCTTAATTGCCAAACTTAAAATAACTCTGAAAATACCCTGTCCCTCAGAGAAACTCCAGATGCATCAAACAATCTTACTATCTTGGAGCTATTAATCTTTCAGTGCAAAATTTAAACATTTCTTTTACACCAAGTTTCTAAAAATCTTGTATGTGTGTTACTTCATCAAAATTACCCTCTACTTGCCATATCACCAATTAAAACTACTTGGAAGCTCCATCTCTTTAATCTTCTCATATATATGTGTCCCTTTGCAGCAGCTTTCTATAATGCTCTTATACACGAATCCCTGATCCATATCTAGCCCCTGATGTGAGGAGTGCTAAAAAATGTGAAATAATTTTTATAAAAACTTCTCCCAACCATTAAAAAAAATCTAGGCTGGCACTCCTTTTCTTATTAGAATATCCTAATTTCTAAACTTAGATTCACCTAAAAAAGAAAGACTACACTGTCTATTTTAGTGACAATTCAAGCCAAGGTAGCTATCTCAGTTGATTCTCAAGAGGAAAAATTTGCTTTTATTCATTTGTAGTTAAATGACATTTCTTAGTGCCTTCTATATGGAAATCAATGAACTGGGTATGAGTGGGGCACTGGACTTGCAAACTTCTAATAGAGAAAATGTGTGAAACGTTTAATATTAGCATGATCAAGAAAGGCAATCGCATTCCTAGTGTCAGTAAAAAATTAGTGACATTTTCTAAGTGATTATTACATACCAAGAACTACACTGTGTGCTTTATATGAAATACCTGATTTAATTCCGAACATTCTACAAATCAAGCACTATTATTTATCCAAATGTTAAAGGTGAAGACTTTGATGTGTGAAGAGTATTAAATACTAGGGAATCTCCTTCTCATCTACCTTCTTAATCACTATGTTAAATACCCCAAGGCTTGATGGACGGATTACACCTTATTCCAGGCCCACAAGGAAAAGTTTTGGGTCAGCAGGTCATAATCAGAGCTGTGCTCCAGGAAGTGAAGAGGGACTGGATTAGGGAAGTAGATGTTTAAATGGAGAGGGGAGAATAAATGCAAAAAATACTAGAGATGCATAATTTATTTTCTGATAACTCAGAATTTTTTATTTTCCTAGATTGAAAGTATATTCACATTTTTCTTTTGTTCCAAGTACTACATTTTCTTTCTTCCTTTAAAAAAGTGCCTAGGCATAAAAACAAACATGTAATTCATGGCTTATATTCAGAATAATTTTTATATATTTCAAGAGTCCTAAAACAACGAATCTTTTAGAAGACCTCTGTGCTGCTAAATCCAACACTGTGACCAAATGTCAATTATGTAGGTGATGAGGGTTATGGCAAAAAAGTTAGAAAATAGCGATGAAAAGTGCCACCTGCATCAATGTACAAGGCACTCATCTAACGTTTATTTACTAAGTTACTTATTATTGATGTTACAGTCAACAAAATGACCCGACATTTGCCCTTATAAAGTTTATAGGCCAAATCAATAGCCTCATATTTTTTCTATTTTATTTTTTGTATAAACAATTATCAAATTTATTGTGGTCAAGTCTATCCATTGTTTACTGTTTTTCTTTACTTTTACTCAAGTAATTCACAGGATTATATAAACACAGACATAACTTGAAATCGCATCCACAAATAAATGCACTGCTCATTTCCTGGTTTATTTTTATCTAGATGCCTTTTTTTGGTTTTGTTTTTTTTAAGAGACAGGGCCTGGCTGGAGTGCAGTGGCATGATCAGTGCAACTGGGCTCAGACTCCTGGGCTCGAAAGATACTACCACCTCAACTTCCCAAGTCCTGTGGTGGACTACAGGTATATACCACCACACTTGGCTAATTTTTCTATTTTTTGTTATACAGACAGTCTTATTATGTTGCTCAGGCTAGTCTCCAACTCCTGGCTTCAAGTAATCCCACTGCTGCAGCCTCCTGAAGTGCTAAGCTACTATGCCCTGCCCAGACGCCTTCGTTGAAGTGGCCTCACTAATTTCTTTCTTACCCATGCTGCTCAATAACTATCTTTTCACTCAGAAATATAGTAAAATGCTGTGACTATATATATATATATATATATATATGTATAAACACACAATTCAGTTTCTAATGGTTGCATGATATCATAAAACTCAACTAATTTCAGTATTTTTCAATTTTTTTGCTATCATAAATATATCCCAATGACCATTAATTTTATTTGTACTCATTTCTGTATTTATTGCAGTATTTGTTAGGATAAAAGGCTACGTGTATGATTGTTAAATCAAAAAATCATCTACAGGCTCGGCACCTATGGCTCAAGTGGCTAAGGCACCAGCCACATACACCTGAGCTGGCGGGTTCGAATCCAGCCCGGGCCCCCCAAACAACGATGGCTGCAACCAAAAATTAGCCAGGTGTTGTGGCAGCACCTGTAGTCCAGCTACTTGGGAGGCAGAGGCAGGAGAATCGCTTGAGCCCAGGAGTTGGAGGTTGCTGTGAGCTGTGATGCCACAGCACTCTACCCAGGACGACAGCTTGAGGCTCTGTCTCAAAAAAAAAAAAAAAATCATCTACATATGTTAATTATGCATTTATTCTTATGAGAACTGCCTGCCCTTCAGCCTGCATTCTCCAGGGGTGTTAATCTTTTTCTTGATTTGCAAGGCTTTTTAAATAAAAAGAATAGTAACCCTTTGACAAAAATGTTATAACTATATTTTCCTTATGGTTGTTTGTCTTTCAACTTATTTACAAGTCATTGCTACACAGTATTTTATATTTTGATTTAGTCAAATGAACTAATCATTTCCCTCATTTTCTGCCACTGGTATCAAATCTTTACTACCACACCCCAAGGCTATAAAGATGCCAGCCTATTTTTCCTTTATCTCCATGTTTAACTTGTAATTTACATTTTAATTTAAACGGAACATATTTTATTTTTATTTTTTTGAGACAGAGTCTCACTATGTCACCCTCAGTAGAGTGCCATAGCGTCACGGCTCACAGCAACCTCAAACTCTTCAGCTTAAATGATTCTCTTGCCTGGCACTCCCATGTAGCTGGGACTATAGCCACCCGCTACAACGCCAGGCTGTTTTTTGTTGCAGTTGTCATCGTTGTTTAGCTGGCCCAGGCCAGGTTTGAACCCACCAGCCTTGGGGTATGTGGCTGGCGCCAGAATCACTGTGCTACAGGCGTTGAGCCAACAGAACGTATTTTAGCAGAAGGTAGTGATTAATCTACCCTTTTCCCACACCAAATAGCTAGCTTAGCACCTTCCAAAATCTTTTGTAATTGTAGAATTATAATTTTCCCACTGATTTGAAATATCGTATTTATCCTATTAGATTCTTATACATACTGCATCTATTTCTGAATGCAGTTCTGTCCACTTTTACTATCATACATGGAAATACATGTATCCATACATGGAAATAATATTTACATTCTTTCTAGTAAACTGTTAGGACAATTCCAGTTATTCTACTCTAGTGCTACAAAATACTATGACTATTCTAGCAATGAACTGCGGTGGAAATAATTCATCGCCCATGTTCATACTACTCCCCCAAATCGGGATTTTAAATGGTGTTATATAAAATTCAGGAGTAATGTGGGGGAACCTTCTCATTCAGAAACATGGCATGATCTTTCAGTTACTCAGCTTTGATTTACATGCTTCTACATATAGATATGCCACACTTATAATTAGGTTTATCTCATCTCTAATGTTCTCTAGTTTTTGTTATTACTGGAACAGAACATATTTCTATTAGGTTATCTAAACATTTACATACTCATGTTATATCCAGCTACTCTGCCGAACTCTACCAGTTTTTCAGTTAGTTCTCTTAGCTTTCCTAGGTAGATGATGACTTTATTTAGACATACATACATCCTCTCTGCCAGTATCTTAAGTATTTTGGTAATAATTTTGACTAACAATCCCAGTAAATGTTAAAACAATGGTAATCGAGAAATAATTAGATAATCCATTTTCAGGTTTAGCCAGATTTTACAAAGATGTGTGATAAATGGCAACTATGTTCAGATAGGGGTTTTAAAAATTGTATGTTATTTGGGCAGCGCCTGTGGCTCAAGGAGTATACCAGAGATGGTGGGTTCAAACCCGGCCCTGGCCAAAAACTGCAAAAAAAAAAAAAAATTGTATGTTATTTTATTATTAAATTTGTAGCAGTCACTATGCTATTTTCCAACATCTGACCTACTCACAAATTATATTAATTGATTTTCAAATGTTAAACCATCCTTATATTTCTAGGAAAGACTTTACTTGGCCGCAGTATATTAGCCTTCTAATATTCTTACAAATTCAAGGTGCTAATTATTAATAGATCACAAATATAATTGAAAAGTGGTATTATGCTATTTTTTTGAAGTTGATAAAATGAAATCAAGAATTTAAGGAAAAGAATCTACTACTCTATCAAAAGTTCGTGCACATGCAGATAAAATGAAATACTCTACCATTCTTTCATCGGTTAGAATTAAGTTATTTTTAACCTATACGTATATTTTGCAATTGTTAATGACTATAAATATCTCTATACACAAATTCCATGCTTAGTTCTGTAGGCATGGAAACCAGATACCTAGAACAACTATTAAGAATTACAAATATTTTTAATGTGTATGATTAACCTTAGCAAATAACTAGCAGGGATATTACTCTACTGTCATTTTTATTGCAAATCCTTTCTCCCATTTATTAATCCTCTTATTAATTTAGAGTTAATATAGACACAGAAATATGGTTAATGCAGTTTGAAGTACCAAGAAAAAAAAAAATTTAAACATGCCTGGAATTTTCTGTGGCAAAGAATCTAATTTTTTCTTTTTGGAGATAGGGTCTCACTATGTTATGCAAGCTGAACTGGGCTTGAGTGATCCTCTTACCACAGCACAGCATCCACAGTAGCTGAACTACAGATGGACACCACTATACCCAGTTAGAACCTAATTCGTTTACAATCCCCCCAAGTAAAAATTTCAGAACAATTACCAAGCCTTTCGCTGATATAATAGACTGCTTCTGGCTACCTTGGTTCTATATATGCATCCATCATTGCGTCAGTGAAATTGTAAATTTAAGCTTCATATTAGAAGCTAGTTTTATATTCCCAAGGAAAGTACTTCGTTATTCTTTCTCAAATTTTTTCTTAGTTGGTTATTTAAGATAAACTTCAGAATCATTTAATAAAATTTCAAAAACAAATTATTTCATGGGAATTATATAAAGCCAGAGAGAAAATATGTATCTATTCTTTCACTAATGAAATTTCTCTCCATTTCCTTAAATTTTAAAAATATTTCTCAGTAATAGTTTGTTCCACACATCCAATTAAGGTTATTCTTTGGCAGTTTCTTAGTTTTGTTAAGTTTGGGAATAAAAAAAAATGCATTTCATTCACTTTCTTAATATATGATGGTATTAATTTTTGTATATGTCTTTTCCAAGGATTTCATTGAACTTTTATTAGTTATAAGTTTTTCAGTTCATTATTTAGGCTGTTTTAGACTATATCCACATCATTTACATTTGTGAACATAAAGGCCCTGTCCCACTTTAATATTAATTTTTTTTATCTCTACAATTTTACCATTTAGAATTTAGAACATTTCCTGTAGATAGTATCCAAAAATACTGGATAAGAAAGAATATTCTGTGTAGAACACTGTAGTAAGTCCCCTATGGGTCCAATATTATTCCAAACAGTTTACATGTAGTACTCAATTTTGTTAGCCCCATGAGCAGGTCATAATATATTTCAATTTTATAGATGAGGCTCAGAGACATTTAGTAGTATCATGTAAGTTATTAAAGAGCAGAGTTGGTCTTCAACGGTCTATTTGATTCTTTCTATAATCCCAACCTGTCTCCCTTTCTTAACATCTCCTTGTTATTCTTAAAAAAACAAAACAAACAAAATGAAAACAATTCCTCAGAATTTACACTAACTTGTAGCAACAATTCACTCATTTGACTATGGCTTCATTTTATAATGACAGATTTCCCTGTTTTATGTTGCTCCTTCAGGGCAAGGTGTGTCCTGTGAATGTCTCTCACTGCTACAGACTAGAGCAGATGTTCAGGTAGAGGTTGGTGATGAGCATTCCTATTTCTATTCCAACCAGGGCACGTAGTAACAAAGATGCTTTTCTGCACATGAAAACAGAGCCTCAATTTGTTGCCCTGGGTAGAGTGCAGTGGCATCACAGCTCACAGCAACCTCCAACTCCTGGGCTCAAGTGATTCTCCTGCCTCTGCCTCCCAAGTAGGCTGGGACTACAGGCGCCCACCACAACACCCGGCTATTTTTCCTTTGCAGCTGTCATTGTTGTTTGGTGGGCCCGGGCTGGATTTGAACCCGCCAGCTCAGGTGTGTATGGCTGGCGCCTTAGCTACTTGAGCCAAAGGCGCCGAGCCAGGACATCAATTATTATTATACAATCTCCTATTCCCAACCTTAACTACACATATACGAAACACATATTCCAGAAAGAGAGACATACCCACATACACCCACTAGTCTATTTGAGCTAAGTTATAGTCTCACTACACTTTTTATTTATTTTTTTGAGACACAATCTCATTTTGTTGCCCTCAGTAGAGTGCTGTGGCATCACAGCTCATAGCAACCTCAAACCTTCAAACCCTTGGGCTTAAGGGATTCTCAGCCTCCCAAGTAATTGGAAACTACAAATGCCCACCTGGCCATTTTTTTTTTTTTGGAGATGATGTCTCATTCTGACTCTGGCTGGTCTTGAACTCGTGAACTCAGACAATCCACTCGCCTCGGCCTCCCAGAGTGTCATTATTTTATATAAATGCTATCATTCATCTTTTAGATAATTGGTATTTTATTATTCCAGGGATAATTATGTGTTAACTTATTTTTTTTTGTCCAGAAGGAATGTGTTAACTTATAAGGTATAAACTAAGTCAATAACTTAAGAAAATGGTAGGCCCACTTTTTTCTAAATAAAGTCAGAGTTTTAATAAAAAGCAGGTGTTACTAATGAAATAAATTACATTCCAGTTCATAACATTTACTCAGCAAGTTGATCAACAGAAACAATGAAATATTTTTTATGAAAATCTAAAATGTTATCAAATTAGCTATAGCCTTACTTAAGCCTTAGCACTTAATTTATTTTGGATTTTGTTCTGATTGCATAATATTTAGAAAACTGATTTAGAGATAAACTTATAAAAACCACAAAGAACTTCCCAATTATATTGATATTTTCAGGAGAAATTTTGGCAAAAAGACTGTCCCAAAGTAAGATGGTATCGTAAGTTAATATACTAATGTTTTCAATTCCCTCTAAGAGTAACTGTGAAAACCATTGGACCAGATGATTTTTCATGGCCATCTACTTTATAAACACATAAGGACCTTATATTGGATTTAAAGCTGTATCTTAAAAAAAAATTTTACACTAACTGTACCATCCTTTTGAAAGCAATCAATAGTTTCTTATTTACTTCATTTATCCTCTGCCCCCTCAATCACGCTCGACCCAACTCAATCAGAATTTAGAGTCCTGATTATCAGCGTTCCATCGCTTTCTTGCCTTCCCCCCTTATAAACATGGACATAGATTTCCTAAACTTACTACTTTAAATGTATCTAACCTTTTTTATAACCATTTCTGCTGTTACTTGTACACTGTCTAGTTCCTTCTTTGTCGTCCTGGGAAAACTGATCCCTGACTTGAGATCTTTCTCTTCTTCTGTAAAGACAGATGTAAAGTAACTATTTAGAGAAAATGCTATTTCTTTTTTGTATCAGTATTCATCTGAAATTTTTTATGTGGACCTGAAACAATCATTGGTCATATACTCATAAAGATTTTAGATGCATACCTGCATTGTCTTTGCAGATACTAGAAGAGCTACTATTCTCGTTACTTTGGTATAGGTGCTGAGTTCTAGTCTCCTGGGGTACAGATGATGTTTGAGTCATCCCTTCTTCCAAGGCTTGTTTTATCCAGCGCTATAATGGGAAAAGAATTGGCAATTATCAATAACTGTTTAAAACTGTTTAGTACACCTATTTTAAATGCACATCAACTATGAGAGATACAATCAACACACTCATTCAGTTCCACAGTCAAGCATTTTACTTTTTGTGTTCCAACATATTATTGTAATGTTGCCCCCATCAGTTTCTTCTATCAGGCAAAACTGAGGAAATCTGGGTAACACATCACAAGATTCCATCAAAAAAACAAACCAACAAACAAAAAACCCACACCAATAATAAATGACAAATATCCAACTTTTCATACTGCATGGGATGAAGTAAGTGGAAAGAGTTAAGAATGAAACCTTAATATTTAGAGATATTCTGACCATATAGAATAAAACTAATATATAAAATAAGTACCTAGCAGGAAGATAAAGATCTCTTAAGAGTTGTCTGTCCTATGCTGGGGACACCTGAAGAAGTCATAAAGATTTACACTAAGATTTTGGATGAGAAATAACAGTTCTTTACTACAGGTACTGAAAGATAATTTTTAAAAGGTCTATTCTCAGAGCGGTGCTTGTGGCTCAAAGGAGGAGGGCGCCTGCCCCATATGCCGGAGGTGGCAGGTTCAAACCCAGGCCCAGCCAAAAACTGCAAAATAAATAAATAAATAAATAAATAACTAGTCTACTCTCAAATGGAACATCCTAAGGGTTTCCTGCCAAACAGTTTAGTTAAATTATCCACAAATAATGCAAATCACAGAATGATCTACAGATATCAAAAAAGGGTGGGGGGTAGGGGGGTAAGAAGCCCTCTCTAATAAATTATATTTTGTAGTACAGATGAAAACCTAAATTGTTAAGAAATAAATTTAAGGCAGATATTAAGCCTACAAAGATTAGGTTAATAAGATTACATATCTTGTGAAAGAAAGATTTTTTTTAACCTGTAATTGTGTTCTCTTAAGATAAGATATATAGTTGTGGGTTGCCCAACACTCTTAAGGCTCTCCTGCCCTGACATAAGACAGACCAAATTTTGATAAACATCAATCCCTGAGTTAGATCTTCCTTCAAACAGGAAGAGCAAAGGTGAATTATTATAATTTTACACCTTTAGAAAATATGTCTTAATTGTAGGTAAGTAACTATTCTTTTTATCAAAGAGAACAATTCTAATAGATTTTACATCTTAGAAATGTAGAGTATAATCCAGGAAAATTTTAGCAAGAAAAATCTTACATCATGTATAAATGTCATATGGTCTGCCAAATGAAAACAAAAATACAATTGTCATGTTGAAGAAGAGATACATGTGAATTGAGTATACTATGTACACAAAAGAGATTTCTATGATCATTTAGGATATGACCAGATCTCTGAAAAGGCAGAACAATGCTAAGGATGAATTCTCCTAGATACAAAAGAATATTGATGTCAAGATGAACTGTCAGAATCATACACAGATATGTAAGAGCTTAGAAGAAAACTTAGATGTTCTCTTGTCCAAAGCACTCACATTTTATAGATGGGAAAAAAATTATGCCCAGGAATAAAGAAATCTCTTGTTACAGATACCTTTAATACAAGTTTATCTTTTTAGAGCAGAAGACAGAACTCATTTCAGGGGTCACTGAGCTGTCTTCCATAAATAATTTTTTTTTTTCAGCCACGGCTGGATTTGAACCTGCCACCTCCAGCGTATGGGGCTGGCGCCCTACTCCTTTGAGCCACAGGTGCCACCCAGTAATTTTTTTTTTTTATATATCTAGGGTTAAGTAGATGTACCCATGAATTTACATTCTGAATCTGATGACTAAAAAAGGGGATATAAAACCAGAACAACAGCATTCTACAAGTAAAATGCTGCCATGGTTTGCTACAAGGTTAAAGACAGCAAACCTATTCCTACTGATCCTGTTGTAGATGTTTACAATATTTCAGGACTCATAAAAATGTAACACAAACATTTGTTAGTATGGAACAAGATCCTATCATCCCATGGATAAAAAAGTAATGTTAGTTCCCTCTCCCCCACCACTTGCCCAACTTCTGTCTTAAGTTATTCAAGTCTTAAGATCCTTCTCTGAAACTCTGTATTACAGTGAAGGAGAAAGTTTTTAGGTAGTTCAAAGATGAGGAGAAAAGGAAGTTATAAAGGTTTTGGAGTCTAAAAGACATAGGTTAAAACTTGACCTACTAGCTTCCTCACCTTAGAGAAGTAAACCAAATCTTCTGGATCTATATACATTGAGGCCAATAATACCAACTTCACAGAGCTGTTGTGAAGGTTAAGTGAGATAATGTATATAAAGAAAGCTTGTAGCACAGTATTGAGCACACAACAGCATTTCAATGAGTCCTTGTCCAGCTTAATTTCAGTATTATGTTTAGAGAAACGTGGATTAATGACCTTAACGAAACACCAATGCAAAGCACAGTTTCGTTACCAGTCAGGTTGGTTTTCTAAGAAATTTGGGGCAGCAAATCACCTATATGCATTATGTCTAGAAGGTGACTTTAGACAGAAGTTGGGACACTAATGAAATGCTTCTTGGCCACCTATAAATGATTCTACTGTAGAATAATAACTGAAGTAAGATCTTTAAAAAATATGCACCATAAAATGCTTTTTAAGAACTAGGACTCAACTTAGAAACTCCAGGGATATCATTAAATGTTCTGTCAAATACTCCTAAGAATCTGCTTACAGGCTCCACGCCCATGGCACAGTGGTTGTGGCGCCGGCCACATGCACAGAGGGTGACAGGTTCAACCCGGCCCAGGCCTGCTAAACAACAATGACAACTGCAACAACAACAACAACAAAAGGAAACTTGGGGTGGTGCCTGTGGCTCAGTGAGTAGGGCGCCGGCCCCATATACCGAGTGTGGCGGGTTCAAACCTGGCCCTGGCCAAACTGCAACAAAAAATTGCCAGGCGTTGTGGTGGGCACCTGTAGTCCCAGCTACTCAGGAGCTCATAGGAATATGCACTGTTTTAACTAATCCCATGGAGAGTGGTTTCTTTCATCTATCTGCTTCACTTATACTTTGAAGGATTTTTTTATTACAAATTTGTTTAATCATGGAAATTTTCTTAAGTCCTGCACTAAGATGAGTCCTTCCTAATCAATCTAAAAGTAACTCTTCCCCATCCCCATAAAGCTGAGTTCAATTTCTTGCTAAAAGATTTAAAATTTTATTTTGCCCTAAAGAGCATAATCCTCTTTTGTAATATAATCTTGATATGTTTATAAGCAAATATTAAAGTAATAATTTAAACATAAAACAATTTTTAAAGGCCCAATTTAAATCAATAGTCTTGCTATGATAATCTGTATACATAGACTGAATGCTTCCTAAAGACACATCATGACTCAGAGATAAAAATGTCAGATACACTTGGGGACTACAACATGAAATTGAGTTAAAAGTGATTCCTATCTGTGGTGAGTGGAAATGTAAGGATGAGCTATAGATACCAGACAACCAGGTTAAAAAAAGCTCAAAGATATGAATTTTCTACTGGATTTGAAGTCCAGTCCTAAACTAATTTTTGGTTTTCATAGGTCTCTGCGAGTTGGAAAGTAAGATGGTATGTGATAGTATCCCAGCATTAGAATTATTAAGGAAGAGTTTCAAGAGGCTAGTCTCTGTTATTTATGACTTAGACTTCACTATTAATCTATACTAAATAATTGTCTACCCTTCTTAAAGAATCAAAATTGGAGAATCTACCATTTGGCTTAATAGGATGCGTCAATAGTTAACATCATTAGAAATCTAGTACTGTGTCCAACCAAACACAGAACAAAAGAAAAAAGTTTCTTTTTCATATTTCAAGCCATCGTTCAATTTCTTCCATCTTTAGACTACAGACCATAGCTATACTCATATTATAACACTATTCACAAATGTAGTTAAGATTCTGAACTATTACTGGTAATGAGGGATATTGGAATGCTAAAGATCACTTTGCAGATTTGCATGGTGTACCACACAAAGCTCTCCAATTGTTACAGAAGGTTAATTATAAAGCTTATTACGTGGTAAACAATTTTTCTTCTTCTTAGATGATCTCTAAGATCTAAGATAAACTAGTCTTTGTGACTTGGTGTAAGAAGATATCCTCAGAGACCCAAAGCTCCTTCATTTCCCAGGCAAACTTCCTACAAAAAATAGCTTTTCAGAAATTTTCTAATCTTTCTTATAAGAGAAAGTTGTTATTGCATTTATTTCTGACACTTGAAAGTTATTCAAGTTATTGCAGTTTTCGCAAGGATCTCATGTCAAATTTCTTTTTAAGATTTCTTATGCTTGAGAACTTCGCTGAACAGACCCATCAGTGACTCAAATACTTAGATGAGATGTGTAATTAGAAAAAGACTTTCCGCAGTGTATACTGCTCATTCAGTGGCGCCCTTCCTTTTTGCACAGATTCCTGTTGCCCTCCTCCCCTCCATATCCCATACCACTTTGGCTCATCTTTCATGCCCCCCTCCCCCCACAAAATAATCTCTATTCTTTGGGAAAAGAGAAAAGCTTTAAATTTGGAGGAGTCAGGGAAGACCTGCCTGGAGTTGGAGACTTCATCACATCAAATAATCTACATGCAGCATCCTCATGTACGTGATGCCAGTGGAGGAGGGCAATGGCAGACACTGAGGAAGGCAGCCTGAATCCAGATCTGAGGATAAGAGAAAAGGGTGTTCCAGGGAACAGACTCTACCTCAAAGGAAGACCAAATGAAAGGGTGTCCTATACTTCTAGAAACATAGAAACAACATTATAGATCTGAGGGAATCATCTATTCCTAAGAGATACCTTTGGAAACTATGCAAGTCTTCTGGAAATTAAGAAAGAACATTCCAAAAACAAGCAACCACCAAACGATACTGCCACTAGATCCAAAAACACTAAGTAGAGAGGAGAAAGAGGCTGAGAGAGAGGGAGAGAGTCTTTAGAGTAGGCTCTGTATTCTCGGGGAACAGTCGAACTTGTCATTTGATAAAGAATAGGAATAATGCCAATTACAATAGTATTTTTCTTCTAATTTCTGTCAATTGATAGAATTAATTCAAACCACAATTTGATCATTTTTTATTTATCAAACAGTGCTCTAGAGGACCTGGGGCCCAACTCACACACTAATCACAAATGGACATGTTAATGAATACCACAAAAGCACACACAAAACATATCCCTCCCTGCCCAGTCATCAATTGCTGTGTGCTCTCACTTAGGAACCTCTAGTGTTCTCAGAAGAGACAACAATGAATACTCACAAATTTAAGCATCAAAAATGTAGTATATGCATTTTACCTTAGTTCCACTGAGGGCTGAACAACTAACCCATCATAAACTGACATGAGCACAGTGGCTATCTAAAGAATGTGTTAGATTATGTTGCAGTTATAGGCAGACTAAGTTTAAAAAAAAAAAATCAAACAAAAACCATAAGCAGACATACCTTTTTACAGGAGCTGAATGTTCCATCAGGCAGAAGGGGCCTTCGACGCCTCTCAGGGATAAAGGGTGAGCCAAAGCGAATGTAGTGTTTGGGGGTGGTGCAAATTAACGGGGAATGGATAAGACCGGGTAACATGTTCAGGGTCGTTGCCAATACAGTTGGGTCTGTGGTGATGCGTAAAGGGCATTCGACAGGGCATTCTTGCTTCTCCGCTTTGTCATTTAACCATTCTGTAACTAGATACTAAAGTTAAAAAAAAAAAAGAGATTGTAAGTTGATGCTTTTTATGTATAAAGCCAGAGATAGCAATACAATTCAAAAAGACAAACCTCATCTAGAAACTAGGACAGAAGGAGATATAGTAGCTACAGTTAATATGAATTGGGTGATGAGAACACAAGATATCTTCCTTTACCCTCTCCATGCCCCACTGGGAGAGGAATAATTTCAGCTATCAGTGATTTAAGCTCTGCCTAAAAATAAAGGAACAAAAGGTAGTAGGATGGCTTTAGCTTTTTGTGTCAAAGGATTTGAGAACTTTCAATATTATGATACCAAGATTAGTTTTTTTTAATGAGGATTACAGGTTCTCCATTTTAATATGCCAGCCCTTGTCAGACTAGACTGTATGGAAAGGTATTTTTGACTTACCTTTTTGGTTTTGGGGTATTTAGATGCAGTGCGGTTGACATGGGATCCAGTAACTGACACCACAGTTGGGTCAGACCCTGTTAATTGCCTGTTTTCTCCCAAAATGTCTACACTTCCAGTTTCGGTAGGAGTTACCAAGCTGTTACTTCCTCCTTCTTCCAAGGCAGCTTGTGACAACTCTGCCTGCTGTGCACTGGCCTGCTTCTGACGCTTTAGTCTTTGGGCTGAACTGGTCCTGTACCGAGAAATTCTACTCTTCGGTCGGGGCCTAGAAGGCTTTGCTGGAGGCGGTTTGGGGACTGGTTTTTCTGCAGCAATATCCTGTAACAGTAACAAGGTCAAATGCTTACCAGAAATTTCTTATCAGCAAACATTCTATACAATTTCCTATTCACTTTAAGCATTCAGAATGTCTACTGGTAAAAAGGTAAGGGTATAGAAATACTAATTCAAAATGTAATCCGTAAATACAAAATTTATACATTTAAATCAACTAAACAGGCTATAGACAGATGAATAGATTAATAAGGACTATTTCTAATAAGCATTTATAAAACAGACCAAAAAGTCAGCTAAAAGTAGTTGCCTAATTTTAGAGGTTTTTTTTGGAGACCAGAGTCTCAAGCTGTTGCTCTCGGTAAAGTGCCACGGCGTTAGACACAGCTCATGGCAAACTCAAACTCTTGGGCTTAAGCGATTCTCTTGCCTCAGCCTCCCAAGTAGCTGGGATCACAGGCGCTGCCACAACACCACAACACCTGGCTATTTTTTTTTTTTGTTGTTGTTGTTGCAGCTGTCATTATTGTTTAGCTGGCCCGGGCCAGGTTCCAATTCCCCAGCCTGGGTGTATGTGGCCGGTGCCCTACCCACTGAGCTACAGGCACCGCTTAATTTTAGAGTTCTTGATAGGGAAATGTATTTTTTCCCTTTATTTCTTTTCCAGATACTAAGTTTTAGTTTAGTAAAGCCTTAGATTCTTGGTTACAGTAGAGAAGGAAAAGAGGTATTTATTCTTAGAATCTTATTAAAGGTCAGGTACACAATTGGACTATGCAGAATGTCCATTACAGAAACCAAATGATTTTTATCAACTCCCCATCAACAGTTTATCTGGTAGACACAATATTTAGTCCCATTCTAGTCTGAAGGTAGCTACTCATTCACATTCCGACTTTACTGGTCTCCCTAAATCCCACAAGTCAGCTGATAAAAGTTGTTGTAGTTAAATGACCTTCCTTACTGCAACATGGAGCAAAGCTGAAGATACCTATTTTACCATTTCAAAAAGACAGGTAAGAATGATAGGGAAGTGGCATTAGCAAAGGCAAGGATGTCTAGGCCCTGGAATCTCTTACCCCTGCTTGGGAAGACCTCCGAGTATTCACACCAACACTCTGGGGGGTGCTTGTGATAGCAACATTTGAAGTAGAGTTGCTAACTTCAGATTCAGGGGCTTCAGTTTTTGTCTCTTCTCCAACAGGAGTCTCTGAGGTGGTGGTAGAAATCTCTACATCAGAGTTACTCTGTTCCAAGGGCTGATCGCGCCGCTTCTTTCTTTTCTCCAAGTTTTCAAAAGCATGCATAATGGCTTCGACCTTCCTATCCTCCCGGGTCTAGAAAGAAAAGATAGTATTAGCATAGAATGAAGCTTCAATAAGGAGGAGGAAGTATTATTAATAGAAATGTATAGAAACTCACGTTAACTACTTATTTAATCCACCTTAGAGATTTAAGATAAAAAAAAAAAATAAAATGTTTAATTTAAAATGGTGGGAATAGTAAAAGAAGACAATTTCAAACATAAAATTTCCCAAAAGGAGGGTGGCGCCTGTGGCTCAGTGAGTAGGGCACTGGCCCCATATACTGGAGGTGGCGGGTTCAAACCCAGCCCTGGCCAAAAACTGCCCAAAAAAAAATCAGCTTTGGTGCCTGTGGCTCAAGCGGCTAAGGCGCCAGCCACATACACCTGAGCTGGTGGGTTTGAATCCAGCAGGGGCCCACCAAAAAATTGTCGGACGTTGTGGCAAGCACCTGTAATCCCAGCTACTTGGGAAGAGGCAGGAGAATCGCTTGAGCCCAGAGTTGGAGGTTGCTGTGAGCTGTGATGCCACAGCACTCTACCCAGGGTGACAGCTTGAGGCTCTGTCTCAAAAAAAAAAAAAAAATTCCCAAAAGGGTTAGCTAATTTCAAACTTTTAAAAACAGTAGGAAAATGTCCACAAAAACTTATTTTTTTCTCTGCATTTTCAGAGCTCAAAAACAACCAAGTAGAAAAACTACTTAGGGTCACAAATGTAATTGGTTTCAGCATAAAAGTAGAATATTTTAATCCATGTGTCTAAAATGTTTTGTTTTGTTTGTTACCCTGGATAGAGTGCCATGGCGTCATAGCTCATAGCAACTTCAAACTCTTGGGCTCAAGAGATCCTCTTGACTCAGTCTGTCAAGCAGCTGGGACTATAGGCACCCACCAAAATGCCCAGCTATTTTTTCTCTTTTTAGTAGAGATGGGGTCTCACTCTTGCTCATGCTGGTCTTGAACTCCTGAGCTCAAGCAATCCATGTGCCTCAGTCTCCAAAAGTGCTAGGATTACAGACATGAGCCATGCCCAGCATTAAGAGCTGAAAAAAAGAAGTCAAAATGCACACAAGCCTAAGGAATTCCTAAGTCAGAGCAAAACGGCCCCAGTACATTTTGGTTTGACAAGCCAGATTTTTAGAAACTGTATTATTAGAAAGAAAACTCTTAAAACCACCATTAGATAATAGTCACAAGACAACTACTATGTGTTATGTGTAGAAAAAAGAAATTTAAAAATTATAATGAAGTCTATTTTATGGAAAAAACCCAAATTATTATTTCCACAAAAAATACCCAGGAATCAGTAGCAGCAAAGTGATGTTAGATGGTACCCACCCTCCTGTTATGAGCTGGGTTCTCCTGGTCATTTATAACTTCTTCTCTCTCTTCTTCTGGTTTTTCTTCTGGATTGTCTATTTCCTTTAAAACAGAGGCAACATTCAGCTGTATTCTTAAGCTCTGGGAACAATCACTTTCTGATTTATTCTGTCTGGTAACTTAAAACTCACCAGAAACAATTTCTAATGCCTTAAAGAGTTACTCGTGTGAGGACACATGGTAAATAAACACAGATGATAACCCCTATTCTCTGGACTAAGACCCGGAATGTTCTTGACTAATAAAACAAAAAGAAAAATGAATGTACACCCCCACTGATATAAAGGGCATTAATTAGGTAACACCTACAGATTCCCTACCTAAAACTATATGCAACAACCTGGGATCCTCTTCCTTTGGAGAATAGGTATCTTAAAATCATCTTTTGACCAGGCAAGATTACCTCATGATCACTGGATACAGTTACTTTTTCTGGAGCCTCTTGTGGTTGCTGGTCGTTACTCTCATTTTGCTGGTCATTATTCTCATTCTGCTGCTCCATCTCTAGCTCTTTTCGTCGTGCTTTTCTACGTCTGGTCTCTGCCCCAATGGTGGGTAGGCTTGGAGGAGGTGGGAGTGGCAGTTCTGCAGCATTAGGATTCCTTTTCTGTATAGGGCAATTCCGGTTTCCCTTGTGACATGCACAGTCCACTTTATAATTACTGCTCCAAAGAAATAATCAAAAGTACCTGTCTCAGTACCCTTGAAATGTGCTTACATGTTCCATTCATTATCTTAAATTATTAGCATAGTAATTTCCTCTGGTATTATCTTTGAGTAAGTTAAACAGAGGTATTAGAGACTTATTTCATTATTCCATGTTTCTCTGTATAACCCTAACTCTACTCTCACATATGGTCAGTGAAAAGGAAACCTCCTACTTACTGTTCCTAACAGTTGTTAAGCAACTTAGCAGGCAGTGAACCAGTGATTGAGTGGCTATACATACCATGTACCCACTATCACCACATCCTCACTTTTAGCTCCTTATTCCCTACTTCTTATCAATACTTTTACTCCTTCTACCTGAGACAAACATCACTTTACTACATAGACTATATTTTGCCTAAAATGACCAAGATAGAAAAATATCTACCGTACAAAGCTTATCACATAATCCTTTATAACTTTACATTGTCATATTTACCTACATTACATGGTTTAAGTGGATGTACTGAATTTTTAAATCCCTCTCTCAGCTTTATTAAGGTTTAATTGACAAAAAAAAAAAAAAAAAAGCAAAAAAGTATATATGTTTAGGGCCAGGGTGAATATTTAAATTCTCATTCTATATGGTCCCCTGGTACAAACGCTCTATGCAGAGCAGCATATGCAATTTCTCAAACATGTCCCATTTCCTATTGCATAAATAGTGTCAAAACATCTTTGTCAAGGACACTTGTGTTATACAAGGTACCTGTATCTCTAAAAAAAACCTGTTAAGTCTATCTTTTCCTTCACAATTTCTAGGCAGAAAATGCATTACTCATGAAAAGATTAACCAAAAGGAAAGGGCAAGAGCAAGAAACGAAGGCCAACTGTATATAGAGCTGAACAGCTCAACATGAAAGACAAAAATATTCATGTTAGGAAAGGTTTTTGAGGTCTTACCAGTTACTATACTCATAATCAAATGCGATGGTGACCTCAGCATCCTTGGTGATGGCAGACACAGCATAGATACACAGGTGAATCATCCCATCAGCAATCATGTGTCGTACCTGTGTGAATAAGGCTTATGGTTAGAATTATCATGAAGACCAGGAATTGTCCATAAGTGAGAAAAATAAAAACCTTTCTCCAAATAATTTCTCTCTGTTCTTTAAGTCCATCATTTCATCTAAAACCACTATTCAGTAATGGCTTCAGAGTTTATGATACTTCTTGAAATAAGTGGAGAAATCTTGAGACATTAGAAATCAGGGTGAAATCTCTGCTTTACATCTTACAGTTGTTTCCCGTTCAACCAGAGAATTTAAATTCCTTAGCTTGTAAGTAAAGCTCTGAGGATTTTCTTGCTACATTTGATCTGGTTGCACTGAGTAATGAATTCTAAAAAATGTCTAGATTCTCTCAGGGAATATTATTTCTTACAATCTAAAAAACTGCAAACAAATAGCTTAGTTAGGCCTAATAACATTTACTTCCACCAAAAGGCAATTTCTTTAACATAACCTCACTGACTTCATATTCAGTCTAGCTCTTTTCCTTAGCAAATGGTGACTTGGGTTTTTTCCCCATTTCTGCCTCCTCTAAAAGAAAATTCATTCCTTGCGCCTTGTCTCATCAGTATAAAAGCACCATTACTTTGGTTTTTTATCTCTCATAATGAACGATCACAACTCTTATCTACAGACCTTTATCTGGGTGAAGTTTTTAGACTGCTTCTTCAGTAAGCTTGTCCTTTTAGTGGTTCCATTCAAAGGGAAGTTGCTAAGAATATCTTACCTCTGCATTTGGTGTACATGATCTTCTGATGAACCGAGCATCATTACCGAAAGTACGGGCATCCACACACATCTCTACACCATTGAATTTTGAGTAGAAGAGCACAAAAGGGTATGGTCTAGGGATATAATTAAAATTCTTGTAATTCACAACACAAACAAAAAGGCCACCCCCTGACTCCAAATATAAAGCACATGCTGACAGAAGCAGCAGCAGTCCTTCGCAATGCCTAAACTTGGAAAACATCACATGCTTGTCTGCTTTTGATTAAACAACAAGGAATGCTTGGCTTTTGAAAGGAGTCATCCCTACTTTACACATTAAACAATTTGCAGACTTATTTGCGCCTCACTACAAATAGCAGACAAGTTTATTTGAGTTGTAATCTTTTCCCCAAGAAGAACCCATTAAAAAGGATGATTTCTTTAATAACAGTCAGGTCCACATTAGCCCTCACTATTCAATGAATGATGTTCTTACTTTTTGAAGAAATGCCCATTGACCTCAAATTGCTGTCGTAACATGACTTTCCCACGATACTCTATTATAAGAGTGTCTAAAGCCAAATCTCTTGCAGCTCTCAAGATCTTCCGGTGCTTTTGAACACGAGTGACTCTTCCCAGCTGTAACTGAATAAAGCCAGAGCAGTAACATTAAACAATAGCAACTACAGCTTAGGAGGCACTTAAAATATTTAATAATTTAAAGAATGGCACCAACATTTTCAGATCTTACTTGTGGATGTCATTTAGATCAATAATCAGAAAATTTTGTATTTGATACAAGCTTAATTTTTCTAGAACACATGCTCTATCTGGTGAATCTGCCACCCAAGAAAAGGTGAGAAAAGATCAGCAAAAAACACATGATTAAGATTTTATTGGCTCTACCAGGCATGGTGGCACATGCCTCTAATCCTACCACTACTCCCGGAGGCTGAGGTGGGAAGATCTCTTGAGTTTAAGACCAGTCTGAGCAAAAGTGAGACTATCTCTACAATAAATAGACAAAATTAGCCAGGTATTGTAGTGGGCACTTGTAGACCCAGCTACTCAGAAGGCTAAGGGAGGAAGATTACTTAAACCCAGGAGTTTGAGGTTGCTGTGAGCTAGGCTCATGCTATTGAACTTTAGCCTAGGAAACAAAGTGAGACTTTGTCTCAACAACAACAAAAAAGATTTTATTGGCTCTATGTCTAATACACGTATAAGAATGAGAAAAAAAAGAATAAGCTTAGCTTTTCATAAATCTTACATATTTCCTACTGAGGCTGTATAAAATTTCCCACTCTAATTCATCTATGAGCAAAGACAGTTTAAAAATATGTGCTTAGGCTCGGCGCCTGTGGCTCAAGCAGCTAAGGCGCCAGCCACA
The DNA here is from genome assembly GCF_027406575.1 of Nycticebus coucang. NCBI lineage: Eukaryota > Metazoa > Chordata > Mammalia > Primates > Lorisidae > Nycticebus > Nycticebus coucang. The sequence goes on from NC_069787.1 coordinate 10,172,290, forward strand.
TACACCAGAGCCAGTGGGTTTGAATCCAGCCTGGGCCCGCCAAACAACAATGACAACTGCAACCAAAAAAATAGCCAGCCGCTGTGGCAGGCGCCTGTAGTCCCAGCTACTTGGGAGGCTGAGGCAAGAGAATAGCTTAAGCCTAGGTGTTGGAGGTTGCTGTGAGCTGTGATGCCACAGCACTCTACCCTGGGCAACAGTTTGAGGCTCTGTCTCAAAAAAAAAAAAATAAGTGCTTAATAGACAATTTCCAGTTAATAAACATATAACCTACTTTTGGTTAAAGATGATCAACAGCTGGCTAATTTGTTATTCCAGGGCCTTGCACATTTGGAAGAAATAGTAATTCTAATACCTGCCCCCTTTCCTGGGCTCTTAAAATCTTATTTAGAGAATCTTTAACCCTTTGGTCCTTACCTGCATTTGGGAACCAATAACTGTATTATTACAGGCCAATTCAGTTTTATTAATAGTGTCTAAAATTGCAGGTTTGCCCACAAATTCTTTGCTAGAATGTAGATGTTGCTCAAGGGCGTTCTGTACATCGGCACTGTACTGATTAGCAAAAGCTTCTTCATACTGATCAGTCCATAGTCTTATCCGATTTTCCCAACCCTCAGTTGTATTCTCATCTAAATTCTGTGCTTCAGAGGGAGAATTCTGTAGAGAACAAAGGTCAGGTAGGTTAGGAGAGTCCATGCACAAACAAGGTGGTGATTGGGTGTAGGGCATAGGGTGACAAGCTAAGCTTCCAATGAAAATTTGTTTTCACTTGGTAGTTGGTGTGACATAAGAGTAATGGACTAGAGTCAGGGCATCTGGGTTCTGTCATGGTTGTTACCAATGAGAGGTGAGACCACGGATAACTTTTTTAAATGTATAAGCTCAGTTTCTGCATTTATTCAGTGAGAAATTAATATGGATCATAGTCCCATCCTATCACTGATTTCAATGACCATTTTGAAGTCATTAAAATCAATTTTGTTCTCATCCAAAGATTTGTATCAATTTCATTAAGAAAATCTTTGTGAAAATGAACAGTAGAGACTTCAAATCATTAAAATGCTAAAATTTCAATACTTACTGAACAGCTGTGCCAGCCCAGGTCTGGTTTTAACTACTCTCAAGCAGAAATTATTGTTTTTATATCACTTATTTTCATTTTAAATTAATACATGTTTATTCTAAATATGTCTGTAACCCAATCAATCCAATCATAATCTAAATATAAAATGTTATTCTGGAACATATTGTTCTAATACATTACTTTCAACAATTTCAATTGCCACATTCTAAATAGTCTTAAGAGATGAAGTGAGGGGAGAGGAGAGGGTAGGAAGAACATAGGAAATGTTTTAAGATGTACTTGGCTATACTCCTCTTAGAAAACCACTGCTCTCTACTGAGAAAAGGTTATTTTACGTCAGATACAGCATCCTTAACAGACAGTACTTGACCTACAGAGATATAGCTTAAGCCTGACACATATTGCCCTCTGTGGTGTTTAAGACTTAAGGTGCCACTGGAAACAAAACAAACACTGATAGTGATGAAGTCATGCCACTGGTGATGAGAAGGGAGACACTATAGTACCAAGCTACTTAAAAATCCATGTCCACATCCAACTTGTAAAATCAGGCATAACAAAAAAAAATATATGTTCCACAAATGGTACAGAAAACACTGATGTGTATTTAACTGCTTTCTTTTACCACTTTGCTTCACTGTTCTTGACTGATTATTGTCTACTATCCTTTCCCCAAGGAAGAGGAAAATGGAAGAAAAACATTTTTTACATTTCTCGCTAGAGTCCAAAGACTAAACAACAAACAAAGGGTGCTAAGAAACACTAAGGTCAACATCAAACCATTGAGAATAGAATAAATTATCATCTTATGTTAAAAAAAAAAAGGAAAAAGATCATGAGCATGATGCTGTCAGTAGCAGTTGAGCAAAAATATAGTGTAAAACCTTAGACTTAAAGGTGCTTCAATAGGAATTAGGGATGCCCAAATAGTATTTCCAGCTTTAAATATCCAGTAGCAATCACTAAACTTACCACTTGGTAAATGTATTGTATTTTGCAAGCCTTTGCCACATTATTATCCATTTCCCACTAACTTCCACTGTGAGTTTATGGTGCTACCTCTCATCTTTCAGAGTACTGGAGATTACAGCTCTGTGGCTTTAGAGCAGTGGTTCTGAATCTAGGGCAATTTTGCCTTTAGCAATATCTAAAGACATTTTTGATTATTACAATTGAGTGTGTCTTACTGGTACCAGGTATCCTCTTGTTAGACCAAATGCAAAGTACAATCTTCTTCACAACATAGAATTATGTGATCCAATATTTCAATAATGTCTGTCTAGGTTGAGAAGCCCTGATTTAGAATTAAATCTCCAGAGGGAAACTCTTGGCCTTGGGATTAAAAATCTAGATGATAAAATTTTCTCATTCTTATGGACTCCCACTTGGATCTTTTGGTAGAGTTCTTTATTAATAATTCTGAGCACAAAATTTATAACTCAATTTAGAATTATTAAGATGAGACCAGTATTTTTCTTTTCTTTTCCCTTTTTTACTCTAGCAGAAATTATCAGAAATATTTTTCTGTCTAAATTTTAACACACCCAAGGGACTGTTAACTTCTTGAAACTATAAGTTTGGGGCTTATGTGTTTTCTAAGAGCCAGTCCCCAGCTTCCAAAAGACCTCAAACTTCTGGATATAAGTTACAATAGTTAACTGATAAGAGAAGAGGGCCGGCCTAGCAGCCAAGATCAGAGTTCCCGTGTCTGCTTCCAAGTCTATTTAAGGATCCCTCTAAGAAAATGAAAAAAAATAAATAAATAAAGGGGCAGTTAAAGCAAACTTCGCTGTTTGTGGGAGGTGGATCTGGCAAGAAATTATTAATTTGTGTTCCAAGATACACCCCAGGCCTCTGATACTCTGCGGCTCTAAGTCCTTTTCCAAGCTCTTTTACAGGAATAGTCACTTCTGTTTATAGATAGACACAAGGTGAGGCCTTCAAACTTCAGATAAAATGCCACCAATAATCTTTATTAACAGTCATAATGTGCTTCACACAAATACAATCCTCATAAAAATAAAGCTAATCCTCGCTAAAGATTTTAATGTTTATACCATGTAACTATCAATAGAAAAGATCCTACTTACTCATTTAGGAATATATATATATATTTTTTTGTAGAGACAGAGTCTCACTTTATGGCCCTTGGTAGAGTGCCATGGCCTCACCCAGCTCACAGCAACCTCCAACTCCTGGGCTTAAGTGATTCTCTTGCCTCAGCCTCCAGAGTAGCTGGGACTACAGGCGCCCACCACAACGCCCAGCTATTTTTTGGTTGCAGTTCAGCCTGGGCCAGGTTTGAACCCGCCACCCTCAGTATATGGGGCCGGCGTCCTACCGACTGAGCCACAGGCGCCGCCCTCATTTAGGAATATTAATACTTACAGAATCAAACTAGAACTTATTTCTTTTCTTTCTTTTTTTTTTTTTTAAGACAGAGCCTCAAGCTATTGCCCTGGGTAGAATGCCATAGCATCATAGCTCACAGCAACCTCCAACTCCTGGGCTTAAGTGATTCTCCTGCCTCCGCCTCCCAAGTAGTTGGGACTACAGGTGCCCACCACAATGCCCAGCTATTTTTTGGTTGTAGCCATCATTGTTGTTTGGCGGGCCGGGCTGGATTCGAACCCACCTGCTCAGTTGTATGTGGCCGGTGCCTTAGCCACTTGAGCCACAGGCGCCGAGCCTTAGAACTTATTTCTAATTAAATACTTTGAAGCCGTAAGTAATGACTTGGGAGGTATGCTGTCATATGCACAGGTAAAGGAAGATACCTAGATAGTAATAATCAAATCTCCTTTCGGTAAACTCGAATTCTTGTCTAAAAGTTTTTTTAAACCATTGCACGTAATTTCTCTATTCTCCAAGCTCTTTACAAAATCATGCCTCATAACCTCTTTTATTTGTTAACTGAAAAAAAAGAAACACACTAGCATCACTCGAGTCCTCCCCATCAAATAGATATGCCAAGACAAAACAGTAATTCCTATCAATAATGCAACTTTTGTTTTGATGAGATTTATCCTTCCAACTGGCAATTAAAGCCCACATGGTGCTAGGGTGGTTCCACAAGAGACTGTCCTATATTATTATCCGGGAAACTTGACTCCAATGTTGAGCCCAATAATAGTGACAGAACACATCAGCCTCAATTTTGTCTGGCAAATGTCACTTACCCCATAGAAAAGCAGCTAATGAAAAACCAGTAAATAGACGTTGATCACAGAGAGGGAAAACATTTCAGAAAATGAAAAAGAAAATCTATTTTGGAGAAAATCTCTATGAATAACTGAATGGCAACAACTACAAACTAACAAAAAGCAGAGTCCAAGATTCCCAGACCATCAGTGTCAGGAAAGAAGCTGACCAAAATGCAAGATCGCAGTAGATTACCCCTTACCTTCATCCGCAAGGACTTCCGGGATCCCTCTCGAAATGCCTATCCCAAAGAGGAAAACAAGTAGAACAAACAAAACTTGGTACCAAGAATGACAGTTGTACCTGAGACTAAAACTAAGACACCAACTAGCGTTCTATTCTGTCCCCTTTTCTCTTGGTAACAAATGCAATAGAATTTCCCAAACCATTATCAAGAATAGGGGTAAGCTCAAGGCCTATGAACTCTGAAACTATTTTAATACTTTCTATTGTGGAGCTAAAAAGTAATTAACAGGGAAGAGCATGCATCATTTAAATCCTATAGGCACCCCTGATACTAAGAGAAAAAGTAAATAAAAAACTTTAAGTAAGGTCGCAGATATACCAATTTTGAAACTAAGAAGGAAACAAAGACCAATCCCCTTAACAAGGGGTGGGCAAGTCACCTACAAGCAACAAAGTTGCTGTGATGGGAAAGAAAGAACACAAACCAGAAGAGGTTTCTCCCGGAGACTTTTTGCTGAGAATACAGGAAAGTGACCACAACACTGAGGAAGCCTAGACTATTCAAGAGATGTTTCCCAATTTTTTTTAAAACAAGGAAAAACAATCAACCCAAAGACATGAGGCATATAACCAGGACGAGAATTTCAGACTGCTTTGGAGTTGAGAGGTGGGGAGATAGTGGAAGCCTAGACTTGAGGCTGCAACACATATGGGCCTATGCCAGGTAGGGCTGGAATATCATACCTGGGATGGGGGCTTGAGTAGAAGAAAACTTTGAGCCAGTAGTGATGGTATGGTGTGGCAGAAGAGAGGTTGGTCTATACATATATAACATAGATTAGCTGATTTTTGCAAGTAGAGAAAAGTGGCCCTTTAAACATCTGGATCAAACCTTTTACAAGAATTTTGGTGTTTTCTTGCTTCGAAATTTGAGCTATTCCAGATATATTTAAGATATTTTTACCTTTCGTACCTTAATTTTCTTCGTCTTTGGTGCTGCACGACTCTTTTCTGGACTCTTTTTCCGTTTCTTGGGTTTGGTTCTTCTAACAGTTAAGGTGATGCTTGTAGGTGTGTGCTGTGTTGCTGTATACAACACAGTGGAAGGAGAAAGCTCCTCATCCCAGCTTTCTGTTGCACTGCTATCCCCACCTAAAAACAGTTGATTTCACAGTTCAGGCACTAACAGCCCGAAAAGTACATTAAAGGCAGCTTATTCCTTTTAGATGTGCCATCCAGTTAAGTCAGTACTTCTGCTATTAACTCTATCATCTTTAAAGCAGCACAAATACCCATCTTTCTTATGAAAACAAGATACTCTCTGTATCACTGACATCAAGCACATAAACTCTGTCTGCATTGTATCTATTTCTCTTTCCATATTTAGTCCCTAAGCTCCTTTGTAACAATCTGAGATTGGTTTATTTGTTAAAAAAAGAATCCACTTATTTGTGTGTTCACAAATATTATTGGGATTGCTACAGGGCTAAATGTTGTTCCCAGGTACATTTAGTTTACTACAAGAGAACTGAACAGTGGTCTTTAGAGAACATCTATCTCTTTGTATGAAGAGCTAGGGAACACAGAATCTTTTAAGAGGGGTTCTTGAGATGAACATTTAAATCACAAAATATTTACATGTCAAAATGTGGGTCTAATCCATCTTCTGCTCACCTGATATGTTGTCCTGCTTCCGCCGATGAAGTCTAATAACCTTCCCCCTGCTCATTCCCCTAAAGAGGGAAAATAAACTTAAAGTAGTCCTTCCAACAGCATGTAGAACATCATAGCACACATGGGCGAAGTGTCTCTGCATATTCTACCCCCTCCCTCCCACCTACCAAATGTTTCCAGGACATTAAATTTCATATCAAATTCAATAGCTTTAACATCAATTTCTCATTCCTTGTTGTCAGCAATTCTCACCTAGTGCAGAGAATTCGAGCCAAGGAGCACTAAGGAATCATCTACATTAACAAACACAAGAAAGAATACTTTGAGCTTTTCCCTACTAGTAAGAATCCCCAATCCCAGACTGGTATTTAGATAGAACAGGATCTTACCTGCACTTGTCACAGTTGAGAAGGAAGCCATCCTGAGAAAGACCACAAGGACACCAGGTAGGAACAGTCTCTCCTTCAGAGTTCGGGCTGTCTCCACAGCGTTCCTCTACAGGCGACGGCAGGCCATTCAGGTCAGAACGAGGGATGATCGTCTGGACAGGGGGAGAAGCAGGAGGTGTCGGAGGAGGAGGGGCTCCGTAATTATGATCCTGAAAATAAGATTTTTTAAATCAACAGTGTCCAAACACTGGCCCCTCTCTCCCCTAAAGTACGGTACATATGGAAAGAAAGAAGAAAGTAGTACCCTTTGTTTTTTGGCTTCAACCAGGAAAGTGATAAAACAAAATGCCAAGGTCAACTGGGACATAAAAACAAGAACAATGATGCAGGGCTAGACGTCCGCTGGAGGCAGGGAAGTGCAAAAGGGACAACTTCGTCATGCTGCATATAAACATTTCAAGAAAGTCACAATGTATAAGAATGGATTACACTCCAGGAAGATCACTGCTCTGGAGAGAAACAAATGCATACTCACAGCATAAGGCAGTCCTCGACACCCATGCCTCTGAGTGGTCCCATAATTATGAGTGGAATACACGCTCTTCTCATTAACTGCTGGACTAGCCTCCACAGATTCAGGGCTGCACAAAGGCGAAAAGCAACGCATGATAGCATAACACCTAATCTTCCCTTAAGTTAGCACTTCACTTCCCATTCTAACCCCTCCTCTTTCTACAACCACCAGCCACTAGAACAAGAGAAAGAACTCAGTGAAACAAACTGATTAACATAACTAAACCTATAAATAACAGTAGGAGTGTTAAATGTGGATTTGTGTGTAACATGAAGCCAGTACAGGCAGATGTCTCAAGGCAGGTACCTGGGATACAAGGTGTCCCTAATGACAAACACAAACGTACCAGCTGAGCGGGGAGTTTCCCCTAGAGAAGCCACTCTGGGCTGGTTTAGACTCAGAACTATTCTTCTTAATTGGATCTCTTAATACTTCCATGAAACCTCACATGACATTTGCAGTGAGTGAGATGATGAAAGTGCCTTCTGCACTGCCCCAGGGACCAGGCCCTCTTCCATTCACTACCAAGACAGGATACCCTGAAGAAAGTACAGGTAAAAACAATGGCATCTTATATTTATCACACCTCTCATCTTGATGAACCCCCAAACACCTTTCAAATATTAGATAGAGTAACAATTTCTCATCAACCAATGACATGCAAGCGTATCAAGGACACAATTATTAAATAGCTGCATGATAATGCCATAGAACTTCAAAATAATCAAAACTGAACTTGAAAGTTATGTTAGTCTAGTGACAACAATAGTAACAACAGCTACCATTTTGGATCATCCATTATTTGCTAGGCACTTTGTATATATTCTTTAGTTTCTGTAACCACTAAACAAATAGCACCTCGTTTTTACAGAGGGGGAAGTTGAGGCAGTAAGATTACATGACTTCCCCGAGGACATACATCGACAAAGCGAGGATTTGAAACAAAGTCTGTTTGACTTCAGAGATCATACACTCTTTTCTTTACTCTTGGTTTAGAAACCAGGACAATATTCTATCTTTAAAGAAAATTATTTAAGACTTTCATTAACCAGGCTTAGTAAGAAGCTTGGTTTATTATCTTTTTGTACCCTGAGTACAAAACAAACTATTCAAGAGCAAGTTATTAATTATAAAAGAACTATAAGTGTATTCAAATTTAGAAACTTAATGTAAGCCTTTACGTGATTTTTTAAGGAAGTATAGGTGGCAAAGGATAAAGGAAGAAAAAAATTCAATTCTGATTGTCACCTGTTTAGGTTTGGGGGAATTTTGAAGGATAACTAAAAAATATAATTTTATGACTTTAAAGAACTGAAAAATAGATTATCTGTAATTTGTATTAATTAGAAGAGAGATTCATAAATCAGAAACTTCAAGGACTAGTATAACTCAGTCTCAAAGATGAATGGGTCTTTTGGGAATCAAATAATGCGTATTATTTACCTCAACTAACACTTTTCCTGCTTAAAGAAGGAAAGTACAGTACTTGGCAGGAGTAAAGTGTGCAGTTCAACATGGTGCAATATTAGTTGAGAAGTGAGGGATAATAGAAAAATCTGAGATATGTATCCAACTCACCCAGTTATATGCTCCAAAACTGTGAGAAGGGATCTTATTAATAACAGCAAAGGTCATTTCTAGGTGAACAAAATTTTAGACAGAGGGAAGTATTCTCTGTTAGTGAGGTGCACGCATTTTATTACTTAAGAGTGTCTGTAAGATGGGAACTGGGTGGGGGAGCACACATCAAGAATGCAGGTCAGTATTCTTAAGAAAAAGATGATCTGAATATGGCTCACTGAGAGGCAATCATCTCTGAGTATTAGGAAACAGGTGAGGTTTCCTAAATGAAACCAAAGGCAGACAAGCATTAATAAAATGAAGGTATAATTTAGTTTCTATGACGGGCAATTAAAAGAAAATAATACATTTATACAACATTGTTAATTTACCGGGTACATTACTAGATAAACAAATATTCCAAAGAGCTGTAAGTATTTTTTTTTTTATCAATTTTGTTACCACTGAACAAATGGGGTGAAATATGATAGCTGTTTATTAAAAATGGATTCCTTTTTGGACAGGGAAAAGGGAAAGTTGCATGAAATAAAAGATGGCCATGGAGATGGGGCTATGTTGGTTGTGTCTTACCATCTCCAAACAGGTAAATATGAACAAATGCACTTCATGTGCAAGTCTAGGGAATAAAAATAAAATGTATATTGTGGAGGTTAACAGGCCATCAGACTACACAATATTTTCAATATTTTCTAGATAGGCACAGTGTTTAATATATTGCTATGCATGCCAAATCTAAAATTTAAACCATTATCTTTTGATGAAGAAACGTTGCAATTTCCATAGTAGTCACTGATTAAATACATAGTTAGATGCTGACAGATAACTACTGAATTTCCTAAAATATTCTTTGATATATATCAATTATCTGTATTTTAAAATATGGATTAAAAGTTTGGAGTGTTGGAATTATCTCTTTCTTAGCCAACCACTTTATGCAGATGTAATTACAGCCTTTATTCTCCTATAACTGAATTGTTATGATGGTTGGCACATACATAGAAACCAAGTTCACAACAGATATACTCCATCAAGTGTACTCTAAAGACAATATACAACCTGCTATTATGCCACCTCTTCGAAAAATTCCTGAAACTGTTATGATAGAGTTGGAAATTCAGAAAAATCTTTGCTTCTCCATTCATATACACATTTTTGCAAATTATTTTTTAAATGCATATTGTATATAGCGGCCATTAGATTTAAAATCCCATGGGGTAATAAGGTCTAGGTCTTTAACTTAGATGAGTATGCTGCACTTAATACCAGATTTAGGCTTAAAATGCCTAGAAGAGTGTGTATAGGTACAATGAAACATCAACAAGTAACAGTCATAATTTAATAGCTGGTTATTGACACTCCTCTCCCTTTGTAGAAATACTGAATGAATAACCGTGTGATTAGTTTTGACTAGTTATCAGAAATCTGTCTAGAAATTACAGATGAAAATGTTTCAGGAAATCCTAGGATGCTGGTGTTTAGACACTGCAAATTTGTAAGACCAGAAATAATGCCATTTATTGCAATTACTCTTGGATTCCCTAGCAACATTTACGGGTAGTCATCTCTATACTTCAGGGAAAATGTAAGTTGTAAGAATAACTACTTTGAGCTTTTTTCTTATTTACTAATTCCAAACTTACGGGTTTAACCTCTTTGCTGAAATTTCTGACAAATATTAATGCTGTCTACTTACATATTTTATTAATCAATCCATATGGTAGCAAATTAGCCAACTTTATAAAAATCTATAATACTGTAAAACTGGGCTACCTACTAATGCAGGAAGACATTTAAATACATTATTTGGGGAAATAGTTGTAAACTGGAGGTCTCAACTACTAGCATAACTGAATCTCTTTTGCATGCAAAAAAATAAAAACAAAAGAAAACAAGAAAAAAGCTCCAGAAGGAAAACAATCCACCATTTCCCACCCCCCACCCACTTTCTTCCTTTTCATATGGGAATAAGGCCCCCCAACTGCATTCCATTCTAGACTACCCCAGAATATTATAATACTACTTCTTAGGGTAGTTTTATTTAAGTCTTGCTCTTTAAGGAACTCAGTAAACAAATTAGAGTAGGTGGTTTTATGAAGAAATAAACATGCTTTGTAATAATATTCTCAGTTTTAAGTAAGAAAACCATTATTAATCAGGGATGTCATTCAACCCAGAAATCTGGTACAGTTGCTTTGGCTTTGCTGAAGGGGAAAGAATTCCCGGGGACCATGAAAATGGCAAGAGAAACAGGGGAATTAGAGCAACACCCACCTCACTCAAGAAGTGGCTGTGGGATCAAGAGTCTGAACTGGACCTGAACATATTCAAAACACCAGGATTTTTCCAGCCCAGACCCTAATCCCTGGTACTGCCTGGAATAGACTTGGCTTCTGGGGGTGTGCTGCCCCCTAGGCCCCTTGGGTCTCTTTCGCTGGACTTTCACATCCTGGTGTAGTGTCACTTCGTCTTGAAAGGTAGGGGGCTTCCACTTCCTTTCTGTAAGCAAGGAAGATTGGGTACAAGGGAGGTAAAAGGACAAGAGGGGGAATCTGTAAGCAGGGGGAATCTTGGACAACTTAAAAGAAAAGGGATACAAAAGGCTAAAAATTTTAAAACTGAATAATATATAAAGTTGTATAATGAAGGCCTACCTTCATTGTCATTTGGCATTTAAATTCTTCAAGAATTGAGAGTATTATTTTTAGGGATTGGGCTTTTCGACAAACTTTGAATTCCTAAAGCTGCTCTTAGCTGAAAAAAAAGTTTGGTACCACTGATTTTGAAGGTCCTCTTTCTAGGCAATGAATATTATAAAAAACAGATGACATTGCTCTCCAGTTTTCTACGCCAAATGTCAGAAAATCTAAGCAACTCACCCACATAAAGTTTCAGCCCCTTTATTCTAGAACGATGGGAAGTACATAGGAAGAGGACTTCAAGGAAAATCAGCTGGAAAGAACATCTCCTTATCTCCCTCCATTAGAATAATTATTAACACAAGCAGGTAGTGACACCTACTTTATTTCATCTTCCCAACCCATCAAAACAAATGAAAATGTAATCCTTACTTTGTTTCTATTCTTCATTTACCTGGAAATCCCTCTCTCAAAGCTCTTTTCCTCCCCCTTTTAATTTCTTTTTTTCTCCAGCTTCTATGGGGAAGACGGGAAAGGCCTAATGGCATTTATAGTGGGGGGCTTTAGTTAAGAAAATACTACCATATCTTATTAGCTACTCACAATAAAGTTGTTTGCACACAAACTGGTAATGTACCTACTACTCAAGTAGCACTTACTCTGATCCAGCAGCCATATCTGAGTATGATGTATCTGATGTGGTGACTTCCAGAGGGATTGCAATGTTCATGACGTCCAACACAGCAAAGATTGGAAATCACGGGGTCCAATTAATGGAGATTGACCACTCTGAGAGTGGGGGTGAGCTGCAGAGCCTCAGCCAACATATTATGGACATGAGGAATCCTGCCACAAGAAAGGAAAATACCTAGTAAAATACCCAGTATCAGACAGCTTTTAAAACTTATCCTATATGATACTGAATATTTTCCTAATCTATTTTTTTTTTTTTTTTTTTTAGAGACAGAGTCTCACTGTACCGCCCTTGGTAGAGTGCTGTGGCGTCACACGGCTCACAGCAACCTCTAACTCTTGGGCTTACGCGATTCTCTTGCCTCAGCCTCCCGAGTAGCTGGGACTACAGGCGCCTGGCTATTTTTTTGTTGTTGTTGTTGCAGTTTGGCCGGGGCCGGGTTTGAACCCGCCACCCTCGGCATATGGGGCCGGCGCCCTACTCACTGAGCCACAGGCGCTGCCCTTCCTAATCTATTTTAAACAAGGCTTTCTTAAGGGATAATTTTAACACACGTATAGCTACATTATCACATGTATACTATATATTTCATTAATGTTCTTCAAAGTGAGCTAGCAAAAAATTATGCTTACTTTTTCTTTTCAGTAGTCCAAGGGAAAGTAATATAGTCTCCCCACCTCACTAACACACACATTTCCCCCATTCTATAATCACCCATCAAACAAAATTTTCTAGATTTTCAAAATTTCTAAAAAAATCCTAGTTTACATAAATTCCTTAATAATTTGAGGTCCTCATTTAAACTTTTTTCTAGGTCACAAATAAATGCAGTTTTACAAATAGTCAATAATGTTATTCCTTCCAAATTAATAAAGATGAATTGTTCATTTGTATTTGATTAGCTATGGCTATTTCTTACTGCCTTCTTTTGTCATAGAACATTCTCTTCCTTCTTTTGAGTACTTTTACTTTATCATTTTTGGGCAAAATACTGTTCATATACTGAACACCATAAACCATAAGAGAGCATGTGCATGTGCACAGGGTATAAGAAATCCCTATCTGGGCGGCGCCTGTGGCTCAGGGGGTAGGGCGCCGGCCCCATATGCCGAGGGTGGTGGGTTCAAAACCGGCCCCGGCCAAACTGCAACAAAAAAATAGCCGGGCGTTGTGGCGGGCGCCTGTAGTCCCAGCTACTCGGGAGGCTGAGGCAGGAGAATCGCCTAAGCCCAGGAGTTGGAGGTTGCTGTGAGCCGTGTGACGCCACAGCACTCTACTGAAGGCAATAAAGTGAGACTCTGTCTCTACAAAAAAAAAAAAGAAATCCCTATCTTCAGCTTAATCATGCTATGAACCTAATGCCACTCTAAAAAACACACACACACACAAAATCACAAGAGAATAGTTTCATGACAAAGATTAGAGAATTTTGTACGGAAAAGCAGAGAGGGGGTGCTGGCCCCATATGCCAGAGGTGGCAGGTTCAAACCCAGCCCCAGCCAAAAAAAAAAGGAAGAAACAAAAGCAGAGAGGATAATTTGACTGACTTGGCAACCACAAGCCAGTGAAATTTGGGGACAGAAAGACTCAAGAATCACTGAAATGTCTTTTTCTTTTTAAAAAAAGCTAACGTGTTGCTTAAGCTAGTTGGAGGTATGAAGCAAAGGGAAGAAGTGTACAATTTATCATTTTACACTAGTGATTTTATATTAATGTAAAGAACATTAATTATAATAATGTAAAAAAGGATGAAACCAGAAGTATTTTATATGGGACGGAATAAAGTTAACATGAACATTAAAGACCAGGTTAATAAAGATTTTTGCCAAAAAAAGAACACAAAATGAGTCATGATTGACATATTGATTCATAATAAGACAAATAAGACAGTGGAAAAATGGAGTAATTTTTATTTCTATATTTTAAACAATTCTTAATACTAAAAAAACTAAACGGAATGAAAAGGACAAAATATTGATTGAGTCAATTAGGGGGTTAATGCAAATTTTAAATGGTATATGGTATGAGATGTTTGAATCTTATTTTTTTCTTGAGAGTCTTACTATGTTGCCCTCGGTAAGAGTGCTGTGGTGTCACAGCTCACAGCAACCTCAAACTCTTATGCTTAAGTGATTCTCTTGCCTCAGCCTCCCAAGTAGCTGAAACTATATGCACTCGTTACAATGCCTGGCCATTTCGTTGTTGTCGTTGTTTAGCAAGCCCAGGATGGGTTCAAACCCGCCAGCCCTGGTGCATGTGGCTGGCGCCCTAACCACCGAGCTTACAGGTGCCAAGCCTTGAATCTTATTTAGATGTAAGAAATAGATAAAATTAGGCTGGGCATGATGACTCACACCTGTAATCCTAGCACTCTGGGAGGTTGAGGCAGGTGGATTGCCTGAGCTCAGGAGTTTAAGGCCTAAGCAAGAGCCTCCATCTCTAAAAATAGCCAGGTGTTGTGGTTGGACACCTATAGTCCCAGCTACTTGGGAAGATGAAACAAGAGGATCACTTGAGCCCAAGAGTTTAAAGTTTTTGTGAGCTATGATGCCACAGCACTCTACCAAGGGCAACAAAATGAAACTCTGTCCCCCCAACCCTCCCCAGAGTAGATTAAATAAGAAAACTAATTTCAATGGTGAATTAGGTAAAGATTTGTAAGAACACATGAAGGTAATACACTATATTTATGTCATTAATTTAGAATGCTAAAACAGCTATAAGCTAGGCTTGAAAAAATTGGATCTCACTTCCCAAATCTGGGTGTGACAGTATTACCTGTTCCTACCCAAATGGAGATGACATGCAGCTAGACTGAAGACTAAAATGCAAAGGAGGCCAAAGCTGCTTATCTATTGCTTCCTCACAGCTCATAAAAGAGAAGGGACTGGTAGAACTTTCTGCCTCTGGGTCAGCCTAATACTTCAGAGATTTTGACAGTTCATCTTTCAAGCCTTTTGGAAATTAAAATAAAATGTGCAAATGAAAAAACCGAGAATATGTATCACCTTACCCAAAAGGGCACAGTTCAATACTGTATGCTGCTGGCTACAATTCTTTTAGTATCACTGTATAATCCACATTTGCTTTTAAAAAGCCTAGAGGTTGCTGCCTAACCAAGTAATCAGAAGAAAGTCCCATAATGATCATACCTCACCACCATCCGGGAACAGTAAAAAGAATCGTATATTCTACTTTTAGTAAAGGACTTAAAAAATAGTCACTCAGTATGACTAAAAACCTTGTTACAACTATTACTAGTATATGCTCATTTTTTAAAAAATGCAGGCTTCTAAGCAGATAATAGACAAAAAAAAAAATAGACAAAGGGGTGGGGACAGCACCTGTGGCTCAGTGAGTAGAGCGCTGGCCCCGTATACTGAGGGTGGTGGGTTTGAACCCAGCCCCGGCCAAACTGCAACAACAACAAAAAAAAAAATAGCCGGATGTTGTGGTGGGTGCCTATAGTCAGTCCCAGCAACTCAGGAGACTGAGCCAAGAGAATTGCCTAAGCCCAAGAGCTGGAGGCTGCAGTGAGCTGTGATGCCACAGCACTCTACTGAGGGCAACAAAGTGAAACTCTGTCTCTAGAAAAAAAAAGACAAAGGGAAAAATGAAAACATTTAACTTTGTTAAGGTGATAGAATTATAAGTAATTTTTCTATGTTTTTAAGTGAAAGTATAATTTATGTCATTTTTAAATTCAAAATATTTTGCTTTCTTTTATTTTGGCTGTATATCAATTCTGTATTCTAAATTTTCTCAGTTTTATAGCAAAAATATTTTCTAAGTTGTTATGAAGTCTTTGTAATTGTTTTTCAAATGAATAGATAATATTACTTTGAGTTTACTTATCACTTTAAAAAAAAATGCAGGCTTCTAGATAAAAGCTAACCTATAAACCTAGCTGATAGCTGATAATTTTTCCTAGAGCAATCTTTAAAATGAAAAGATAGAAAAGTTACTTCAGATATTATCTCCTTTAATGAAGTCCCAACTCATCTATTTTGGATAGTTGATAAATAACTCCAAGAAATATTAAGTGGTTAACTATGAATTAATTTCTTTCATAAACTCTTCCATTTTCCTCTGTCTAGTTTTATGTAAAACTCTTCCACTCTTCTGAAAGCAATCATTTATATAGGTACCTTAATAATAACGATACTTAATTTAAATTATGATTAAAACCCTGAAAATAGTTATAGTTCCTTCTCTAAATAACTGTGTAAAAAGCAGCTTTAAAAATGTTAACTGAAGAATCATTAACAGATCATCCATATGCAATATTTTATTACAATATTCTAGTTTCATTAACCAAGCAATAGGTTCCTAGGATGGTTTACCAAGCGTAGTAGCTGTACCAGTTATTTTAATATATCACAGAGTTTGGAGATGTGTCCTGTAGAGAGTGGTAAGAATTAACTTTCTCTAGGTGGAACGATATCAAGATATATTTTGAAATTGTTAATTTGTCTGTTTTTTCCTAACAGAATATAAACTGTAGAAGAGGGATTTTTGTCTCTTCCCTACTGTATTTCCAAAGGCCATTACCATGCCTGACACACAGAGAATGTTTAAGAAATATCTGTTTGAGTTAATTATGATCACCATTACAACATGATTTCAACATTCATTAAAATGCAAAAAAGAAAAAGAAATTAAAAGCATTTATATGAGTCAGTCACCTTTATATAGACCTCTGAATATGAAGTCCCCCAAAATTATCTGCCAGTAGCTCTGAAGACCTAAAAAAGTTGAGATACAAATTAGTACAGGAAGATACAACACCAATGAATACACAGAATGGAATGCTACAGAGATATTAATGGTAATTTTGTTTCATTTGTGTATAGTGCCTTGTTCAAATTCTGTCTAAATTTTTGTCCTTTAATATTTACCTTATTTTTACATAAAGCTAGAAAGTAAATAAAGTATAAGGAAGGAAATTATCTTTATTTGACTTCAGAAGTGGTTAAGCACTTATATTACTGGCTAATTTTCCCTCTTTTACGAGGTACTTCTCTTTTCCACTGAACCTTTCCCAAATTCAGAGGCATTTCTTTAATCAAATGACAAATTTACTTTGCAGCCAGACAACACCCTCCCATCTCCTACATTACTCTTTTCTTCCCCTCATTCCATGCCATCTGTCCTCTCGTGCCACTACAGATAAAGGAGAGTTAGTTCTATTTGTGGTCAACTCCATAAAGGAAACAAAAAAAGAAAAGAAAGTTAAAATTAATTTTCTATCCTCCAAAAAGAAGAGAAAATAGGTGATCCCAGGGCTTTGAAGGAAAATGATCAGTTCCCTTTAGGTTTTTAGTGTTTTCTCCAAAAAGCCAAATTTAACATTAGTCAGAATGAGTTGTTAACACATAAAAAATTGTATCATAAAAATGAAGAGTTGTTTATGAAATTCCAGCTACCAAGCATTTCAGGGACATTATGTTGTTTTATGATTTCTAATTTAAAAAAAAATTGGAACATAAAAGTATTCTTTATAAACAATTTGGAAGGGCATACCCCAAATTACAAAAACAAAAAGCATGGAAACAACAGTAAAGGAAAGAAGGAATAGAGTAAACTAAGGAAGAAGCAACAGCAAAAAGAAAGGGCAGGAGGTAAAAAGAGAAATAAGTATGTGAGTACACAGTTGGGGGAAACGAATGCATCAGAATTTCAATTTCTTATTAACTATTTCTGGAACAATCCATTAAAGTCCTTAGAAAATTCTTGGATTTAGAAGCAGCATCAGCCTGTCTTTGGGTAGTAAGCACTTTTTTAAGGAGTTACTATCTACATACTGTTTCTAAGGAAAAGGATATTATATAGAACGTGCCAAAACTGTTTTTTATTTATCCTGTCTTTTTAATTGAGTTCAGAAATGGCCCACAGTCACTGTAATATTATTCTGACAGACTCTTCTCTACATTCTCTACTTGCTGAAAGCACAAGACTTGTAAGATCTATGTGGTCATTCTTAGAGAAAACAAACAAAAAGTGCTTTAAGAAAAATTTCAACAGAGATTTCAGAAGAAATTGCATCAGACAGGTGAGCCGGAAGCAGCTGAGAGACAAGAGTCCAATAAATAGCCAATCCAATGAAAGAAATTCAGAACAAGTCTGCTTCAGTAATCCTGTGAAGAGGACTGGCAGGAAGAGGAGTGCCGCTTCAGAAAGAGAACAGGCCTCATATGCTTCAGACAGTCTTTGTACTGAGGCTGTGGACCTTGGCCATTCTCCCAGAAATGATGCAATCCTGATGAACAAGATCTGCTGCCAGAGAAACAATTGTTAACAGCCTCTGCAGACAGCAACTCAGCCAAGGAGCAATCTCTGATCAACACTCTCCATAAATCACCAAAACTCTAAATCTCTTCCTCAATTTCAGAATCTGACAAAATACAAGTAAGCACAGAATATATTTCTATAACAAAAAGCCATTTTCTCATAATGTCCTTTTTCTTCTAATTCCTTTGGCTTTATAATATCTAGCATCATCATTAAATTTTAAGTAAAACACTGACAGCACCTTTACTTTTATAAATATAATTCTCCAAGCATATTAACAGCAAAGTATTTATATAAATTTAAAAATGTATGCTTATTTTCCTGACTCCTAAGAAAACCTTTTGAGAGGTAGCTTCCCTAAGTATGAAAATCACTCTGACATCTATCACTCAATTAGGAGATTTCAAAGTAAAAGATAAATATGTGCACTCACTAATTCAAAACCAAAAAAGAATCTTTTATAAGCATTTTTGAAATTAGGCCACATGCAGTGGCTCACACCTATAATCATAGCACTTTGGGAGGCCAAGGTGGGAGGCCAGCTCGAGGCTGTGAGTTCTAGTCCAGCCTGAGCAACAAAATGACCCCATCTCTATAAAAAAAAAAAAATAGAACACTTAGCTGGGTATAGCTGAATAGTCCCAACTATTCAGGAGGTTGAGGCAGGGGGGCCCCTTGAGCCAGAAGTTTAAGTTGCAGTGAGCTGTGATAATGCCACTGCACTCTAGCCTGGGTGACAAGAGTTCCTATCTTGAAAAAGAAGAAGAAAAGAGAAAGAGAAAAAGGAATTGTATCAGTGGTTCTCAACCTTCCTAATGCCACAACCCTTTACTATAGTTCCTGTGGGTCGTGACCCACAGGTTGAGAACTGTTGAATTATATAAAATGTCAGTATGTTAAATACTGGCATCTATCAGAGGAAAAAAAAAAATCCATTCTTGTTCAGGCTGAAATAAAATGTACCTTATACCCACTTTGCTAAAGGGCAGCATATTACTTCAGATCTTACTAGAGAGGTCAATGATTATTTATCTTACTAGCCACAATTCCCTAATTTAGAATCCAACTTAAAAATATCCTGGCTTGGCATGGTGGCTCCCACCTATACTCCTAGCACTTCCAGAGGATCGCTTAGGCTCAGGAGTCTGAGACCAGTCTGAGCAAGTGAGACTCAAGACCAGTTGCCACTAAAAAATAAGAAAAAGAAAGAAAAAAATAAGAAAAAGAAAAAACTAGCCAAGCATGCAGACGCGTACCTGTAGTCTTAGCTACAGGGAAGATGGAGGCAGGAGGAGTCACTTAAGCCCAGGAGTTTGAAGTTGCCTTGAGCTATGAATGATTTGTTGCCATTCCACTGTAGCCTGGGAGACAGGGCAAGATCTTGTCTTAAAAAAAAAAATCCTCAATTTGAAATTCCTTACCAGAATCCTCATCTCCTCCTAGGCCTAGTTTCCTGTTCAGAAATTTTGATACCAGGTTGTTCACATAGTATTGTTAGAAAATTATAATAATCTTTTCTCACTCACTAAATAAAAGATCCTGCCACAACACACCTGTTGTCTAAACTCCAACTAGCCAGAAGAAACTAAACAACTGAATTTCCTTTTGGAAGCAGTAACTCTTTAAGCTGAAATTCACTAAAAACCACAAGTATCTAAGATATATTCTGAGTCTTTAGCTCCTATCTACTATTCCTAAATTTATACTATTAAATGATAAAACTTAACAAGACATACAGGACAGCTCTGAAGCACTAAAAAAAACTTTACTAGGCAAATAAATGAATACATTTAACTCAGGTTAAAAAAGCTAATAATTGTGGCTCAGTACCCAAAGCACAGAGGTTACACGGCACTGGCCACATGCATGGAGGAGGCTGGCGGGTTAGAACCCAGCCTGGGCCTGCTAAACAACACTGACAACTGCAAACAAAAAATAGCCGGGTGTTGTGGTAGGCACCTATAGTCCCAGCTCCGTGGGAGGCTGAGGCAAGAGAATCGCTTAAACCCAAGAGTTTGAGGTTGCTGTGAGCTGTGACACCATAGTACTTTACAGAGGGCAACATAATGAGACTCTGTCTCAAAAAATAAAAAAAGCTAATAATTTTAAGATTCAATTTCTAAACCTGATTACTCAAAATTTTGTTATATAGGTAAATTGAATTTCTTCTGAATAAATACTTCTGTACTTCAAATTCTCTTTTGAATTACTTTACAAAATAATCAAAAGAGGAAATGAGGAAAGAATATTGGACTTTTATTCATTTTTTGGTATAATTATTTTTACCCTTAACTTAATTTTTAAATCACAGAACACTCCAAAATACCAATAAACATGTAACTGCATTTTACCTACATAACTAACTCGTTTTGAAAAACTAATGTGGCAGCTACATCATATGCTCATCTTCCATCTCCAACTCAAACTCAAATGGCTCAAGTAAAAACAATGCAGATGGACCGTGACAGATGGCTTTTTACCTCAGAAGAACTGTATGTTAGGGGAAAGTACTGTACTAGGAGTTAGGAAACTTGACTTCTAACATTCAACTTAATTAGTTTGGTGACCTTAGACAAATCACTTTACAAAGATGAACCCTAAATTCCTCAAAGTAAAATCTTCATTGAATTTCTTCCTGCTCCAAATCTCTATGAATCCTGGCACTGCTGCCAACTGGCTTAGGTAATTTTATGCAACGTCTCAAAATCTCAGTTTTTGCATCTGTACAATAAAAATGACCTGTTCTGTAGACTCTTAGTTGTACATGGACTAGACTGTGTTGCAAGTAAGAGTTTAAATGACTCTGTGGTCCTTTTAAGTGTATTATGAAGGAGGAACTGCCACTAATAACCTGAATATGACTAAAAATTGTTTTCATTTTTACTCTTCTCCAACAGCATGTATTTCGATCTTATTCCACAGATAATATGGAAAGAAGAAATGTGGGAAACATGAAACAAATGTAAGAGAGAGACGTGGCAGCCATTAGAAGAAATAAGTAGGAGTTATTACAAAATCAAGAGATGACCTTTAAGAAAAGAATATTCAGGAAAACGGTGAAATTTTATAATGGGTACAAGGCTCAAAATCTAAAGTTAAGTTAATGCAGGCGAAGGACTTAAGACTTCAGGGCTGAAGAGAAAGAAAGAAGAGAAAGAGAAACACTAACTGTGGCAAAATTTGAGAGGCTAAAGAACCATCAGGATTAGTAATTTAAAACCAAGATTGACCAGGCACAGGGTGGCTCACGTCTGTTATCCTAACACTCTTAAGAGGTAGAGGCAGGTGGACTGCTTGAACTCAGGAGTTTAAGACCACCCGGCGCAAAAGTGAGGCCACATGTCTACTAAAAACAGAAAAACTAGCTGGACGTTGTGGCATAAGCCTGTAGTCTCAGCTACTTAGGAGGCTGAGGCAAGAGGATTGCTTGAGCTCAGGAGTTTGAGGTTGCTGTGAGCTATGACACCATAGCACTCTAGCCTCTAGCTGGGACAACAAAACAAACAAAAAATAACATTTCCTTTTCTTCTACCTCTTTTCCTAAACCAGTTTATCTCCTGGTTCCTTTGCCGAAATTTTATAAGAGTTCTAAGTTTACTAGAATAGGAGGCAATTAAAAGCCAACTTTTAAAAAATTCTAATTTGGACAATAGGATTTCTTTCTCCATAGCAAATACCATAGAGGGCCAAGTCGGACTTAGTAGTACTTGGAGGGGTAGAGGTGATTGGCAGCAGGATGAGACTATATACCATAAATAAGAGAACTAAATACAGTACTGTGATCTTAAATTATTTAAAGGTGACAGTGAAGAAAAACAAATATTTACAACCCATGTAACAATGATAAATAGATACTCACAGCCAAACTAAATAATGACACACAGATGATGTATCCTCAACAAGAATCAGCAAGATTTTAGGCTTCAAATAAAGATGATGACCACAAAGAATTGAGAGGGAGCTATACAGTCTTTCTGAAGAGTTTGTCCTACTGTGTTCTTTTTTTTTTTTTTGTAGAGACAGAGTTTCACTTTATTGCCCTTGGTAGAGTGCCGTGGCATCACACAGCTCACAGCAACCTCCAACTCCTGGGCCTAGGCGATTCTCCTGCCTCAGCCTCCCAAGTAGCTGGGACTACAGGCGCCCGCCACAACGCCCAGCCATTTTTTTGTTGCAATTTGGCCGGGGCCGGGTTTGAACCCGCCACCCTCGGTATACGGGGCCGGCACCCTGCTCACTGAGCCACAGGCACCGCCCATCCTACTGTGTTCTAAGGCTCAGAGCATGCTTTAGACAACTCTTACCACACTAGAGCAGGAAAAGAACCTCTCATACCTCTCTCTATACTTGCCTCCTTTGTGAATTGAGACCTTTCTCCTTTTTTTTGGAGACAGAGTCTTACATTGTCACCCTCAGTAGAGGCCCATGGCATCACAGCTTACAGCAACCTTAACCTCTTGGGCTCAAGCAATCCTCTTATCTCAGCCTCCTGAGTAGCTGGGACTACAGGCACCCACCACAATGCTTGGCTATTTTTACAGGCGGAGTCTCGCAAGTCTTGCTCAGGGTGGTCTTGAACCTATGAGCTCAGGCAATCTACCTGCCTTGGCCTATCAGAGGGCTAGGATTACAGGTGTGAGCCACTGCACCCAGCCAAGACCTGTTTCATTTTTAAACCCTGAAAAGGCAATCACTTTTACTTACTCAAATGAACAGGGCTGTGTACATTTATGAGGCATTTATACCTGTATTTATACTTTTACTAGGTTAGGCAAAATTTCTCCAACTGAAAAAAAAGTAGTGTTTTCGAGTTTAATTCATTATTTTACAGATAAAGAGACAGAGCTACAGAAAGTTTAACTTGTAAAAAAAAGTCATACACATAGAAAAGTTCAGAAGAAAGGAAATTAAAATCTTAATGTATAGTATGTTTACAAAACTAATTACTACTGACTTAAGGTAAGACCATACCACATCCCTAGCTCTCTTGGTATCCACTTTTTTCTGTGTCCATCACTCATTCATTCAACAACTGTGAAGTAACTACTATACATATAAAAAGTATGTTAAGTGCTATTTTAAGATGTTTCTCTTATTTAAAGTAGGAGAGGGCAGGCAATTTGTAAACTTTTTAGGTTTGACTATGTGCCAAGTATTGTATTTTCACAACCATGAAGGGGAAAAAAAAATCCTAAAGTGAGCCTCTACAATTAATGAGTCAAAATTCTGAAAGGAAAACACCACCCTCTCTCCAAAGTACGAAAACCCTCATCCACTCCATAGTTTACCAGTAAAAGAGGTCTCTTACAGAAAAGGATTTTTTTAATAAACTCCTTAAATTATTTAAGACAATGCTTATCTGGCTCAGCACCTGTAGCTCAGCAGCTAGGGTGCCAGCCACATACACTGGAGCTGGCGGGTTCGAACCCAGCCTGGGCCTGCCAAACAATGACAACTACAACAACAAAAATAGCCAGGCATTGTGGCAGGTGCCTATAGTCCCAGCTACTTGGGAGGCTGAGGCAAGAGAATCACTTAAGCCCAAGAGTTTAAGGTTGCTGTGAGCTGTGATGCCACAGTATTCTATCGAGGGCAACATAGTAAGACTCTGTCTCCAAGAAAAAAAAAAAAGACAACACCTATCACGGATTAGTTTCATGGAAAATTCTATAAAGAATGAAGGCAAATGAGCAGCAGGAATCCTTAAAATACAGAAAAGAATCTGACCATACATGTTCTGTGATGACTTGGTGGACTACGTGGCTAAGTGTAAGTAGTAAAGAAATTTAAAGCTTAATTCTGATAGTGGCAATAGTTTCCCTTTCCCCTCAATGGTTGTATTAATAACACTTATTATAAAAATAAGTGCTTGTAAAAAACACACAAACATTGCTAAGCATAAAGAGTAGAAGTGAAATTGTCATGTAACTATGCCCTCCCATCCACCTACCCACCCCCCACCAAAGATTACTCAAAGATAAAAATAATAACCCATTTTTTTTTTGAGACAAAGTCTTACTCCTTCACCTAGGTTATAGTGTCATGGCCTCAGGCTAGTTCACAGAAACTGCAAAACTCCTGAGCTCAACCAATCTTCCGGCCTCAGGAGTAGCTAGGACTACAGGCACATGCCACCACATCCAGCTGATTTTTTCTATTTTTGGTAGAGACAGAGGTCTTGCTTTACTCAAGCTCACTTGGAACTCCTGACCTCAAGTGATCCTCCTGCCCCAGCCTCCCAGAATGCTAGGATTACAAGCATGAGCCACTAAGCCTGGCAAAAGTGATAACCCTTTATCTTTGCTCTATAACCTCCTTTAAAAAAAAATTAGCCTAAGTTTTGGATATCCTTCTAATTAGCATGTACCAATCTTCTTCTTCCTCTTAAAGGATGTTGCACTGTTGTATTCTGTGGATCTACTATAATTTAAATCAATCCTCTGTAGGTGGATATTCAGGTTGTCACTAATTCCCAATTAATACATGAAATGCTGTACTAAATGGCCATATATTTACACCTTCCTTTATAGATCTATGCAAACACTTCCTTAGTACAAATTTCTAGAAGCAGAATTACTAGAATAGGAAAAGAATATCTGTGATAACAAGCCATCCTTCAGAATATTAAAAATAGTTTTTCAATTCTAACTTTCCTTAGTCTTTTCTGCAGAGGATTTTCTAAAAGAAAAACCTAAATGAAAATTAATTGCCAATTCCTAACAACTATGTGATTCACTTTTAAGGCTGCTACTGACTAAATGTGCTATTGTCCTCTAACTTTCTTATGTACTAAACAGTAGGTCTCAGTTACTTTTTCACTAAATTTGAGCAGGAACCTTCAAAATAATGCCTAGAAGAAATAATATTTCAGATCCTAAGTATTTTCTTATAGGTGACCCTGGAGATAATGTTTAATTCTCTTAATAGCATATACCAGGCTCTAAACGTCTCCATCCAGTAAAGAAAAAAACAGATTAGACTAGCCATCTGTAACCTAACTGGAATCTATAGACCTCTGACTGGAAATCTGAGTTCTTCGTTTTCAAACAGATTATAAAATAAACTCTCTTCTAGCCATCTCCTTCTGGGGTATAAAATATGACACTTCATTTTTAATCACCTTTGGAAAGAGACCTAGACAGTATAAGAGGATTATCTATACTGATTTACTAAGATAGGAGACAAGATATTGACTCAATTTGCACTGTAAGTACAAATTAATTCTGTATACTCCATCATGACACCTGACACCCACTATGCCCTAACCAAAAAGAGGTGGGGAACCTCTCCTTTTTGTTGTGCTGGCACTAGCACCTTACTCAAAGCTGGGATGTTCTTTTCCTTTGAAATGTTTCACGGACCATCTTTTAGCAATCCATTCACCTTATAATTTCACGGTTATGTTATAGCAATGAATTGGTCTCACAACCTCTAGGGTCTCAACCTTCCAATCTATTCTACATTCTTCTGTGCTGTTAAATGTTCTAGAACAGAACTTTGATCATTATCATTCCACTATTAGGAACTACAATGTCTCCCTTAATGTTTACTGGATTAGTTCAAACTCCTCTGCCTGAATGGAACAAGACCTTGTTAATTAGTTATGAATCCATTTATTCCTCAAAATTTTGTTCACACTATCCTACCTGATATGGCCCATCTTATTTTATCTACAGCCTCTCCCCCCTCAGGATTATTTTACAACCAACACTATCAGTTGTATTTGTTACATTAGCTGAGTGTAGCTGTCCCTTGTTTATCATACCAAAAGGTGATAAAATGTGTAAGAGGGGCATCCTTATCATAATGAGAGGTGATAGGAACAAAAGACTATCATTCTTTTGCCAAATGTTAAGACTGATTAAAAAGCTTATGCATTTAGTCCGGGCAGGTTGGCTCATACCCCACAATCCCAGCACTTTGGGAGGACAAAGCAGGAGGATCAGAAGGATCACTGGAGGTCAGGAGTTCAAGAACAGTCAAAGCAAGAGCCAGAACCCATATCTACAAAAAATAGAACAGTTAGCTGTTGTGGTAGCACACAACTCTCCTCCCAGCTACTGGGAAGGCTTATACAGGAAAATCACTGGAGCCCAGCAGTTTCAGTGTACAGTGAGCCATGAGGCAACTGCATTCTAGCCCAGGTGACAAGAGTGAAACTCTGTCCCCAAAATAAAGAAAGCTTATGCATTTCATCAATAGCAAGGTTTGCTGAGTAATCTTAGATTTTGCAATTATACATTTAAATGTTTGTTTAAAACATCCTAATCACCTAAAACATCTTAAGAAAAAAAATCACTGTAAACAAAAATTTTTATGACATGAATTTGTTGATAATAAAATTTCTTACATTCTTGGGAATGAAAATTTCTCCTTGTAGAAGAACTCCAAATATACACATTACCCACAGCTCTGACATAACATTCCAATATGCTACATGCCAATATATAAAAAAAGTGGGTGAAACCCAGGAGAAACACCCTAAAGCAAGCAGATAAAGTGAGATATTCCACAAATCTATGAACTAAAGATAAGGATTGATTATATTACACAAGTGATAGCTCCCATTTGAGGTAGGTGACCACCTGTTGTTTTTAGTGAGCTGTCTTTTAGAGTACTAGAAGAGTCTTAAGAGCTGTGACAGACTTAGGGCAAAAAAAGGCTCACCTACTCTGACCCTCACTTTTCAGTGGAAAAATAACTCAGTAACAAGTAGCATAGAACAAAAGCATTTTGGATGTATATGGACAATTCCTATTTGAACAAACAGCACATATTTTAAAATACAGGTAGTGGTGACTAATTCCAAAATCTAATGGAAATATACACCTCTACACAGTCTATTATTCAGTATTTATTATAAACTATACTAGTAACAATGAAACTAAACCTAGAATAATTTGTAAATTAAAAAGTAACACCTGGAATCCTAGCACTCTGGGAGGCCAAGACCAGCCTGAGCAAGAGGGAGACCCCCATCTCTACTAAAAATAGAAAAACTAGCTGGGCAACATGGCAGGCGCCTGTAGTCCCAGCTAGTCTGGAGGCTGAGGGAGGAGAATTGTTTGAGCCTAGGAGTTTGAGGTTGCTGTGAGGTGTTACACCAGGGTAACACCAGAGTCTCCCCAGAGTGAGACTCTGTCTCAAAAAACTAAATGACATAGTAACAGCAGATCAGACTTGTAATCCTAGCACTTTGGGAGTTCACAGTGCTGGGGCCTGGAGACCAGCCTAGGCAACATAGGAAGGCCATCTTTCATTAAATAAATAAACCAACATATAAATTAGCCTGCCATAATGCAGTCAGGTAAGAGAAGGATATTAAGGGTATCCAAATGGGGAAAGAGGCCAAACTCTCACTCTTTGGCAATGATATGATCTTATACTTAGAGAACCCCAAAGACTCAACCACAAGACTCCTAGAAGTAATCAAGAAGTACAGTAATATCTTAGGATACAAAATCAGTGTCAACAAATGAGTAGCCTTGTATATGCCACTAACAGCCAGGTTGAGAAGCTAATCAAACGCACAATTCCCTTCACAATTGCTTCAAAGAAAATGAAAACCTAGGAATACACCAAAGAGGTGAAAGACTTGTACAAAGAGAATTATGAAACCCTAAGGAAAGAAATAGCAGAAGACATTAACAAATGGAAGAACATACCATGCTCATGGCTAGAAAGAATAAACACTGTTAAAATGTCCATACTTCCCAAAGCAATCTACAGATTCAATGCAATCCCCATTAAAATACCTTCATCATACGTTGAAGATTTGGAAAAAATAGTTCTTCATTTTGTATGGAATCAGAAAAAACCCTGGATAGCCAAGGCAATTCTAAGGAATAAAAACAAAGCAAGGGGCATCACCCTACCAGACTTTAGGATAAAATAAATCCATAGTGATCAAAACAGCATGGTACTGGCACAAAAACAGAGACACAGACACGTGGAACTGAACAGAAAACCAAAAGATGAAACTAACATCGCCACCTGATCTTTAATAAACCAAACAAGAACATACACTGGGGAAAAGAATCCCTATTCAATAAATGGGGCTGGAGGCTCGGCGCCTGTAGCTCAGCGGCTAGGGCACTGGCCACATACATCGGGGCTGGCAGGTGTGAACCCGGCCTGGGCCTGCTAAACAACAATGACAATTACAACAAAAATTTAGCTAGGCATTGTGGTGGGCGCCTATAGTCTCAACTACTTGGGAGTCTGAGGCAAGAGAATTGCTTAAGCCCAAGAGTTTGAGGTTGCTGTGAGCTGTGACACCACAGCACTCTACTGAAGGTGACATACTGAGACTCTGTCTCAAAAATAAATAATCAATGGTGCTGAGAGAACTGGATAACCACATGTAAAACAGTGAAACTGGACCCACACATTTCACCACTTACAAAAATTGATTCAAGATGTATAAAAGATTTAAATCTAAGGCATGAAAACAATAAAAATCCTATTAAAAAGTGTGGGAAAAGCTACTCGGGAGACTGAGGCAGGAGAATCGCCTAAGCCCAGGAGTTGGAGGTTGCTGTGAGCTGTGTGACGCCACGGCACTCTACCGAGGGCAATAAAGTGAAACTCAGTCTCTACAAAAAAAAAAAAAAAAAAAAGTGTAGGAAAAACTCTTGAAGATGTCCAACCGGGGAAAGATTTTATGAAGACTTCCATGGCTAGGGCATGACTTCCATGGCTAGTGCAACAACAACAAAAATAAACAAATGGGACTTTAGTTTAAACACTTCTGCACAACCAAGAACATAAACATCAAAGCAAATAGACAACCTTCAGAACGGGAAAATATATTTGCATATTACGAATTGGACAAAGGGTTGATAGGTTGATAACTAGGATGTACAGAGAACTCAAATTAATCAACAAAAAAATAGCAAACATCCCATCTATCATTGGGCAAAAGACATGAACAGAAACTTCTCTGAGAAGATGGATGAATGACTATCAAACATACAAAAAAATGCTCATCATCCCTAATTACGAGAGAAATGCAAATCAAAATCACTGAGAGATTAGCCCACATCTCAAGAGTCCCAAAACTACAGATGCTGGCTCAGAAAAATGGGAACACTTTTACACTGCTGTGGGACTGACAACTAATAGAACCTCTTTGGAAAGTATGGAGAATCCTCAAAGAACTCAAATTAGATCTCCCATTTGACACTGTAATCCCACTACTAGGCATCTACCCAGACCAAAAAAAAAAAATCATTTTAACATAAGGACATTTGCACTAGACTGTTTATCGCAGCTCAATTTACAATGCCAAAATGTGGAAACAATCTAAGTGCTTACCAATCCAGGAATATATTAATAAGCTTTGGTATATGCATACCACGGACTACTATTCAGCCATTAAAAGAGATGGAGACTTTACATCTTTTGTATTAACCTGGATATAGTCAGAACGCATTCACTTGGTAAAAGTATCACAAGAATGGAGAAGCAAGAATCCAATATGCTCAAATCTAATATGTAGACAGTCTGATACATGCCCTTATAAGAGGAAAACTCAAATAAATTCAAGGTGGGGGATGGGAGAAGGCAGCAGGGAGGAGGGTGAGGGACACAATTATAAGAGGGGCTTTACTTAACAAATGCGAATAATGTAACTTAATTTGTTGTACTCTCAAGTAACCTGAAACAATAAATTCATTAATTAGCCTGGCATGGCAGTACATGCCTATAGTCCTCCCTATTTAGCAGGCTAAAGCAGGAGGATTGCTTGAGCCCAGGAGTTGGAAACAGCAAAAAGCTGTGATGATACCACTGTACCCCAGGCCAGGCAACAGAGCAAGACTGTCTACCTCCCCCCCAAAGTAAGTAGAGGGGAAGAAAGGAAAACAAAATACTAGACAAACAAAATAATATAGTCTATATTTATAAATATAGCACGTTACTAGAACAAAATGAAATCTTGGGAATGGTGAGTAAATTTATTTCCACTGAAACTCATGAGACTGAAGATCTTTGGAGCCTCTAGGATAGCTAGAGGAGCTTGTTAAGCAATTCAGGATGTTCAACAACTGCTGTCATCCAGAGCATTAAAATTATCTAACTAAGCATTGCAAAATTTTTCTGTGGAGATCTTAATAGGAAAAATGAGTTTAAAGCCTTAACGCAAATGGTTTGAATAAACACTTCATCTGTATTTGGACCAAAATGCTCATGTCATAAGTGATACTTACAAAAAATTAGCCCCAAGACATTGATAAAATAGTACTTTTTAGTTAATGATATAATTGGCATAGTAAGGCACGCATAATTCTTTTTTTTTTTTTTTTTGTAGAGACAGAGTCTCACTATACTGCCCTCGGGTAGAGAGCCGTGGCATCACACAGCTCACAGCAACCTCTTACTCTTGGGCTTACATGATTCTCTTGCCTCAGCCTCCCAAGCAGCTGGACTACAGGTGCCCACCACAACGCCCGGCTATTTTTTGTTGCAGTTTGGCCGGCGCTGGGTTTGAACCCGCCACCCTCGGCATATGGGGCCGGCGCCCTACTCACTGAGCCACAGGCGCCGCCCGGCACTCATAATTCTTATACGAAATCCAATCACAACCATAATATGATGCTAAATTCTCCCAGTTATTTTACTATCTCTTTTAATCCTCTTTCTGAAGGTTTTCCTTTTATATCAGAGTTTGACCCTAGGCAAAACCCAGAATTCTAGCACTGAACAGAGTGGAGTAAAATACGAAGTATCTTAGGTTTTCATTTATCTATTTTCATTAAAATATTATCTGTTGGCCGGGCGTGGTGGCTCACGCTTGTAATCCTACCCCTCTGGGAGGCAGAGGTAGGTGGAATGCTTGAGCCCTTGGATTCAGGACCAACCTGAGCAAAAGCAAGACCTTGTCTCTATTAAAAACAGAGAAACTGAGGCAAGAGATTGCTTGAGCCCAAGAGTAGGGAGGTTGCTGTGAGTTATGTATGATGATGCCATGGCAGTCTATCCAGAGCAACAACTTGAGACTCTGTCTCCAAAAAAAAAAAAAAAAAAAATTGAATACTTTCTTCAGAAAAAGGTAAAGACAAAATATGATGTAAACATTCTAGGGATTCACAGACCTCTGCTCTATATCCTTTCCTGAACTGTAGCCAGTCTAGTATAAAAGAGGCCCCAAAACGAATGAATAGTAGGATATGGGTATTTGTAAAAGGCCCATCTACTTTTAATTTTATTATTATTTTTTTCTTTTGTGGGGCATCTCGCAGACACATTTATTCATTCCAGGGAGTATACAGCACTTACAGTAGTATACAAGGGCGTTCCATGATCCCACGTGGCACAGCTTGCTGTTATTAGCTCCATAGGCACTCCAAGTGAGGGTGGTTAGTGATGACCATGAGCAGGTGCAGAAGCTATCAAAGATTTTCTTTCTTTTTTTTGCAGTTTTTGGCAGGCTAGGCTTGAACCTACCACCTCCAGCATATGGGGCCGGTACCCTACTCCTTTGAGCCACAGGCGCCACCCTCAAAGATTTACTTCTTTTATCAGCACTCCCAATTTTATAAATGGTGAAGCTTGGCATCACAGCTCACAGCAACCTCAAACTCTTGGGCTTTAGTGATTCTCTTACCTCAAGCCTCCTGAGTAGCTGGGACTACAGGTGCCTGCCACAACATCCAGCTATTTTTTGGTTGTGGTTGTCATTGTTTGGCAGGCCCAGGCTGGATTCAAACCCGCCAGCTCTGGTGTATGTGGCTGGCACCGAACCTTTTCTTTTTTTTTTTTTTGTAGAGACAGAGTCTCACTTTATGGCCCTCGGTAGAGTGCCGTGGCCTCACACAGCTCACAGCAACCTCCAACTCCTGGGCTTAAGCGATTCTCTTGCCTCAGCCTCCCGAGTAGCTGGGACTACAGGCGCCCGCCACAACGCCCGGCCATTTTTTTTTTTGGTTGCAGTTTGGCCGGGGCCGGGCCTGAACCCGCCACCCTCGGCATATGGGGCCGGCACCCTACCGACCGAGCCACAGGCGCTGCCCTTTCTTTCTTTTTTTTTTTTAAGACAGGTCTTGGCTCTGTCAACCATGCTAGAATGTACAATGTTGCAAATCATAGCTCAAGGCAGCCCTAAACTCTTAGGCTCAAGCAGTTCTTCTGCCTCAGCCTCCTAAGTAGCTTGGACCATAGGTGAGCACACTCATGTCTGGGGGTTTTTTTTTTCTTCCTTTTTAAGAGACTAAAGTCTGTCAACGTTGCCCAGGCTGCTCTTCAACTCCTGGCCTGGCCTCAAGCAATCCCCTCCGGCCTCAGCCTCCCAAATTGCTAGGATTAAGACTTAAGCCACTACATGGAACTTGTACAGACTTTCTTATAATGTAATGCAGTAAAATTTCCCTTCTAGTACAAAGTCATATATAAACCCCAGGTAGGTGACTCTATTTTTCTACTAACTGGAAATACCACATGATAAGAGAAATTAGACTCAGAGGGTAAGCAGAGTACCAACAGGGAGAGACTAAACGGGGGTAACCTTCTAAGGCAGGGATCTGATTATGTTTCCTGGTATGCTTTATCAGGTATGGATACTTTTATTTTAAATTTTAAAACTTCTATTATGAAAAATCAAAATAAGTATGAAAGTAAAACTGTTTAAAGAACTTCATTTACGGGCGGCGCCTGTGGCTCAGTGAGTAGGGCGCCGGCCCCATATACCGAGGGTGGCGGGTTCAAGCCCGGCCCCGGCCAAACTGCAACCAAAAAAATAGCCGGGCGTTGTGGCGGGCGCCTGTAGTCCCAGCTACTCGGGAGGCTGAGGCAAGAGAATCGCTTAAGCCCAGGAGTTGGAGGTTGCTGTGAGCTGTGTGAGGACACAGCACTCTACTGAGGGCCAAAAAGTGAGACTCTGTCTCTACAAAAAAAAAAAAAAAAAAAAAAAAAACTTCATTTACTAATCTAGTTTCAACAATTACCAACTTGACCTTTTATCATCTGTATTTTCTCTTCATTCTAAAGCAAACCCCAGACAATGTATCATTTCATCCATAAATATAATCAGTATATAGCTCTAAAAGATAAAGATTCTTTTAAAAATCAAAATGTACTTTTTAGTTCCTGGTTTGCTTAGAGGGCAGTGGGGGTGGGGGGTGGGGGAGCAAAAGAAAAGAGGTAAAACACAATTCATTTTATCTCTCTTCAATCTCACTCCAATCCCATTGGGGAGGGGAGGAAATGAACCTCCAAAAACCTGAATGAATGAGAAATCTGGTGTTACATACCTTTAAAAATTCTAGAGTGGGGAAAAAAAATAATCCTGTAACTCTGGTCAGCATGCCCTATATCCTAAAGGCACTTCAAATAATAGAATTTCCAATAATGTTTAGAAAAAAAATACTGGATCCTGAAAAGGAGGCTTGTTTCGGTAAAGCTTTCTTTGATATTAAAATTTAAATGTGATTTGATTTAGAAAGCACTGGTATATAAAAAAGTCAGAGGCCTCAAATTTCAGCTTAGATACCAAGTACTCCTTTTTTAACAAGTTCTTTTCTATAACCTATGAAGTCTTAAAAATCAGGTTTATTTATAGCATAAGAACATTACTTAATATAAGTAATGTTCAGATAGAGACTGATCAAATATTCATAACAATAATTACCTTTCAAAATAAAAGCTAACATTTATTAAGTGCTTATTTTGTACTAGTCACTATTTCATTATTTTTTTGGAGACAAGGTCTCACGCTGTCACCTGGGCCAGAGTGCAATGGTACAATCAATCATTAAGCTCACTGTAACCTCAAACTCCTGCGCACAAGTGATCCTCCTGCCTCAGCCTTCCAAAGAGCTGGGATTACAGGCCCACGCCAACCATGCCTGACTAATTTTAAAAAATTTTATTACTTAGAGATGGGGGTCTCACTATGTTGCCCAGGCTGGTTTGGAAGCCTCAAGTAATCCTCCTGCTTTGGCCTCCCAAAGAGCTGGGATTACAGGTGTGAACCACCATGCCACCCAGCCATTGTTTCTTTATAGCTCATGTAATGCTCACAACTTAGGAAGAAGGTACTATTCCTATTTGGCCAAAGAATTAAACTCAACAAGAAACTTGACCAAAGCCAGAGCAAGAAATCCATAGCTAGAATCTGAATGAAGATTTACCCAATTTCAGAACCCTCACATTCCTAACCACTATTTCTTCACTATTTATTATATCCAGATTTAATATTTTTAGCCCATATACACACGAGAAAGTGAAATATTGCTAAAATATGATACTGTAACTTAAGATATTGTAATTAGGATGGGTAAAACAGATTTACTATTTAACAAGTTTGAGATTTTATTTTTTTTAAGGTTTGAGATTTTATAAGACAATATTTTATTTGAAATACATAAAAGTTGCATTTTAAATGACAAAGTTAAAAAATAGATACCCTTTATAAAGAACATCTAAATTTCAGGTGTGGGGGGTGAAACGTTCAAAAAATATAAATTGATGACCTGTCTATTATAAGTAGCACCAGTGTCCAAGTATAAATACAATCACCAGTGGAAAAAAAGTAGGATCTAAGCATTTCTTTTTTTTTTTTTTTTTGGCCGGGGCTGGGTTTGAACCCGCCACCTCCGGCATATGGGACCGGCGACCTACTCCTTGAGCCACAGGCACCGCCCCGGATCTAAGCATTTCAAAAGAGAATTTTTACTACAAGAAAAGAAGTTTCATATCTCAAACTGCTCGTATTAAACGAAGAGATTCTGGTTCCTAAAAGAGAACAGAAAAGTCACTGTTCCTCTTGTACGGCACAGAAATACTTACTAGTTATTGAAAAATCTAGGAGATAGTTTTAGTAAATGAACTATCTTAAATGCTTCTTGTGTCATAAAAGAAGTTATCATGACAAACTATCACTTTGAATATTTACAATGATTCTATTGACTCTTCTAGCCAGAGAAAGGCCTGGGTAGAAGAGTAGGATAGAAGCTTGATTTTTCTATCACCAGATTTGCAAATTTTACTTAATAACCATACAAGTATTTTTTACAAAATTGTAAAACAAAAAGTAACCTCATTGTGTATCCAGCTGGTGGCATAACCACATAGAGCTATGGATTTCAAAATACGGTAATCTGATTGCAGGCGGTCACATACCACATAATGACGTGCAGGATGGACTGCCTGTATGATAATGGTCCCATAAGGTTACAATGGAGCTGCTCTATCTAGGTGTACCATTTTTATCTACTATGCCTTATTTTTACATCTTCCTATGTTTAGATGTTAGGTACACAAATACCATTGTGTCATAAATGCCTACAGGAGCCAGTACAGTAACATGCTATACAGGTTTGTAGCCTAGGAGCAATATCCTATACCATATAGCCTAGGTGTGTAGCAGGCTATCCCATCAGGTTTGTGTTACTCAATGATGTAAGCACAATGATGAAATCACCTAATGATACATGCCTGTATCTCTAAGGACAAAAAGAAATGGAAAAACAAAAACAAAACCCACTTTCCAGTAATCATATTGTTTGGTCACTTTAAAACTCTTGTACTTTGGGGAAACTTCCGACTTGGATTATTCCCCTTTCCCAGAAGCTCTGGCACTTTTTTACTCCTGTATTCTTTTCTGTCTAATAAAATCCTATCTGACCACTTAAAAAAAAAAGAAAACTGTTGGATACTGTATAAAACGAAAGATATTAATTACATTGGTGTTAATGGAAACTAAGATTTTTAGACATGAGAAGGATTAGGTTACATAAAAATCCCACAGTACCGAATATGAAATGGAAGTTATCAACTACTAACATATTTTTTTTTTAAAAAGCATTTTTTCCTGAGAGGTTGAGGTGGGTAGCCTGCCTGAGCTCACAGGTTGGAGATCTGCCTGAGCCAGAGTGAGACCTTGTCTCTAAAAACAGCCGGGTGCTGTAGTCCCAGCTAGTTAGTGGGAGGCTGAGGAAAGAGAATCACTTGAGACCAAGAGTTTGAGGCTGCTGCGAGCTGTGATGCCACGATACTCTAATGAGGGGACATAGTAAAACTTGTCTCAAAAAAAAAAAAAAAAAAAAATTTAAGAGCCAACAGCCAAAGGCAGGACAATCTGAATGTCAAAAATAGTACCTTCAAGAGACTGTAACATTTCAAACATTTAAAACCAGGATTATCTAATAATAATACTTCATCACCTTGGGAGATTGCTAAATTATCAATCTATTATTCTGAAAACTGGTAATTAAGAGTGGGGAGGGGCAACATATACTTATTTTGCCTTTTGTATACAAAGGGTATCTTACAGTAGCCAAATGACAAATGAGGGGGAGTATTCCAAATAGTTAAAGACGACAAACAAGAACTGAAGTCACTGTCAAAACGTGTCAAGAATTTTACAAAAAAAAAAAAATTTTACAAAATATTCATTACAAAAAATTACAAAGAGTGGCCAACAGAGAATATTTTGTAATGAATATATTGTAAATAAAGGTACATTTAACTACAATTTCATTTTCTCCTATGTATAGTAACTTTTGGAATACCCTGTAGATTTTTCAGAGGGTAGATTTTTTTTTTTGTAGAGACAGAGTCTCACTTTATGGCCCTCGGTAGAGTGCCGTGGCCTCACACAGCTCACAGCAACCTCCAACTCCTGGGCTTAGGTGATTCTCTTGCCTCGGCCTCCCGAGTAGCTGGGACTACAGGCGCCCGCCACAACGCCCGGCTATTTTTTGGTTGCAGTTTGGCAGGGGCTGGGTTTGAACCCGCCAGCCTCGGTATATGGGGCCGGCACCTTACCGACTGAGCCACAGGCGCCGCCCCAGAGGGTAGATTTTCAAAAGGTGTTCCCTTTCCTGACCACATCATCTGCACTATGCTAGATCTTCTTCAGTCTTGAATCAAAACAACTCACTGCACCAGAGTAAGTGCAGAAGCAGTTATGAGAAAGCAGCTGTCTTCTATTAAAGTCAAATACTAAAAAGATTTGCACAATGCCACTTCTAAAAAACTGGGAAGTTTTTCTTTCTTTTTCTTTTTTGAGACAGAGTCTCATTTTGTTGCCCTCAGTAGAGTGCTATGGCATCACAGCTCACAGCAACCTCAAATTCTTGGGCTCAAGCGATTCTCTTGCCTCAGCCTCCCAAGCAGCTGGAACTACAGGTGCCTGGCTATTTTTAGAGATGAGGTCTTGCTCTGACTCAGGCTGGTCTCCAACCTGTGAGTTCAGGCAATCCACCTGTCTTGGCCTCCCAGAGTGCTAGTATTACAGGCATGAACAACTGCGCCCAGCTGGAAATAGTTATTTTTCATAAAAATCATGTTATTTATGCGAACAAGGTTTATTATTATTATCTTAAAATTAATAAGTAACAGTTTTTCTTGACTTTAATATGTCTGATATGGTAAATCTCAATATAACTCACACAAATTAAAGCTCTTTGGAATCTTCGATTTTTAAGACCATACAGTCTGATATAGGTAATGAATATCAACAGCTGCTTAACATCAAATAAACAAACAAATATCATATAACTCTTAATGGAAGTATACAGTACTATCATAAAGTATGCTTGCAATGTAATTACTAATTTATACCAAATATAGGCAGGGTTGGGTGGTTGTCTAATAGTGGAGTGTGTTAAATGATGATCCAACCTTCAAAATCCAAAAAGAGTAGAACTCTAAAAAACAGTAAATTTCTCCAGTAAGCATCCTACATTAAGAAAGAGAACCTACAGGGCGGCGCCTGTGGCTCAAGGAGTAGGGCGCCGGTCCCATATGTGGGAGGTGGCAGGTTCAAACCTAGCCCCAGCCAAAAACCACAAAAAAAAAAAATAAAGAAAGAGAACCTATAAATTAACCACTCAAACATCAATCAATTGCAACATATGAACCATACCTTGATCAAATGAAATCTTCTACACTACGGTTTAATAAACTCCAAAAGGAATCTATTTTTCTATTCTATTTTGTATTTGGAATTTTTCATAATAAATTTAAAAATTAATCAAATCTATATTCTTCCCTTACCACCATCTAAAAGGAAAAGGCATTTTAAAAACTGCTCATTTGGAAATAAGGGTTCAGAGGCAATTCCAGGATCAGAGGAGATCTATAAAGAAAAACCTGGTTGCTAGCCAATGACTAAAAGTTCCGCAATCCTCTATAATTAAAACAAGCATATAATTTATGGTCCAAACTGA
This sequence comes from Nycticebus coucang, assembly GCF_027406575.1. Classification (NCBI taxonomy): domain Eukaryota; kingdom Metazoa; phylum Chordata; class Mammalia; order Primates; family Lorisidae; genus Nycticebus; species Nycticebus coucang. The sequence continues at coordinate 10,210,774 of NC_069787.1, forward strand.
GATATTTTTGAGAGGTGCTATTACTAATTATGCTAGGACCTACATCAGAACTGTCCCAGAGAAAGCAAGGCATGCGGACACTATTAACAACAAAAATTTTAAAATAATTTTCATAAAACATGTTCAAGTCAATCCTTCGGTTAACCATTTTCTATAGAAACACGTTCCTAGTATTATAGAAGAAAAACTGACACACAAAAAATAACTTTTCAACTATCTCGGCTGGTAGTTATTTCATGAAGTATGCTTTATGCTTATTTCTCTTTTTGCTGCTCTGCAAACTTCCAGCCATTCCTTTTCATACCAACTGTTCACGATAAACTGTAAGTGGAAGATCACAAGTGGAAGGTTACACCTACCCAGAGCCTTGCTTCTCTAAAAATACATTATCTTCCCATGGGACTTCACACATGGCCTTTCAGGAGTATCCAACCTTTTTTATTCTCTGGACTCTGTTGGGCCACACGTTAAATACACAGACACTAAAGAAAGCTGATGAGCAAAACAAAATAAGGTCTGTGCATAATTTTCGTGATTTCTGCCACCAGAGATAAGCAAAAAAGTCCTTATATAATCTGTATGTGGCCCACAGGCTGCATGTTGGACACCCCTGGTAGGGTTAAACAAGGAAGAGTGGTATGGCTGCCATAACTTCTGAGCTCATGTATGATATTAGCACCCATTTAATCTGTGAATATGTTACACCACTTCATTTTTAAAGGTTTTTTAAACATTGGGTAAACTTTTTCAATGAAAGTAGCCCAAATATGAAAATAGGTAACAATTTAGTATAGGCCATTACAATTTTTAGCTTCATACTAATATGTGCATTGACACGCCAACCTACCCTTACTTTTGTTCTATTACTAAGCTCTGACATTAAATCTTCTATTTGCCACAAAACTGAATTTGTCTAGAAACAGTATTAAAAAACAGACTTCAAACTTTTAGTCTTGGTCTTACATTTTTCTCAGACCTGTTCTTTTTTTAAATAGGCATTCCACCGAATACTTTTCTTTTTTTTTTTCTTTTTCTTTTTTTTGAGACAGAGCCTCAAGCTGTTGCCCTGGGTAGAGTGCTGTAACATCACAGCTCACAGCAACCTCCAACTCCTGGGCTCAAGCGAGTCTCCGGTCTCCGCCTCCCAAGTAGCTGGGACTACAGGTGCCTGCCACAACGCCCGGCTATTTTTTGGTTGCAGCCATCATTGTTGTTTGGTGGGCCCAGGCTGGATTCCAACCCGCCAGCTCAGGTGTATGTGGCTGGCGCCTTAGCCACTTGAGCCACAGGCGCTGAGCCCCACCGAATACTTTTCAAGCTATGGGAATAAAGATGTATTTACTTTCATGGCCATAGTAGTCTGCACAAGAGAAATCGAGAAAATAAAAATGTACGCATTCATACAGCAATCTAATGCTATATTCAGTACGTAGTCAAATCACACTGCCTCAAAAGCCCGTTTCTTTTTTCTGTTTTAGGAGGTTGACCTAAAATAAAGGTTTGTCTATTTTTTTTTTTTTTTTTTTTGTTTTTGGCTGGGGCTGGGTTTGAACCCGCCACCTCCAGTATATGGGGCCAGTGCCCTACTCCTTTGAGCCACAGGGGCCACCCAAGTTTTGTCTTTAGAACTAAAAGTTTGTTAAAAATAAAAAATAATAAAAAAATGCCCTTTAGATTCTATCCCAAATGTTATCATACTGAATACATTTATTTTTTAAGTAACCATATGTTACTGTGGCTCTCCCTTGTCAATCTGGTTTCTCTTACAAAACAAGTCACCTTTCAACAGCCTACCTTAATAAAGGAAAATGTAACAAATGCAGAGACAATCTAATCGCCAACAGGTCCTTCCAGGTTCTTCCTTATAAGAATAAAACCTTCCTGGGCAGCGCCTGTGGCTCAGTCGGTAAGGCGCCAGCCACATATACCGAGGGTGACAGGTTCAAACCCGGCCCCGGCCAAACTGCAACCAAAAAAATAGCCGGGCGTTGTGGCGGGCGCCTATAGTCCCAGCTACTTGGGAGGGTGAGGCAAGAGAACGCTTAAGCCCAGGAGTTGGAGTTGCTGTGAGCTGTGTGAGGCCACGGCACTCTACCGAGGGCCATAAAGTGAGACCCTGTCTCTACAAAAAAAAAAAAAAGAATAAAACCTTCCTTAGATACCAAGAATGCTCAAACAGTTGATTATTAACTGTAGAATATTCTCTTTCACAGAAACTATAATAGTACAAAATGTATGTGTGTTGTGGCATGCAAAGGCTGGTGGTAGGAAACAGAATTTTGTTTTAACATAGGCCAAAGATCGTAACAGGAAAGGAATTTAAAAAATCATAGAGACAAGGGAGAGAACCCAACAATGAAAAACTCCCACATACAAAATGACAAACAATGGGGGTATGAATATAAAACAAAGAGATCCACTTTGACTTTTATTAATATTAACACCAACATTATTAAAAATGCTTACACGATGCTGGAACAGCCTAACCAGTTCACAGTATCTATGAATTATGAAATAATCGTCTTACTAAATTCAGCAGCGCACACACCTTATTAGATTACTGGGTTTTATTTTAGTCTTCAAATTGTAAGAGAGGGGAGGGGAAATTATCAGAGTCAGGAGACAACAATAAAAATTATAAAAATAAAATTTCTCATTTTGGAGATGATGGTAGGTTTAGATAAAGAAGGCTTGAAGAGGCTGGGTGCCTGTAGTACAATGGTTACAGCACCAGCCACACACACCAAGGCTGCCTGATTCAAACCCAGCCAGGGACTGCTAAACAACGATGACAACTACAACAAAAAATAGCCCGGCATTGTGGTGTATGCTTGTAGTCCCAGATACTTAGGAGGCTGGGACTACAGGTATATGCAAGAGAATCACTTAAGCCCAAGAATTTGAGGTTGCTGTGAGCTGTGATGCCACAGCACTATATACCAAGGGCAACACAGTGAGACTCTGTCTCAAAAAAACAAAAAAGAAGGCTTAAAGAACATAAACTAGGCAATGCAACTTGAAACCTGAAATGAAGTCTGAGGCATGGAAAATTTATTTTCAAATAGCTAATTAATTTCACCTCCACTAAGGTAAAAGGTTGGTAAATATACACGAAAGTTTAATTCTTAACCTTATTTTAGTCATAACCTGAGTTATACAAATTTGTAATTTCTGATACAAATTGCAAATTTTATCTACAGAAGAGATTCCACTTTTCTTCAAGCTAATAATATGGTAATCATGACTATGTGAACAAGCCAATGAAAATTAGGTATACTTAAAATGCTTCTTTCTGTGACGCTAAGAATCTAAAATGGCTTATCAAGAAAGAAAGTGAAAAATGCTAAAGTTATAAAATCTCTACCACTACATATTTTTAACAACAGGACAAATTTGCACAGTATTTAAGAACATGTAAATAAACCTACAACCTAACCATAATAAAAATCAGATTAGACCATCCAATTTCCCTCCTTTGTCCTAGTTTCTTTTTTGCTGGGAAGAGGCGTTGAAGGATAATAATAGCAGAGAAATAAGGTGGAGCAGCTGCACAGACAAGATGAGGTACAGGCTTGTGTTTCACCTCCATTCTAACCTACTGCTTGCTAGATCTTACTGAAAATGCGCTGTTTAGAGAGCCGTAACAGTTACCAAAACCCTTAGAATCAAAATGTTGCTCCCTGCTCTCTCACTTTTGCTAGGAACTTCTTAATGCCGCTAGCAAGATTCAGGTATTAGGTGCAAAAGAAGCCAAGCCACACTGAGCAGATTTATAATTATTTGGGTAGGCGTGTGTGTGTTGCAAACGATGTTTAGACTAGCAATGTGCATCTTAGCACATGTAGAAAAAACTGGTATGGAGAGGCGGCGCCTGTGGCTCAGTGAGCAGGGCGCCGGCCCCATATGCCGAGGGTGGTGGGTTCAAACCCAGCCCCGGCCAAACTGCAACAACAAAAAACATAGCCGGGCGTTGTGGCAGGTGCCTGTAGTCCCAGCTACACGGGAGGCTGAGGCAGGAGAATCGCCTAAGCCCAGGAGTTGGAGGTTGCTGTGAGCTGTGTGATGCCACGGCACTCTACCGAGGGCCATAAAGTGAAACTCTGTCTCTACAAAAAAAAAAAAAAAAAACTGGTATGGAGACGGAGGCTTGGCTAGATGGCTTCTATTTCAGTCCCACACATCTAAGGAAACAATCCATTTGAATATACTATAAATAGAAGTGATGACTACTCTAAATTTCTATAGTGACATAAAATATAGCTCACTAAATTTTCTGTTAAGGCTGCTGCTATTTTTCTGATGAGAAACTTGTAACTAACAGTAATGATAATTTAGTTATTCAAATTTCCTTTTTCAAGTCAAATTATATCATTACTGCCAATACATAAAAATGTAGTGCTAAGCGGCAACACATCCAGTTTTCTCTTACAAAGAGAAATGATACAAAATTTGGTCAGGTTTGCCTAATATTACAATATATATTGAAAGTGTTTTTTGTTGTTGTTTTTTTTTTTTTTTTTTTTTTTTGCTAATCCACAAGAAGAAAATACAACTCCCGTTTCCTTTATGGATAGGAAAAACTTTAAGGCTAGGTCATTAACACTGCAATACAAGTGGAACTTCAATAGAAGCAACAGATGTGATGTAAGAAAACTAAGTTCAAACCAATTATCTCCGAAAGTCACATTCTCTTAAAATATATTAACTATTTAAAAGAACCTTGGCTTGGCGCTTGTAGCTCAGCAGCTAGGGCGCCAGCCACATGCACCGGAGCTGGTGGGTTCAAATCCGGCCTGCCAAACAACAATGACAACTACAACCAAAAAATAGCCAGGCATTGTGGTGGGCACCTGTAGTTCCAGTTACTTGGGAGGCTGAGGCAAGAGAATCACTTAAGCCCAAGAGTTTGAAGTTGCTGTGAGCTGTGACGCCATAACACTCTACTGAGGACCACAAAAGTGAGACTCTGTCTCAAAAAATAAATAAATAAATAAAAATAAAAGAACCTCATTATATATTCCTTTGTAAAGGAGGCATCCTTCTGCGATCCAATTAATTGTCATCTAATTTGACTCTGAATGCAATTCTTTAATTTCATTATAAATACGGGGCACAAAACATTTATTTTAAAATTTAACTAAAAATACTGTTCAAAATACTGATCCCTTTTGCTTTAAAGCAGATAACCAACAGCTCTCTTCCAATTTTATGATTCATATTCAGTCTAATAAACTGGACAAAACCACTCCACTTTCAGCTGGGAGCAGAGCACAAATACATTAAACAGGCTGCTCCTACACTAAAAAGGGGGGCAGGGAGTAATCTCCAGGGAATATCATGTTCTCTTAGGAAGTAGGGATGAAGCTGAAACCAAAAGTAGCCCTTCTTCAGTTAGCATTTTACAGGATGGCAATGCTCAACACATGAATGCTCTGAAGTGCTGAATTTTTTTACTGAAATAAAATTGGAGCTAACAATATGCAACTACTTTATTTCACAACAGGAAATAAATTATTCTACAAACTCTGGTCTAATCCCAACCCAAGTAAATACAGTGTATATACTGAAATGGAAGAGCTTTATTCATACCGAATGTTCTTTTCCATTTCTTTCTTTTTTTTTTTTTGGTAGAGACAGAGTCTCACTGTACCGCCCTCAGGTAGAGTGCCCCGAGTGCCGTGTAATTACATGGCTCACAGCAACCTCTAACTCTTGGGCTTAAGCGATTCTCTTGCCTCAGCCTCCTGAGCAGCTGGGACTACAGGCACTGCCACAACGCCCGGCTATTTTTTGTTGCAGTTTGGCTGGGGCTGGGTTTGAACCCGCCACCCTTGGCATATGAGGCCGGCGCCCTACTCACTGAGCCACAGGCACCACCCCAGTCAGCTGGCAGATGCTCTAGAACTGGCCTACTCAGGAGGTGACTTGTACTTAAGAGAGCAGAGAGCATGGGACTTACTTTACTGTAACCTATACAAACCTTTATTTTTTTCATTTTTCCTTGGAAGAGAGGAGGGGTCCCTATCAAATATTCTGAAACGTATCAAATTTGGGGATAACAGTACATGGTTGGCAGAAATTCAATGCTTGAATGGGAACTAAAAATGATTTCTTTTATTGTATGCCAAACTGAATAATCTCTCAGGGAAAAGAACCTCCTCCTCCTGCCTTTTCTACCTCCTGCCCCTCCCCCACCAACACTGCCTCCCTGCTGTGCAAAGAGCCCTTTGTCCTGCCCTCCACTTATCTAGCTGTTTGGCCATATTGACAGGCCTACTGGAGGCATAATAAGGGAGTCATTCTGACATAAGCAGCTGGCAATTTGAAACTAAAATCTTCCTTCTCTACTCAGACCAAATCCTCCTGCAGAGGTCTCTGGCTCCTCCCATGCTTCTATCTATTTCTCAAACACAGCAGCAAGAAATTCCGCAGTTTCCCTCCATTAGGTAGCACAAATCAAAAACTTGATTCCTCGGATAGAAACCAATTCTGCATAAATTCCTACAGCCACTGTTTTTGTGATTCCTAGCATTGGCCATAAAAGCCAGCTCTGGGTGTGTGTATATGTAACTAACAGGGCTAAGGAAAAGATTCTAATTACTTCAATTTGCCATCAAAGCTCTGGGAATCCTCAACACTGCAAGGAAGCCAGAATAGCACAGAAGAAAAAGCAACAGACAATTCATCAGGCAAAACTGGCCAATAATCTTAGTGTTTTAAAAATACGAAGACTTATTTCAGTATCCCAATAAGCAGAAAATTCCTTTTCCCTGTCTGCATATCAAAGATACTTAATGGGGAACCTTACATTAATGGATCCCCTCAGGTATTCAGCAAACAAAATCAATATGATGGAAAACTGAGTGAGGCAGGATGGGATTACAAATTCTTTGCTCAGTGAGGGCACACATAAAGTAGACTGAGACTTATCTTCATTGTTCCTTTATTATTGCTCACAGTTCTTTCAAGAGTTTGAACACATTTTGTCAGAGTAAGGCAATTTTCTGATATGATGCTAACAGGACGCTCTCATATTACTGACCATCATCCACACATATAGGTGAAGGAAACAATATTCTGTTCATCTTTCATGAAATTCTCTAAGTTCTAACAAGAGAAATTAAGCATTACATCAAGTGAAAGGTTAAAATGCCATTTTATCAAATTCTTTGGAATTTTTGACAGTAAAATATGGTACAAATCCCTGTCCAGCATAGGTACACTTATTTTCTAAGGTGTGCCACTGAAAGGATGCTTTAAATCAAATTACAAAAGACAAGTTGTATTACTAAATACACATTATCTTACATATTTTTCGAAGTTTTTCATCTTAGACAAAATAAAATTACCAAGAAATTTTGTTTTCAATACCTAAAACACAATTTTTATGAACAAAATTCACTTCCAGACCTTAATTTAAAATTAAGCTAATAAATCACCAGAGTTCAACCTAAAGTTATAAAAAAAATTTATTCTTCTCATGATCCAGTTTTTCTCTAAGATGTATCCAGTAATCACTGACTGTTAATTATGGCCTAATGTATCATGTGTTATCTTAATACAAAGAGGATAAAGCAGAAGTAGCTATCTGCACATCTGCATATGCGCTTTATTATTTTCCCAGTCAAAAGCAAAAATAAAATAGCCATTCTCCCCAGAAAGGCTAGAATAAAACTCTATCCCTGGACATAAAACAGCATCAAAAGATATAAAATTTTCAAACATATTAGTTTTCTATGTAAAGCACCCCTGTGATCCTTCAGAAAATGATTGTATGAAGACCACAAAGGGTTCCAGACAGGAAATACATGTGCAAAATAATTACTTTATATGGAAACTTTCATATTATATAGTAGTTTAAACCAGAAACATTTATACCTTAAATTTTAAGTATGTCAAACAGCCAGTACAAGTAAAATCCTATTTATTTGACAAGGCATCTTATATATACAATAGTAATAAGAATTGGAACCACTTGAAATATCTATTAAAAGTTCTGTTTCAATGGTTTGCTTTTATCACTGGGAGAACAATGTGAGCCACATTTGTGAATGACAAAACTCATTTCCATTCTTTTTGGTTCCCTGCCACAAATGCCAGAGTCATACTACAAATTGTAGATGCTTGTAGTATTTATGTACATTTACACAAAATTGAAAAATCAAAATTCTGAGGGGAAAAAGTATAGGATGCAAGAGGTGGGGGGAAGATACCACATGTTAAGTACTGCATGTAATTGGTGGTATATTTGAATAGTAGTTCTCCTTCAGGTAGTTTCATACTCAGCAGACCTTTCTGCTTCATCAGAGATCATCCTAACAGGAGTTGTGGGGGAGGGGAGACGGCTCAGAGGGCTTCTGGTCTGTATCCTAAACCAGAATTACTCAAAATCTACACATTCCTTCTGGTCTGTCCTACATTTCAGATGGATTACTGCCAAAAATACGTCAAAGACCATCTCCAATATATACACAATGGATCAATTTTATTGAGACAAACTCCAAAGAAAATATCAAATTTGTAGAAGCCTATTACCAATACAAAAATTAAGAATATTTATGTTTGGAAATCACTCCCAAAATGGTAGCTCTTTATTTGGAGTACCAAGTTTAATAAAACATTTAGGAAACATCTATTTAATAAGGTAAATATGTCCTAATCAATGGAAGGAAGGAGATACACAAGAACAACAAAAAAATTGATTCACTGACTAAGGAGATGGTGGAAAACATGTCAGTTGCAGAATGAAAAAAAAATTCCCCCCCAATCTAATTCTCAGAAAGATTCTTTAATTTTTATTACTTTGGTTTTAAATGGATTCAAAAACTAAAACTCTAATGGAACTTTCAATCCTATCCACGCACAAATCCCCAGGTAAAAAAACAAAAACCTGCCAAAAAACCAAAACCAAACAAATTAAAAAACTTTAACTATGATCCACTTTCCAGATACTAATATCCATAAATGGGTAGGTTATGAATTGGTAATTCTCATCTCCCCACCAGTAAGAGGCAAACCAGCTCTGCGGTGAAAATCCCAGGAAAGCAAGGTTTCTTCTTAGTCCTAAAGCAGCCATCGTCTAAGTGCAGCTCCCTGCAGCCAACAGCATTAATGGACGCTGCACTGCTGTCCTTCCCTGGAGACGGCAGCCAGCACTACTCAAGCTTCTCACGTAGCAACCAGAGCTCCAGAGCCAGCAGCTGCTGCTGCCTTGTATACTCACCCCTGTGATCCAACGCAAAGGAACCTTCTCTGTACCCCACCCCCACTCCTTAACACACTTTTTTTGGGGGGGGCTGGAATTATGCTTTTAGAAAAAAAACAATCCTATCAACACATCGAATCCCATAATGGCATATGTGTATTTATGATCTATGTACAAATGACTTAATAAAAAAGAAAGAAAAAAACAATCCTAAGGTCACCCAATTAAACTAAGACCTTTTATGAGAAAAATCAACATTTACTAAATTCCAAATATCCATGTTAATTAAGCCAGCAATTTAGAACTGAAAATTAAGCTTTGGTCTTTACAACGACAATTTTCCAAGCACTCTTACAGTCGAATTTAAATTTGCAGCTAGAAACTAAGCCTTGTGTCATGCCCTACCAAAGAACATAATTCATTTTCTACACATGACAGTTTTAGTAAACCTTAAAGACGCTAATCTCACAAGGGGCCAGAATTTTTGGCTACAGAAAACTAATGATCCTCCTGAGACAACTGGAAGAAATCCAATAAAAAAATTTTTTTGCCTGTGTCCTCCAAGAGAAACCTCCAATTATGTATTATATGCTTTAGACATAACTCAGATTCCACACATATAAAATTACCACTTATAACTTTTCTCTCAATGACCCCAAAACATTAGTAATATAAAATTAGCCATCAAAAATAATTTTTTTCAAATAGGGACTACACATTATTTTGAAAAGCTCACAATACTCAATTCAGCTGGATCTTGCCCAATCAAAAGTATAGCTATGTAACATCTACCCAACAAAGACATGTAAATATGACCTTGGTCAAGTGATGAAGAAAATTAGTAAAGAACTTGAAGAGTATTTCAGCTCTAAGAGCAACAAGAAAAACTGCAGAGATGAACTTAAGTGTAGACAAAGCCCAGTACAGCCCAGAGCTCTTGGCAAAAATTGAGTACTGGTGAACACATTGCACAAGTAACATGAGAAAGCAGAAAATGCAGGTCATACACGCACCCCTGACCCAGACCAGCAGAGCTGGCTGCAGCATCAGTATCCAAGAGAAAGACCACTATGCTTGAGAAAGGAGACAAGCAAAGGAGCTCTATAAAATAAATTAGCATAGAAGGGGTTTTCCCAACAGTTAAACTTTCCCTATCACGCGATTTACCTACTGGAACCTGGGCTTTTTCCCACCATTCACTTCATAAGCCTGGCTAACACGCAGAAGGAAAGAATTCATAATGGGTAAATTTTTCTGCCTTTAAAGACGTTTTCAAAAGATCGCTCTCCACGCCCAAGGCAAAGAACGACACAATCTGGCTCAAGTCCAGGCTTGAACCCTACAAATCCAATGGGGGTTATCTCACAGACACTGGAGTATGCACCATGGGGAGCCCGAGAATGTGAGGTTGGGGGGTGGGGGCAGAAGGAAATGTCTTTAATGTGGGAAAAGCAGCAGCCATCAGAGATGGGAACCCAAGAACGAGAGGGAAGGCGACCAGGACGATCATGGAGGGAAGATCGCGGGGCCCCAGAGCAAGCAGAGTTGTCTGTCACAAGGCCGCGAGAACGGGCGTGGGGAGTGGGGGATCGAGGAGAGGAAAAAAAGTATGCCAGTGCATTCTGAGCTGAGGGCAGCAAGAGGCCTATCCTCAAGTAAAAGGTAAACGTGGAGTAGGCAGTTCCCAGGGAAGAGGTGAGGAGGCGTGGGGGAGGGGAAGCGTCCTGACCCAGGAAAGACGTGAAAAAGGCAGTGGGCTAGACCAGGTCACAGAGCAGCCCTCTGTCCCCGGAAAGAGCGGCGCGCAGCGTGTGGGGGACGAGGAGGGGCAAGAGGGGCAGCATCCTCCTGCTAAGCCAGGCCCGCGACCCGGGAGAGCGAGCGGGGGGGGCCGGAGGAGGTGACCCTTCCCTCCCCCGTGCCCCGATCGTCAGGGTCGGCCTCTCACTCCTGTCGGACCCTTACCTTGTCCCAGGCGCTGCAGGGACCTGGGCCCGGGCTGCGGCGCACGGCACTCCTGGGAGGCGGCAGGACTCGAGTTAGGCCCAACGCGGCGCCACGGCGTTTCCTGGCCGGGAATGGCCCGTACCCGTGAGGTGGGGGTGGGGGGCAGGAAGGCGGAGCGAGCAAAGGCGGGGAGGGGGAGGGCCAGGGAAGGGGGGCCGGCACTACAGTGTTGGCTGACTGGCGGCACTGGGGCTGCGTGAGTCTCTGAAAGCAGGCGGGCGGCGGCCGCCCCTCCCCCGGCGACGAGAGCGGCGGCGGCAGCGGGAGCTCACTCAGCCCGCTGCCCGAGCGGAAACGCCACTGACCGCACGGGGATTCCCAGCGCCGGCGCCAGGGGCACCCGGGACACGCCCCCTCCCGCCGCGCTATTGGCCTCTCCGCCCACCACCCTGCACCCATTGGCCAAATCGCCGCCAATCAACGGGAGCCGCCGGGGCCGCCTAGAGAAGAGGCTGTGCTCTGGGGCTCAGGCTCCTCAGAGAGCCTCGGCTAGGTAGGGGAGCGGAACTCTGGTGGGAGGGAGGTCCGGTGGGTTGGGGGGATGGGGGCCGAGGTCACCGCCCGGCAGCTGGAGTATCGCCTTGTTCCGCGGGAAGGCGGACACGTAACGTTTGCTGCGGTCGAAAGGGTTAGGGGTGGTCGGAGACAGGATGGAGGGAGGTCCGCCCTGCGGCAACCAGAGGGGGAGGGAGAAGGGAACGGAAAATGCTCGAAAGCGGACGGAGCCATTGCTCCCGCAGAGGGAGGAGCGCTTCCGGCTCACCTCTTGTCGCTGATTGGCCGTTTGTCCTCCCGCCGAGTGTGAAAACACAAATGGCGTATTCTGGTTGGAGAAGAGCGGCTGTCAATTACAGCCTCGGGAGTGCGCAGCCGCTGAGCGACTCGCAGTGCTCCCTGGGTGGAGCGAGTAGGTAGGTGGGGTGGGGAGAAAGCTGGACTTGCGGGCGCGGTCGGCCTCCCGCGGGTGGGGGAAGGGAAGGTCAGTGAAAGTGGCTCCTGCGCGGGCGGCCTCCCACCCTCCCCTTCGGGGGAGTCGGTTTACCCGCCGCCTGCTCGGCTTCGGCATCTGATTGGCTGCTAAAGCCAGGGAAGCGGGCCTTTGCTATTGGCTTGTGTCCCAAATGAGCGAAACCACTGCGCGATTCGGCGGGGAAGCAGTTGTTGCTACGATCTTCCCTAAAGCCCAGCGCCGCAGTGTCTGGCCTGGCGCCCCTTCGCAACGTGGCAGGAAGCGCGCGCTAGAGGCGGGGGCGGGCTGCCGCGGCTCCTCCCCAAAGACCCGCCGCCTAAAGGCTCCTACGGCTCATACTAGCTTAACCTGCTCCAGGCACCCGTTGGGGGCGGGAGGCTCTTGGTCGCCCAGGGTCTGTAAGAGCTGCTGTGGAGGAGGCGGAAGGAGGCCACACCCTTCGGGGCCGGAGGAGGGGAGAGGAGTGCTGCAATACCTTTATGGGAGTTCTCTTCTGCCTCTAGTCTTATAAGGACCGCCCTGGGTCTAGAAGAATCCCTCCCCACACCCACCCGGTGACTCGTCATCGCCTCCATGTCGAGTTGCTTCTGGATTATGGGCGGGATTCTTATGCCCAGGCTTAAAGGCTAACCTGGTGCCTGGGCGTTGTCCTGCAGGGAGTTGAGCTGATGTAAGATTTGAGTCCAGTCTGTACCTTCTCACAGACTTCAGCTGGTATCAAGAAGTGATTATAATAGGGGTAGGGGGAAAGGAAATGGGGCTGATTTTATGCAACGAGACTGCAGGATATTACTACTTAAGATTATTTTCCCTAGAGGTAGAAGGAGATAAATTGAGGCATACTCACCCCGTTTGAGACCCTTGATCACCACCAAAGCATCTTAGATTAAATCTTAGCAGTGAAATTTTAACCTTTGCTTGGGAACCCAGTGCTTCCTTCCACCTCCCTCCCTGCTCCTTCTCCCTTTGCATCCTTACAAGGTTATCTTAGCGATTCTCACTTTGCTTTCATCTCATTTTCCATTTGTATACTTGCTCATCCAATCTTGAGACATACCACTGGCTTTCTCTCTCCTGATCTTAGGTAACCTGGTGAGTCATAAAACCAGACAGATTGGTTCCACCACAAATTAAGACTTGAGCACATCACTCTTACTCATTAATGCTTTTATTCCTCCCTAATACACTTCCTTGAATGTTTACCTAGGTTTTCATGTTAGCCTTTTTCCTCTGCAGGGGTTCTACCCCCTGACCTTATTCACAATCCAGATGACCTTGACTACTGCTTTATTGAGAATTGGACCTGAGGTTCAGCAAGATGCGTCCCTTGATTTCTGTTCTTATCAGTAACAAGAGCTCAGATCCTTGTATGATAAAACCCTTCAAACTCTGTCTCTTGTCTCCAGTTTTATCTTTTTTGTTTTTGACACAAAGCCTCGAGCTGTTACCCTGGGTAGAGTGCTGTGGTATCATCATAGCTCACCTCCATCTCCATCTCTTGGGCTAAAGCGATACTCTTGCCTCAGTTTTTTTTTCTATTTTTAGTAGAGACGGGGGTCTCGATTTTTGCTCAGGCTGGTCTCAAACACTTGAGTTCAAGCAGTCTACCCAACTTGACCTCCCACAGAGCTAGGATTACAGTCATGAGCCACTTGCTTGGCCTCCAGTGTTATGCTCCATATTACATCTTTCTGGGGCATTAGGAAAGATGTAATATGGATTCATGAGGAAATAAGAGCATGAAAGTGACAGATGAAACAAACTATTGCCAGCTTTTTACTATTATGGGATGAATTCTGTCCTCATGAATGTGACGCAAGGTCCCTCAATGAGCTAAAATTAACAGCTTTTCCAGTTGTGACTTTTCTGCATATACACAAACACTACCTCTCAAACGCAAGTCTATGGAATTGATTGCTCTTTACTCAAATCACAGAGGTATTGTCATGCATCTTTGTAGGATGATTCCTTCTGGAGTGGCACCCCTGCTGCTGCTTACTCTTCAATATTTAAAATTAAAAAAAAAAAAAAACAAACAACTTAAGATTCAGGTGTCATGTTCCTTCTGGTCTTGCCTTCCATGATGTATTCCAGGGGTTCTCAAACTACGACCAGTGGGCCAATGTGGCCCGCCAAGGACATTTATCTGGCCTGCTGGGTGTTTTTGCCACAGCTGCCTGTCTTGCTTAGCAGCCGACTTCTCCAGAGCCTCCAGAGCTGCAGTGCAAATGTGTGGAATGTGTGCCAACTCTCTGACTCCACTCCTTTTCTCTGTCTCTCCCCACCCCTCCCCTCTCTCTCTCCCCACTGGGTGTTTTTGCCATTCTGCTTAGCAGCCCACTAGTCCCAGCCCACAGTGCGCATTGGAATGTGCCCCACACTCTCCGACTCCTCAGTCTCTGGTGTAATCAGAGGAGTCACCAGGTTGCCTGTGCAGAGCCTGCTGCTGCCTAAGGACTGAGGTAAGAACAAGTTAGGATTTTTCTTTTTTTTTTAAGTTAGGAGGTCTTTTTTTTTGCAGTTAGTAGGGCCTTTTTCCCCTGAAGGTAGGAGGTCTTTTTGTTTGCAGATAGGGGGCGCCTTTTTTTTTTATTTTTAAGTTGGTTAGTTGGTTGGGGGTGGTTTCTAGGGGGATTGCATCACAGTGATAACACAAATAGTCAGTGCTTAGTGTTAATGCAAATGGTCAGAACTCAGAGGTAATGCAAATAGTGCTCAGTGTTAATGCAAATTGTCAGCAGTCAGTGTTAATGCAAATGGTCAGTGCTCAGTGTTATCGCATGGGGGCCCCAAGCTGGTAATCTGCCTAGGACCCCATGGGAACTTAATCCGGCTCTGCAGACAGCCGTGGAGTAAGAAACCTAATTTAATTGCCAGTAAGTGCATTTATATTCTGATTGCTATTCAGTTGTGTACGATGTTGTATGTTGTGTGCTGTGTAAGCCCCAGTTCACACTGTTGCAATCTCTGAGCAGTGCAAGTTCAGCCATATGCTTGTATGGTTGAACTCACATTAGATTTGGAAGAAAAAAGGCATACGTGCCTTCTTTTTTCCTGCAGTGGAATCTGATCACATGGGTCTTCTCAACCATGCAATCAGATTCCTGTGCGAGTTCACAGATTGCAGTGCAGTTCTCACAGGGTAGTGTGAACTGGAAAGGTGGTGGAGGAACCGGCTCTGTAATCGTGCTTGTTCCCATACCGCACCAGTGTGAGCCTGAGGTAAAAGCAGAGTTCCACTGTATGAGAACTGGTGAGGCTGAAGTGATGTTGACTGGCAAGGCTGCATTGATGGGCAGTGCAGTCTATATGTCTCTGTGTGGGCAAAGTTATTGCTGGTGTGTTGTTTTTGGAGCACGTCTATATAGGTATTTAGTAATAGCAGTTTGGAATTCCTAGGAAACAATGATATCAAGAAAGAGAAAAATTGACTCGGAGTGTAGGATATTCAAAGAACAGTACAAGGAAAGAGCTGTGTGTTTGATATGCCAGAATATAGTGCCTGTGTTCAAAGAACACAACTTGTGTCGATACTATCAAACTCAACAGATAAATATGATTGGTTGGTTGGAGAAGTGAGAAAAGATAAAATATTAAAACTGAAATATACATTGACAACTCAGCAAAATACTTCACTGCGAGCAAGTTTTCAAGTTGCCAAGCTAATAATAGCGTGCACTGGCAGACTAGTGATGGAGGGAGAATTTGTTAAAGAGTGCCTTCTTTCTGTTGCCAAAGAGATGTGTCCAGAGAAGGCCGATTTATTTAGTATAGTGAGTCCTTCAGGACCCTCTATTACATGAAGGACTGAATAAATGGGAGACAATTTGCATCAGCATTTGCAAAACTCCGCAAAAAAACTTTCCTATTTTTCCTTGGCACTCGATGAAAGTAATGATGTTCATGATTCTGCACAACTTCTAATTTTTATTCATGGGACGAATGACTATTTTGAAGTCACAGAAGAGCTTGCTGCACTGCAAAGCATCAAAGGAACAACTACAGGACAGGATATCTATGAAAAGGTTTGCCAAACTGTGAATGGTTTGGAGCTGGACTGGGCAAAACTAGCCAGTGTGACAACTGATGGTGCTCCTAGCATGGTGAGGGTCAAAGAAAGGAGTAATTGCTCACATTAACCAAGAGATGGACAAACATAACCAGTTTCATCCAATAGCCATACACTGCCTCATCCACCAACAAGTGCTATGTAGTACATCACTGAAGTGGGACTCTATTATGAAAACTGTAGTATCTTGTGTTAACTTCATTAGAGGTAATGCACTAAACCACAGACAATTTCAGGAATTTCTGTCTGAGCTAAATGTTGCCTGTGAAGATGTTTTGTATCACACAGAAGTCCGTTGGCTGAGTCGAGAGAGAGTTTTGAAACATTTCTATGACTTACTTCCACAGATTACAGCTTTTCTGCTTTCAAAAAACAAAGAAGTACCAGAGCTCAATGATGCAGAATGGAAATGGCACCTTGCCTTCTGACAGATGTAACAGAGCTACTCACAGTTTCAATGTGCAACTTCAAGGAAAAGGGAAGCTTATCTGTGATATGCAATCACATGTGAAAGCATTTGAAGTAAAATGAGGCCTCCTCATCAAACAAGTGAAGGAGGAAAATTTCTGCCATCTCCCCACAACTCAAAATCTGTTAGCGGAAAATCCATTGGTTGCATTCCCAAATAAAACGTGTGGATTCACTGGAAAAGTTGCAAAAGGATTTCCGATTTAGATTTAAAGAGCTTCATCTCCTTAAACAGGACATACAGCTTTTCCGTAACCCATTTTCTATTGACATTGAACATGTGGATACGATTTACCAAATGGAACTGGCTGAACTGCAGAATTGTGACTCTCTGAAAGATGTATTTAAGTCAAGCAGCCTTCCTAATTTCTATGTCTCTCTCCCCTCTGAGACATATTCTAATCTCAGGAACCATGCACTCAAAATGGCAAATATCTTTGGCAGCACTTAAATCTGTGAACAGACTTTTTCCAGAATGAAACATCTGAAATGTCCAACCAGATCTAGACTAACTGATGAATACTTGCATCACTTGTTACGACTAGCAGTGGCAAATATGGAACTGGACATTGACCATCTCATTAGCCAAAAGCAGACCCATAGTTCCCATTGAAATACTGGTAAGTTTGTTGATTTAACATTACTTGTTCTGCATTTTAAATATTGTATTTGTTCCCATTTTGTTTTTTTACTTCAAAATAAGATATGTGCAGTGTGCATAGGAATTTGCTCATAGTTTGTTTTTTTTTTTAACTATAGTCCGGCCCTCCAATGGTCTGAGGGACAGTGAACTTGGCCCCCTGTTTAAAAGGTTTGAGGACCCCTGATGTATTCTATAAGATCCCTATACAAAAAGTTACCAGTGCCCTCACCTAGTTCCTTTAGCGGTTTATATTTGCTTGAATCATAGCTGTCAGGTTATTGTCATCGCTGGCTTAAATAGTAAGTATTCTGGGCTTCTTGAGGGCACTGTTTCTAAGATATATTGCCACTGGAAAGTAGTTACAGTCAGACATGTGTTTGTATTGTGGATTACAAAATACATAGACATAGTTTTTTCTTTATTTCAGTGAGGACATAAAGATTAAACCTTTCTGACCCATTTACTTTTTTTTTTTAATTGAGACAGAGTCTCACTTTGTTGTCCTCAGTAGAGTGCTGTGCCATCACAACTCACAGCAACCTCAAACTCCTGGCTCAAGCAATTCCCTTGTCTTAGCCGGGATCCCAAGTAGCTGGGACTACAGGCCACAACGCCTGGTTATTTTTTGTTTGTTTTTTAGCAGGCCTGGGCTGCGTTCAAACCCACAAGCCCTGGTGCATGTGGCCAGCGCCCTACCCACCGAGCAATGGGCTCTGCTCCCCATTTACTTATTTTTTTAGCTACTTGTTTTTTATACTTCAGCTATATATAGCTAAAAGCTAAATCTAACCATTACTAAAGATGAATTTGCCTTGGACAGCAGTGTGTTGAGAAAGCTAGTGTTGATTAATTTTGGATTTCAACAAAGGTAGGATTTCATTAAACCATAATGAAAGCTGCATAATCAAAAGTCACAGAAATTTAATGAGAAATTACTGTATCTGATGTTAAACCCTAAATTTCAGTCCTGCAAGTTTTCATTTTTAGGAAATATTTCATCCTATATTGAGTTACAGAAAATAGTCACAAAGTAAATTTTATCCTGAGAATGTATAAATTAATACTAACATTTTAATTTGAACATGCTTTTTGATTTATGTACTAATATATCCTATAAATTTCAGTTATACATTTCAAAAGACATTTTAGGGGGTTATTTTTTTGTTTGTTTTTTAAGGCAAGTCAAGTGAAGCAGTATGAGAGAAGAATAGGGGTAAGTTTTTAACCTTAAAAGTTTCTCCCTAGAATGTGAGACCCTTGGGCCAGTGATCTTTAAACCTTTGTTACGTCCAGAGACAATTGCCTTATTTATAGACTCCCAGTCAACCTAGAAGTTATGAATTCAGGTGGGGAAAGGGAGACATGACAGGGCAGGCTTTAGAATTTGGTATCCTTTGAAGTTTTTCATTGCAAACAGTTCCAGGGCTTAGTGTGCCTATTTACCTGACAAATGATTACAATAAGGAAACACTCAGTGATTCTGTGTCCCTTCTACTTTGTCCCTCAATTTTTCCTCACCGAAGCGTTTCCTTTTTTCCTCCAAAAAAAAAAGAAAAGAAAAAACTGAGAAAACATTTTTTGGAAACATGCAGGTGAGGTTGTTATTCTTTTAAAAGGAATGGTGTAAACTCAGATCCATTACTGCTTCTTAAAATAAAGCAAAATAAGGAACTTTGCCTGGAAATCACTTAAGGGTAAAAAGTGCCATAAAATAAAATAAAAGGGAATGGTAAGGCAGAACATGGTGGCTCATACCTGTAATCCTAGCACTTGAGGAGGCTGAGGCAGGTGAATTGCTTGAGTTTAGGAATTCAAGACCACCCTCAGCAAAAGCAAGACCCCTCTCTACTAAAAGTAGAAAAACTAGCTGGGGTATTGTGGAAGGTGCCTGTAGTCCAGCTAGCTGCTCAGGAGGCTGAGGCAAGAGGATCACTTGAGTCCAGGAGTTTGAGGTTGCTGTGAGATATGATGCCATGGACTCTGTCACTAAAAAACAAAAGGAATGTTAAATTATTCCAAATTTTTTTTAATAAGAAAAGTTCATTTTTTTGTGTGTTTCTCCTGCTAAATTGGATTCCTTAAGGAAACAGCAATTTATTTTTGATTCCCCAGTGCCTAAGCACAGAGCTGGGAACTCAAAATGTTAGTTTTGTTGATTGATATGTGAAATTGGTTCTCAAATAATAGTGAACCCCACAAAACCATAAAAACAAGGCTCCTTTTGTGAAGAAACTTTAGGGTCATATTTAACCTGTGTTTACTCATGTTCTATTCCTAAAGGAAACTGATGCCTTATGGTCTCTGAATACATCTACCATTCAGCTCTTCCTTAAGTTTCATTCACTAACCATTGCGGTTATCCTCTTCCTCTGCCTCTGCTACATCCTTGAGCTTTTATGTTAGTTTAACCAGCAACCTATCCCCTTTTCAAGTAGCTCCATATTACTTCCTAGATTTAGGGGACAAAAATTTATTAAGTATTTTAGAGAGTTGTATTGTCGTGAGAAAGTTGATAAAAGTTTTGTGAGGGCTTCTGGGATTTTTTTTTTTTTTTTGTAGAGACAGAGTCTCACTTTATGGCCCTCGGTAGAGTGCCGTGGCCTCACACGGCTCACAGCAACCTCCAACTCCTGGGCCTAAGCGATTCTCTTGCCTCAGCCTCCCGAGTAGCTGGGACTACAGGCGCCTGCTACAACGCCCGGCTATTTTTTGGTTGCAGTTTGGCTGGGGCTGGGTTTGAACCCGCCACCCTCGGCATTTGGGGCGGGCGCCTTACTGACTTAGCCACAGGCACCGCCCGGCTTCTGGGATTTTTTGATAAGATTTGCAAAACTTGAACTATCTAAGGTTTGTTCCATATATTTTTTGTGAATGCAGGTTTGGTATAATTATATAAACATGATTTGCAGCTGTTAATCCAGAATATAATAGGAATCAACACCACAAGTAAGACTAATTTGACCATTTTAGGCCAGTCTTAATTGTAGAGCACCCTATTGGGTCACAAATATATAAGTCTTGTACTTTACTTTGCAGATTGAGAACTTTTGATTTTGCTAATTTACCTAGTGTCATACTAACTTAAATGACTGACATGTTTCACCAGAAGACTTTTTTTCTTGTGCATGACTTCCTGTTGTTAAGAAATTGTATTGGAGAACTGTTAGTATTGAATCAAATACTTAAGTGTGGTTATGGCGCCAGCCACATACACCAAGGCTGGTGGGTTCAAACCTGGACCAGGACAGCTAAACAATGACAACTGTAACAACAACAATAGAAAAAAATTGCTGGGCGTTGTGGTGGGTGCCTGCAGTCCCAGCTACTTGGAAGGCTGAGGAAAGAGAATTGCTTGAGCCCAAGAGTTTGAGGTTGCTGAGAGCCGTGACACTAACGGCACTGTACTGTGGTAACAAAGTGAGACTGTCTCAAAAAATAAAATAAGGTTTATTTTATCTAGGAGGGTTAAACCTGATGAATTCTTGCTTTGTTATGGAGTGTTCCTTCTTGATAAGAGAGAATTCTGCCTCTGACTTTATCTCACTAATGATTGCATTTAGTAATCTCGTTTCCAGCTTTTTTCCTAGAGTTCACAGTCTTTAGTGACCTTGTCTGTTCTGATACTTTGTCACCCTTTGTTTTCTAGTTTTAAGGAAACTTTGTTTTGTGCTTTCTTTTTTAAGCTAGTTTAAGATTGGCTTTTCCTGCTGACAGCAATAACACATTTTCACATCATATTTATAGAATTGGTTATGTTTTAATACCTAATTCCACCTCTTGTGTATGGATTCTAGTCAGCGTAGTCAACAATCTTCACAGCCTTTCCTCTTTTTAACTCACATTGATTTAAAATGTCTTCCCAGGCTTGGTGCCCATGGCACAGTGGTTATGGCCTCAGCCACATACACCTAGGCTGGCGGGTTCGAACCCGGCCTGGGCCTGCTAAACAACAATGACAACAGCAACAAAATAGCCAGGCATCGTGGGGAGCACCTATAATTCCAGCTACTTGGGAGGCTGAGGCAAAAGAATTGCTTAAGCCCAAGAGTTCGAGGTTCCTGTGAGCTGTGATGCCATGGCATTCTACCGAGAGAGGCATAGTAAGATCTGTCTCCAAAAAAAAAAAAATTTTTTTTAACAAATGTCTTCCCAGACTTTGAGGTATTGCGTACTATGACAAGTGATATGTTCTAGTGCATACTATAGGCAAAAGCTAATGGAAACATAGGTAGAAGAAATGAAGTAATAAGAGTCATTGATTCTTTTGTGTACAAAGAATTGTAGGTGTGGAAATAGCAAGAACTAGAATTAGAAGTGGTACCTGAAGATGTGACTCAATTGCTGCAATCTCTTGATAAAACTTGACTGCACGAAGAGTTACTTATAGGTGAGCTAAGAAAGTGGTTTCTTGAGATGGAATCTACTCCTGGTGAAGATGATATGAACATTGCTAAAATGACAAAAGATTTAAAGTACATACATAAACTTAGTTGATAAAAAGCAGTGGCAGGGTTTGAGAGGATGACTTATTCTGAAAGAAGTTCTGCAGTAGATAAAATGCTCTCAAGTGGCATGGTCTCAAGTACCCAGAAATCTTTTGTGAAAGTGGCTAACTTTATGGTCTTGAGAAATTGCCCCAGGCTTCCCAGCCTGGGCCAACAACCATCCTCATCAGTCAATAGCTCTCAACTTTGAGGCAAGACATTCTACCAACAAAAAGCTTAGGTGCTGGCTTGGCACCTGTGGCTCAAGCAGCTAAGGCGCCAGCCACATACACCTGAGCTGGTGGGTTCAAATCCAGCCTGGGCCCGCCAAACAACAATGATGGCTGCAACCAAAAAATAGCTGGGTGTTGTGGCAGGCGCCTGTAGTCCCAACTACTTGGGAGGCGGAGGCAGGAGACTTGCTTGAGCCCAGGAGTTGGAGGTTGCTGTGAGCTGTGATGCTACAGCACTCTACCCAGGGTGACAGCTTGAAGCTCTGTCTCAAAAAAAAAAAAAAAAAAAAACTTATGTGTTCATTAGCATACTTTTAGTAATAAGGTATTTTTTCAGTTAGACATGATGATTCTTGCACACTTAATAGAATACAGTGTTAACTATATCACTTTTCTGTATCTTGAGAAACCAAGATGGAGTGACTTGCTTTACTGCAGTGGTCTAGAATTGAACTTGCAATATCTCCAAGATATTCCTGTGTACCTAGAGTGGCCTTTACATACAGGGTATCCATAAAGTTCACATGCAGTTTAAAGTAGTTGTAACTGTAAGCATATGTGATAGAAAGAATTCATAAAAAGGATTAGAATGCTTGATTTACCTAGGGGTTTTTTTTGTCCTCAGAAATTTTTTAAAACTTAATTTAAAAATTACTTATTTTTCAGAATCATTGTTGACGCGTGGATTCACTAGAAGAAAAAGTAAATTGTGTTCTTTGGTTGGTTGAACTAAAATCTACTGCTTCTGTCCAAAGATTTAGAACCCATTATAAGAAAGAAGCAAAACACAGGAATTCCATATCCAAGTGGATGAAAAAACTGAATGAAACGGTTTCTGTCAATGATAATCCACTGTCTGATAGGCCACATGTTAGTGAAGAAACCATAATATCCCTAAAAGGAACCTCTGAGGCAAGTCCGGCATCAACTAGAGTTGAGGCTTTCAAAGTCTACTGTGCATCAGATTCAGTTGAGGCTTTCAAAGTCTACTGTGCATTAAGACGGGCATCAACTAGAGTTGAGGCTTTCAAAGTCTACTGTGCATCAGATTCTGCAGACAAGACTTCACATGAAAGCTTACAAGATTCAGGTGCGTCAGATGTTATGAGAGGATTATCATGCACTAACTTTCTGTCACCAGTTCAACAAAAACTTAGCAACTGATGCATTTTTGAGTAATTTAATGTTCTCAGATGAAGCAACATTCCACGTTAGTGGCAAGGTCAAGAGGCGTAATTGCCATATTTGGGGAACTGAAAATCCACGAGTCTATTGAACATGAAAAAGGTTCTCCCAAAGTTAATGTGTGGTGTACTTTGGGGAAAAAATTGAGTCATAGGGCCAGTCTTTTTTAAAGGGTGTATTGTTAATGGTGATAGCTATTTAGAAATGCTGCAAAATTATTTTATTCCTCAGTTTGAACAGTTTGGACTGATAGAGAATTTAGTGTTTCAACAAGATGGTGCTCCTTATCACTTTGCTTTGTATGTTAGACAGTTTCTGCATGAGAAATTCCCTAACAGGTGGATTAGAAGAGATGGACAATTTTCTTGGGCCAGATTTGACTCCATTGGAATTCTTTTTATGAGGACATGTGAAAACTATTGTTCAACCAATCCTCAATCTTTAGAAGACTTGCAAGCTAGGATAACTGATGTGATTGCTGGAATTACTGAAAATCAGCTTGAAAATGTTTTCAGAGTAACTACAGAATCAGATTACCCTTTGTATTAGTAATGATAAATAGACGTGTTGAAAATTAACAAGAACAATAAAATGTTTCTTCTTATCCTTTTACAGATTCTATCACATATATTTACAAAGTTACAACTATTTTAAATTACACACAAACTTTATGGACACCCTGCATAAAACCCTGTTTTACAGAACAGGAAACCAAGGCTCAGTAAGGTTGAGCAATTTTCTCATGGACAACTTCAAACTGACAGCAGAGGATTCAGACTCTAGTCTGACAGTTGGTATTCCTATTCATCTTGAAGTACTACATTTATCTGATGGAAACATTCTTTTAGGAAATTTAATCTGGCTGCAGGATACAGGACGGATTGTAGGGATAGAGAGATTTGAAAGGTAAGAAACCATTTAGGTGGTTCTTTTAACAATAGTCCAAAATTTCTTAGCACAATACCTAAGAAAATGCCAGGAAGGCTATGTTAACCAGTGTGATGAAAATGTGTCAAACGGTCTATGAAACTAGTGTATGGCACTCTGTGATCACATTAATGTACACAGCTATGATTTAATAAAAAAAAAAAACTTAAGCTGAGAGGGGGTGAGATCTGAGCTTCTCCTTCATCAATCTAAACTTCGAAAGATGATGGGGGTGGCACCAGCGAGTAAGCAGCTCCTGAGGACAGCATCTGAGCCTCAGAATCAAGGCCCTGGGCTCAACCATGAACCAATAAATTCCTCTCCAGTGTAAAAAAAAAAACAGTAGTCCAGACATGAAGTGTTGAAATCTCGCATAAGAGTGATGACAAAAATAGAAAGGTAGTAACTGTAAATCTTGTTTTATTCCATACTTTACTTTGCTCCTTGAGGACAGGACAGTCCTCTGTTTATGGCTGTATCCCTATTGCCTAAGAACAAAGAGGTCTTCCAGGACAAAACTGTTTTCATACTACCAAGATGCTTACTTTTTTCACTAATTATTGTGAATAGTGAATAAAAATTCACTAGTATTTACTATTTCACTAATTGTAAGTGTACAGAGGCCACATAATGACCTCTTCGTTGATAATTAATGGCGCTATGTATTCCTGAATTTTCTAAGGTGGTTCGTAAGTTTAGGTACATACACTTGTTTTTAGAAATTCTTTTTTTTTTTAGTTTTGGTTCTTTCCACCTGCCATTCCCTGTTGTAAGAAATTAACTAAAAAAAAAATTAACTCGAGCTCTTATGCCTCCTGAAATCTCTGCAACCTCGATATCATGTAATTGTTACCTTGAAATCCTACAGTTGTCCTTGTGTCTAAGCATAATCATATTTTGTCTTAAGTATTTTTCCAAAACTTTAAAGTTTATAAATGTTATAGAATTTAAACATTTAAATTTAGGGCGGCGCCTGTGGCTCAGTCGGTAAGGCGCCAGCCCCATATACCGAGGGTGGCGGGTTCAAACCCGGCTCCAGCCAAACTGCAACCAAAAAATAGCCGGGCGTTGTGGCGGGCACCTGCAGTCCCAGCTACTGGGGAGGCTGAGGCAAGAGAATTGCTTAAGCCCAGGAGTTGGAGGTTGCTGTGAGCTGTGTGAGGCCACGGCACTCTACCGAGGGCCATAAAGTGAGACTCTGTCTCTACAAAAAAATAAAGTAAAAAATAAATTTTAAATTTAAATTAATTTAAATTTAATTTAAACACTAAATTTGTGGCTCAGTGCCTGTGGCTCAAGCGGCTAAGGCACCAGCCACATATACCTAAGCTGGCGAGTTCGAATCCAGACCGGGCCAAACAAGTGATGGCTGCAACCAAAAAATAGCCAGGTGTTGTGGCTGGTGCCTATAGTCCTAGCTACTTGGGAGGCGGAGGCAGGAGAATTGCTTGAGCCCTGGAGTTGGAGGTTGCTGTGACCTGTGATGCCATAGTATTCTACCCAGGGTTAAAAAAACAAAAAAAAAACTAAAACTAAATTTATATTTTCCTCACATTTAAGAATGGATCATTGGTTTAAAGACAAGACCCCACCCCTCTTTACCTGCTTATATCATCTATGTTTAAAAATGCCCCCAAACCAAGATTGTCTCAAAAAGGATTGACTCAAAAGAAACTATCAAAAATGAATATATAAAAACTAACATTACTTGGCTTTGCACCTGTAGCACAGTGGTTACGGCATAACAGTGACAACTGCAACAAAAAAGCCGGGTGTTGTGGTGGGCACCTGTAGTCCTGCTACTTGGGAGGCTGAGATGAGAATTGCTTAAGCCCAAGAGTTTGAGGGTGCTGTGAGCTGTGATGCCATGGCACTAACATTACAGGGGTTTTTTGTTTTGAGACAAGTCTCACTTTGTCACCCTAGGTAGAGTGCTGTGATGTCATAGCTCACAAGAACTTCAAACTCTTGTTCTTAAGTGATCCTCTTGCCTCAGCCTCGCAAGTAGCACCTACAACACCCTGCTATGTTTTTTTAGAGATGAGGTCTCGCTCTGGCTCAGGCTGGTCTTGAACTCTTGAGCTCAGGCAACCCACCCGCCTCGCCCTCCTAGAATGCTAGGATTACAAGCATGAGCCACCGTGCCCCACCCCAACATTACAGATTTTCAAAACAGAAATGAACAAGCTACTGAAATCTTGAAGGATAAGTTATTGTAGTATATTGGAGAAACAAAAAATAGCAGAGAAACTTAAAAGTTCACATTGCTGAATGTCTGCCGGATGAAAAGCAAGTAGGTCACAATAGGGCCACTTTTGAATGATAACAGCAGTTTATCATGAAGCATTTACATGCAGGCCAGTCACAGTGGCTCACATCTGAAATCCTACCACTCTGGGATGCCAAGGCTGGTAGATCCTTTGAGCTCATGAGTTCTGAGACCAGCCTGAGCAAGCGACCCTGTCTCTACCAAAAATAGAAAAAAAATCAGCCAGGGTTGTGGCAGGTTCCTACAGTCCCTGCTACTCTGTTGGCTGAACAGGAGGATCAGGAGTTTGAGGTTTCTGTGAGCTGGGCTGACAACAGTGGCCAAGGTAACAGACTGTCTCAAAACAAAGGAAAAAAAAAAAAAAGATTCATGTCCAGACATGAATTCTAAGTTCATAGCTCATCTACAGAAGTATACACTTACCCTTCGTATCCTTGGGAGATTGGTTTCAGGACCCCTGCAAATACCTTGTTCAAGTCCTCTCTAGATTATAATACTTTAATACAATGTAAATGCTATGTAAATAGCTGTCACACTGTTTATTTTTATTTGTATCATGGTTGTTTTTTTCACATATTTTCAATCCACAGTTGACTGGATCCACAGATGGGGAACCTGAGGATACAGAAGGCCAAGTGTATTTATACCTTAAAAATGGCTGAGTCTGTAAATATGGCTGGACTAGTTACTTCAGTTTGCCATGCATCAGCATCAACTAATCAAAGATACTCTTATGTGAAAGCTTGGTGGCAGACACATGTCCTGACATAGTCCAAGTGTGGGATAATTTTTTTAATTTTATGGTTTATCCTAAACAGCTGTACATTGACCTTTGTACTAGTGGTAGAAAGGTAACAGTGGGGAAAACTTGAGGAACCTTGGCACTAATCAAGGCAGCAGCATCAAACTAGAAGTTATTCTTCAGTCATGCATTTGGAGTATGAACTCAAAAAAAAAAAGACTGGGTTCACTTTAAAATGTCCTTGTGGGAGCAATAAAATTATGTTGTTAAATCTAGTCCCCCCCCCCAAAAAAAAAAAAAACAAGCGTGCATAAAGTGCTTAGTAAGATGGTCTGAATCAGCTACTAATTTCTTAGAGCTTAAAATTTTCACTTGAAAGAATGACAGACTTTGGTTATTCAGAGTTAGCTGTTGGTCAGACATTTTCTCAAAAATCATGGAAGTGAGCCTATCAAAAAGAACTAATTGTCCATAATAAAATCCAAACTTTGAAGTGAAAACTCAGAATTTTGGGGAAAGTTGTGTCTGCTATGAGGAATCTGACAGCTTCCCAAAGCCTTTTTTTAAGAGATAAGTAGTGATATTTACGAATATTTTTTGATACTATATAGCAGGTGTCCTCAAACTTTTTAAACGGGGGGGGGGCCAATTCACTGTCCCTCAGACCGTTGGAGGGCCGGACTATAGTTTAAACAAAACTATGAACAAATTCATATGCACACTGCACATATCTTACTTTGAAGTAAAAAACAAAACGGAACAAATAAAATTCACATCGCTTCATGTGGCCTGTGGGCCGCAGTTTGAGGACACCTGCTATATAGTGAAAAGGGCCAACTTCTTTTTATAGTTTCATGAAACTGTCAATAATGCATGTTACTATAATATTTAAAATTTTTTGTATTCTAATATGGTAAAATGTTAGTATGTAGGGCCTTCAATTTTAATAACGTGAAGGGATCCTGAGGCCACAAATTTTAAGAAATGACTGCTCTAGCACAATGCACATAATAAACACAAAGCTGTTGAATGACTAGGTGGAGTTAAAAGATGACTCCTATTAGACCTGGATGACTAGGATTATGGGCATGCTAAGACAGGGTGAAGAAAGAATGTTCATGTTGAATTTTAGGTGGAACATACAAAGCAAACTATAGTAACAGGCAGTTGGAAATACAGAATTTGGGCTTGAAATAAAATACCAAAAGGATTTCTCCTTTCTGTTAAAAAATTGTTTCTACCATAACTTCAGTTAATAGTGTTACAAGTTATCCATCCCTAGGACAAAAATGTAAAGGGTTCAGCATTATAGCATGCCCAGCCCTCTAACCACATGATGGCCTGTGTCACCTCATTATACACAATCTTCCTCATCTTTTCAGATTCTTAATGGTACAGGATACCTACTTCAATGGTAAAATCCAGTGTTACACTGTGCAATGTACAGGATACCTACTTCCAAGGTTACACAAGTACTAGGTATCAGATGTAAGTCAACTGAAGGCCCAATTTCTACTTCTAGCTCATTACCTACCTATTCAAGTTACCAAACACCATACTAGGGGGAGAGGATGGCAAGCTGACATCTACTACATATACTTGCATGAGTGGTTACATGTTAATTGCAGTATCTGATAGGATTAAAGCTGTGTTGAGTGAAGTACAAAATTGATTATTTCCTTAAAATAATTCCTAAGTATTTTACAGAAGTTCATTAATTTCTTCAACAAATATTAAATGCCCAGTCTGGCAGGTACTGTGCCAGTGCCAGTCACTGTAAAACAGTGATGAAAACACATGGTCCTTATTTTTTTTTGGTTTTGTGAACTGCTGACCAACTTTCACTTAGTTTGAGGTTTAAATGATTTCTTTTATCAGAAGTGAAAAGTTACTTGCGATCTACCTATAAATACAATTGCAAGATGACAATGGCAAAAACACGCCTTCTACTTTGAATTCGTTGTCAAATATGGGGTAGGACATCATAGAAAAAACAGACTAGGACTGTTGGCTACGTGTCTAAAGTGAATTCTTCCAAAGGAAGTACTATGCCCTTTTATTCTAAATAAGTGGTTCTCAACCTTCCTAATGTTGAAACCCTTTAATACAGTTCCTGTGGGTTGCAACCCACAGGTTGAGAACCACTGTTCTAAATGGAGACATCAAAGTGAACTATTATATACTAACATAACACTAAAAATCTAAGCTGAATGCAGCCAAATGCTTTAGCCTAAATGAATTCCACATAAAACTTCAACTACTCTTTGTCCCAGGGAATCAACCATTTTTGTAAGGATTTAATGTTGAGGTCATTTTATTTTCCACAAAATTATCTTAGAAAGGACAGGCTATAACTGTAAAAATAACTAAATATCAATAGAAATCAAGGAGAAAATAACAAAAAAAAGATACATGACTCAAAGTTTTTCATTCAAAGATAATGCCACTTTTTTCTCTAGCCCTTCTAAGAAACTAGGCACAAAAATACAGGTTTGGTTTTGAAAAAACAAACCCTGGGGGCTTCTCACTTGGATACCCCCCCCCTACTGCCACAGGTTCTATTCCCCTTCCTTTGCTTATTAATCTTCCCCTCAATAAACTCTATCTTGGCACTTAAAAAAGAAAAGGGCAGTGCACATGGCTCAAAGGAGTAGGGTGCTGGCCCCATATACCAGAGGTGGTAGTTTCAAACCTGGCCCCGGCCAAAAACTGCAAAAAGAAAAAAAGCACACAACTTTGTGTATGGAAAGGAAAAGTTTTTAGTTTGGTTTGCTGGTCCCAGACCTCATCTACCAGCATGTATGGTATTTACAAAAAGAAATAGTGCATAGAACAGTGAAGTATCTTTGCATTGGCAATCTCTTTGATAAATCCTGGTACCATTTTAATTCTTAAGGCAAATGGTAAACTTTGCTATAGGTCCTGTGAAATTTGATTTTGTCATGGGGCGAACCCTGTTCATAAAATGTAAAATGTTTGAGATGGAAGTAAAGAACTTGAGCAACTGAATAGCAAAGCTGATAGGCAATGAAATGTAGCCTAACATGTTTTCTAATTATGTTTTCTGTCTTTTAGGTCAGGGCAGCTTTGAACTTGCTACAATAGATAACAGGCTATGAAGCCCAAAAATAAAATGTTCTAAACCCAAATTCTAGAGCATTTCTATAGGCTTTTCATTATACATCTTTAAAGTGTTTTTTTTGTTTGTTTGTTTGTTTTTTATCTTTAAAGTGTTTTAAGCAAAACACTCATTGCCTGGCTATCCTTTTAAATAGCTTCAAGAAAAAACTTTGCTTTCTCATAAGAATTTTCAATTCCATTGCACCCTTTGCTAACTATCGTGAAGCTTTGGACTGGTTTTAGTTTTAAGAGTACACACCACATTTTCGTTAATACTATTTTTCTCAAAAAGCAGGTTTTTTTCATGCTGACATTTCCAGTGTTGGGAAGTACAAGTACTATTTGTCACTGTCATTCTTTGCATTACCAAGGAGTTCCTCGTTCAACAGGATGCACAAAAGGCTGAGGTGTACGTCCCAGAACATAAACTGCAGCACGAAGACCCCCAATGTTCACCCAGACTGTATCCACCTTTTGCCATACACGTCGCATTCCAGATAATGCCTGTACACACAAAAAGCATAAAAACAATTACATTTGACAGTCCGCTTCTAAATCTTAGCTGCCAGCTACGAACCACTAGGCAAAGACAAAACATATCCTATTCCAAACTAGCATCTCCAAGTCTACTTAAAAAGATCCTACAGTTGCCACAGGCTGAGATTTTTGACCTAATGTTGAAACGTGTAGCACCTTGGTAAAGCATTTCGTGTCCTGAGTAAGAAGTACAGCTCGGCCTGTTGCAGGTGTGCAGACACGGCTCATCTCCCGTAGGCAAGCTGGATAAAGGTTCCAGTTTCTCTTCTTGGAGCCCATCCTATAAAAGAAGGTCTAATGAGTCAAATATTGTTGCAAAAGGTACATGCCTAGGACCATATGAAATGGGAAGATAGTTTCATGCATCCTGGGGCATAAAAAATAGTTGTATTAGCTTGGCACCTGTAGTACAGTACCAGCCACAGACACTGAGGGTGGCGGGTTCGAACCTGGCCTGGGGCCAGCTAAACAACTGCAACAAAAAGCCAGGCATTGTAGCAGGCGCCTGTAGTCCCAGCTACTTGGGAGGCTGAGGCAAGAGAATCACTTAAGCCCAACAGTTTGAGGTTACTGTGAGCTCTGACGTCACAGCACTCTACCAACGGCTACATAGTGAGACTCTGTCTCAAAAAAAAAAAAAAAAAAAAAGTTGTATTTTTAGAAACCAGAGCTTTGCCATTACATGTCAATGAAATAAGCTGAGTGAGTAAACTGCTTAGAACTCTGAACCAGAAAAAAAATTGGAGGAACTATTATAGTTATATAATGTGTCCTCTTAGACAGTCAACTATATAAACTAAGTAATTAGAAATCATTTATCTGAGAACCAGAATCAGAACCAAGTTCTCCCTGACCTTTTTGTGTAAAGTAACATGGTGTAATTAAAGAATGGGCAAGAAAGTGAATTCTAGATAGTTTTAAGGTGAACCTCCTATGATGATGAAAATGTAGTTCATAACATTCTTTAGTTCTCAGAAGAAATATAATATGTAAATGCATATTCTTATACATAGTATAAGTGAAAAGCAGCTCTGTTAAGTCTGTTAAAATTAAAGATTTTTTTTTCTGACTTTGACTATGCTCAAGGAAAATGACAGAAGATAAGTAGGTCCTAGTATAAGAAGTAAAAGTAAAACCAAAGAAAAAACCAATCCCTACCTTTTTCCAAATGGCAAATCTGTTACAATAACGTCCACTGAGCCTGTTCTTAAGGGCAGATTGCAGATATCCCATTGAACAGCATCTATGGGCAAGCCCCACGATGGTTTCCTGTGGGGAACAAAGGAAAGGTGTTTTAACTTACTGTGAAGCATGTTGATACTGAAAAAATATCAGTGAAAACAATCAAAATTTTAAAAGTGGTATGAAAGAAGAAAATGAAAATTCATAAAAATGTTATGCTGACTAAAATCTAGAAAAATGATGAGTTTAAAAAATTTAAGAGTTTCTTTTTTCAAAGGATGTCAGCTGGGCTTGTAATCTCAGCTACTCAGGAGGCTGAGACAAAAGGGTCACTTGAAAGTCCAGGAATTTAAGGATGCAGTGAGCTGTGATCACACCACTACGATCCAGCCTGGGTGACAAAGTAAGACCCTGTTTCTAAAAAAAAAAAAAAAATGTTAAATAGGCAGAAATAGCACAAACTAAATAGACAAAAAGTGAAGGAATACAGCATCTGAACAAATATTCAGAAGCCAGGGAAGAATTTGTTTAAAAATGTTTATCAAGTTTGGAAAAAACAAACTTATCTATACTAGGCCTCAAAACTTTAATAAAAATGAAATAAGCTGCGCCTGTGGCTCAGTCGGTAAGGCGCCGGCCCCATATACCGAGGGTGGTGGGTTCAAACCCGGCCCCGGCCAAACTGCAACCAAAAAATAGCCGGGCATTGTGGCGGGCGCCTGTAGTCCCAGCTACTCGGGAGGCTGAGGCAAGAGAATCGCTTAAGCCCAGGAGTTGGAGGTTGCTGTGAGCTGTGTGAGGCCACGGCACTCTACCTAGGGCAATAAAGTGAAACTCTGTCTCTATAAAAAAAAATAATAAAATAACCTTCCAACTACTTATATACATAAAATCTGAAGCTGATCCACAGACCTACATCAGCAGCAATTACCAGGAGCTTGCTAGAAAATGCACTCACGGGTCCCATCCAAACACTGATCAATGTGTGTTGGCAGTACTCCCTGGTGATTCACACGTACATTCATGTTTGAAAAGTACTATCCTAAACACCTAGATCAGATACAATGAGATACACAACCACTGACTTATGTATTTCTATACAATGGAATATTATGCAGTCATTAAAACAGACCCTAAAAACAGTGTTTAAAACTTGTGAGATTGAAATGAATCTATATAATGTTCTTCTAATACGTTAGGGGGAAAGTTATATGAATGACGAAAGAAAAATGAAGATAAAAACAGTTGTGTTAGAGTGAAGAATGTAGTTAAGTAAAAAATGCTTTTGAAATATAAATGATTTACAATAAACTTTTGAAATGTAAACAGTCTCACAGTGTGTTCACTTTGTTTATTAACGATGTCACAGTGCACTGGGGGAATACCAATTCAGAAAGTCTATGAAAAGTGACTAAGTAAAAAAGATGCTAAGAAACCTCTGCAATTAAAATTTTACCCTTCTGTATTTTGGCTCTTGGTCAATAAAGATGAGATGTTATTTACTGCTCTATTTACAGCCAGTGGATTATTATCACCAGCAATATGGTAACAGTCAGACCATTCGGTTGCTCCCTAAAAGATAAAAAATGCATATTAAAACAGAAGTGGCAAACTGCAAAAAATAATTATTTCAATCAATTACCAATGAATAAGACAATCCAGTGCTTTTCTAAAGTGGCGAAACATTCCATATTGTCAACTGTGCTCTTCCCCTCGCTGAAAATACCCTCTTGTTATTTCTCTGCTTGCTCAACTCCTACCTTCCTTTTGAGACCCAGCTCAAATGTCATGTCCTCTCTGACATCAACCCTAACTCACCAAGCTGCCTCTCTCATCTTCCCCTCCCAAACCACTACACACATACATACACCTGCCACTGCGCTTGTTGTATTTTTAATAATTTCTTTCCCCGTGTGCCTCCCAACTAATCTGGGAACTCCTTGAGAACAGGTTTAGTATTTTATTCATTCTCTCACCCAGCAGTGTCTGGAATACTAAGTAAATCCTAAATAAACATGGTATAAAGAAAATTAACCATATCTGGCTCGGCACCCGTAACAGTGGTTATGCCACCAGCCACATGCACCAAGACTGGCGGGTTGGAACCCAGCCAGACCAGCTAAACGACAATGACAACTGCAACAACAACAACAAAAAATAAATAGCCAGGCATTGTGGTGGGTGCCTGTAGTCCCAGCTACTCGGTAGGCTGAAGCAAGAGAATCGCTTAAGCCCAACAGTTTGAGGTTGCTGTGAGCTGTGATGCCACTAGCACTTTACCAAGGGTGATACAATGAGATTCTGTCTCAAAAAAAAATTACCCAAATCAAACTGACTATATCTTTTTGTGGTTCTAGGAAATTTACGTAACTTGATATATTAGCGTATTTGAGAATTTCAAAATGCAATTTCCCTTGTATCATGTGGTTTTGAATGATAATTACCATATCAGTAAAAGGATTTTCTAACTTTAACCCCAAAACATGCCAGTAGAATATAAATACAAAACTGTCACATACCATTTGTGGGATGCTGTGACATGTGACCCCAGGCCTGAATGAAGTTCCATCCAGATTAACAGAAGGTTTGTGACTTAAAAGCAGAGAAAAGTTTCTGCCTCTGCTTAGGGATGAGACGCAAATACCTCTCCCTTTGTAAATAGTAATACACCCTGAACCATGACTATATAGCACTTTCAGGTCTTCTGCCCAGACACTTAAGGATGATGACATGCTCCTGTCTATAATCCTATAATGACTTCAAATAAAAGCAAAACTGAAATATGCCAAAATTTATAGTGGGTGGGGATACAGAAAGAACCAACAGAGTTTGATAAAAGCCTCAGTAATTCTGATCCCCTAACTTTTTAAAAAAAACTGTTTGCATTTTCAGCATCTAAAAGAGTTGGGTTTTGTATAGTACTCCAACTTTTAAAAAAATATTCTAGGGTGAGTGTGGTGGCTCAGGCCTGTAATCCTTGTACTCTGGGAGGCTGAGGCAGGAGGAACGCATGAGGCCAGGAGCTAGAGACCAGCCTGAGAAAGAGCAGACCTGTCTCTACAAAAGAACAGAAAAATGAGCTGGGTGTGGGGACATGTGCCTATAGTCCCAGCTACTTTGGGGGTTGAGGCAGAAAGAGCTCTCTTTTTTTTTTGAGAGTGTCACTATGTCGCCTTCAGTAGAGTACCATGGCGTCATAGCTCACAGTAACCTCAAACTCTTGGGCTTAAGAGATTCTCTTTTCTCAGCCTCCCAAGTAGCTGAGACTACAGGCGCCCACCACAACATCTGCCTGTTCTTTTGTTGCAGTTGTCATTGTTGTTTAGCAGGCCCAGGCTGGGCCCGAACCTGCCAGCCTCACTGTATGTGACTGGCGCCCTACTCACTGAGTTAGGGGCACCAAGCTAGAAGGATCTCTTAAGTTCAGGAGTTTGAGGTTGCTGTGAGCTACAATGATGCCACTATACTCTAGCCCTGGCGACAAGAGTGAGACCCCATCTCAAAAAAAGAAAAAAAGGGCTTGGCACCCATAGCTCAGTGAGTAGGGCACCGGCCACATACACTTGAGGGTGGTGGGTTCGAGCCCAGCCTGAGCCTGCTAAACAATGACGACTACAACCAAAAAACAGCCAGACTTTGTGGTGGGTGCCTGTAGTCCCAGCTACGTGGGAGGCTGAAGCAAGAGAATCTCTTAAGCCCAAGAGTTTGAGGTTGCTGTGAGCTATGATGCCATAGCACTCTACTGAGAGCGACATAGTGAAACTCTGTCTCAAAAGAAAAAGTATTCTAGATCAAGTATTTTATACTTTGGTGAACAAATCTGTGTATATATATCCTATCAATTCCTTTCATAATTTTATTCATTTTGAACATATTATTAGACTTTCCTACACTGGCAACCTCATGACTAATCTTAAGTAGAAATGGCTCAAGTTTTTTTTTTTTTTTTTTGGGGGGGGGCCTTCTTTTTGACTCCACTCTCTGTATTGTGTATTTCTAAGGTCACATGTGGTGACCTTACCTGTTATTTCATACATGTATTATGGTTTAATGTTGGAAAACAACACTGCTTTGTTCCCAAAATCCTTGGTAAACACAAGTGAGTTTTCTCTATGTGAATCTCTCTTTTTTTTTTGAGACAAAGTCTCACCTGCTCACCCTTGGTAGAGTGCCATAATATTATATCTCACAGCAATCTCAAACTCTTGGGATCAAGTGATTCTCTTGCCTCCCAAGTTGCTGGGACTATATGCACCTACCACAATACCCAGCTATTTTTAGAGACAGGGTCTCACTCTGGCTCATGCTGGTCTGGAACTTCTGAGCTCAAGCAATCCACTGGCCTTGGCCTCCCAGAGTGCTAGGATTATAGGCATGAGCCACCTTGCCCGGCCACTGTGTGGATGTTTTTAGTCAGATTAATTACACCAGCGGTCAGAAGCCTAGCCAAACTCAGTAGGTACACAAGAGTACTACAAGGTTGTTCTTGGATTTTAACTCCCATATCACAGATATCATTTCTAATTACCGTTTGCATTATTTTTCCCTCTGTGAATTGGACTTTCTCATATGTCCAATTTCTGCCCACTCATAAGATCTAAAGTACCTCCCCCCAGTTTATTCCAATTGGCTTTCAGTATACTACATGCAAGAACTTAACTATGTTTTCACACAAATATAAATGATTTTACTGGAAGCTCCCTTTCCAAATTGTTTTTAACATATACATGATACTCATTCTCCCTGAATCAGTATCTATTTGTTAAATATTATCCATTTAGAAAATTCCTTTTCGGGCGGCGCCTGTGGCTCAAGGAGTAAGGCGCCGGTCCCATATGCCAGAGGTGGCGGGTTCAAACCTAGCCCCGGCCAAAAAACAAAAAAAACAAACAAAAAAAAAAAAAAAAAAGAAAATTCCTTTCCATTAAGCAGTTTTCATGAATCTTCTCAATTTATCATAGTAATTTTGAAAACTGTTTAAGAGCATTTGGTATGTAAGCTTGTCAGAAGTTCTAGAAAATGTAAGTAACATTGATAGGTTTTCCCTTTTCACAACTATACTACACCCTGTAGGAATATAAGTAGATTAAGAAGCATAATGTCACTTTATAGAAATAAAAACTGCCTTCCTACAGTTTATGCTTATGCCTTCAATTATCCATTCCTGTTCATGTCTACCAGTTTGTCTCTTACAGAAAGGGGACTCACGAGCAGTTTGCAACTCTTAGCTCCCGCTGTAATCATATAAATAGATATGACTAACTAGACAAAATTTCCAACTTTACTATTATAAATATTTTTTGTTTTTTTTTTCTTGAGATACAGTCTCAAGCTGTCACCCAGGGTAGAATGCTGTGGTGTCAATCAATAGCTCACAGCAACCTCAGACTCCTGGGCTTAAGTAATTCCCTTGCCTCAGCCTCCCAAGTAGCTGGGACTACAGGCGCCCGCCACAACACCCAGCTATTTTTGTTGTTGTTGTTACAATTGTCATTGTTGTTTTAGGGGCCCAGGGCCAGGTTTGAACCCACCAGCCTTGGTGTATGTGGCCAGTGCCCTAACCACTGAGCTACAGGCACCACCCTACTATTATAAATGTTTTAAGACTCTTGGGTCCAATGACCCAAGCTCGGTGATTTCACTATGTCTAATTTGCCCATTAGGTTTAGAACATTCTGTATATGTATCATTGCATATCTAAAAGCTAAAGAAATTTTATTACCTCTATTGGTATTGCCCCTGTTCCACACATTGGATCGACTATTATATCATAAGGTAGAGGATCACAGAGCCTGGAGGAAAGAGAAGAGCCTATGTAAAGAGACTCAACCAAAAGCTTCTGCAATGATTCCTAAAGCTATATTGAGGACCTATCACATTAGTACATGAGGAACACCAATCTACCATCATTTAAAAAAACCAATTTATAATTATATGTTGACTCCATAACCTACCACTGGAAAATAAAAATTACATACAACTTAAAATCTCTTTTGACTATCATCTGAAATTCCATTTCATCTCCAGATGGAATTTAGTTTCTAGACTTCTTAAAACCATACACACACACACATTTTCTCATACTCAAACACACTTCTAGAAAACACAGTATTTTTATATAAACTTGTAATACACTTTAGCATATAAAAACAAAACAGTTTAAAAAACTAGTAAAAAAAAGTTTAAGGGCAGCGCCTGTGGCTCAAGGAGTAGGGCACCAGTCCCATATGCCGGAGGTGGCAGGTTCAAACCCAGCCCCTGCCAAAAACAACAACAACAAAAAAAAAGTTTAAAAAAATATAACCAGGGCAGCGCCTGTGGCTCAGTGGGTAGGATGCTGGCCCCATATACTGAGGGTGGCAGGTTAGAACCAGTCCTGGCCAAATTGCAACAAAAAAAAATAGCCGGGCATTTTGGCAGCCACCTATAGGCCCAGCTACTTGGGAGGCTGAGGTAAGAGAATCAATCACCTAAGCCCAGGAGTTGGAGGCTGCTGTGAGCTGTGACGCCACAGCTGTGAGCACTCTACTAGAGGGCAACAAAGTGAGACTCTGTTTCTAAAAAAAAAAAAACATGTAACCAGCTTGGTGCCTATAGCTCAGTGGCCAGAGCGCCAGCCACATACACTGGAGATAGCAGGTTGGAATTCAGCCTAGGTCTGCCAAATAACTACAACCAAAAAATAAAAATAAATAGCTGGGTGCTGTGGCAGGTGCCTGTAGCCCAAGAGTATGAGGTTGCTGTGAGCTGTGACACAACGGCACTCTACCAAGGGCAACATAGTGAAACTGCATCTCAAATAAATAAATAAAATAAGTAAATAAAAATAAATTTTAAATAAATGTATAGCCAGGCATTGTGGCAGGTGCCTGTAGTCCCAGCTACTTGGGAGGTGGAGGTAGGAGAATCGCTTGAGCCCAGGAGTTGGAGGTTGCTGTGAGCTGTGATGCCATAGCACTCTACCCAGGGTGACAGCTTGAGGCTCTGTCTCAAAAAAAAAAAAAAGGTAACCAGTTAGCACCTGTGGCTCAGTGAGTAGGGTGCTGGCCCCATATACCAAGGGTGGTAGGTTTGAACCTGGCC
This sequence comes from Nycticebus coucang, assembly GCF_027406575.1. Lineage (NCBI taxonomy): Eukaryota > Metazoa > Chordata > Mammalia > Primates > Lorisidae > Nycticebus > Nycticebus coucang. The sequence continues at coordinate 10,249,898 of NC_069787.1, forward strand.
CCAGCCAAATTGCAACAAAAAATAGCCGGGTGTTGGTTGTGGCAGGCGGCTGTGGTCTCAGCTACTCAGGTGGCTGAGGCAAGAGAATCTCCTAAACCCAGGATTTAGAGGTTGCTGTGAGCTGTGACGCTACAGAACTCTACTGAAGGCAACATAGTAAGACTCTGTCTCAAAAAAAAGTAACCAACCAGTATTACATTAAAAAAACCCAAATATGTCTCAAGTAAAACATGCATTGATGCAAGTTTACTGGCAACTAGACATTCAGTATTCCTTTTACTTGTGAATTTAATTTTAAAAATAATAGCACTGATATAAAATAATTGCTTTACTTTGAGCATTTATTCTTTGCCACCCATAGATTTAAGCTCTTTCCATGCATAATCTCATTAAATCCTCAGTAACAATCCTGTTAGGTAGATTAATGTAATTATTCTCATTTCAAAGATAAGCTAATAGAAGGCAATACTACGTTACCTATCCAGGGTAACTTACAGACTCAGGATTAGAGGCTGTTACCATTACTGTTAGTAGCTTAAAGTGCTATTCCTTCTATGAAACATCCCAGCCTGAGAAGTCACTGGGTTTCTCTTACCTTTTCCTGGCCTTCCAACCTTTTCAAACGCTGTTAATGGGATTTATCATATGTGTATTTATCTCCCCAAAGAGATTATTGGGGACTAACATGGGGTTCTCTTTGTAATACCTGTCCTGCTCTACCTCCCTGTTCCTACTCCTCAACAAACAGCGACAGAATCCTTGGCAACTACCTTGGGGTTGTAAGCAACCTGTACTCCACGTAAGCAACCAATTGCTGATGGGTCAGGGGTGGACACTTGACCAAAACTGTATCAATCAAATCTCCTCTTCCAGAAATTTGGAATAAAGAGCTAAACGCCTAGCTGGTACAGGTTCTTCATTTGAAATCAGAAAGGAACAGAATGTGATGAGCAGAGACAGAAGTCCACAGGCCCTAAGGGGAAGGAAAAGTGGCTGCTTTGGTTTCTGGTGGTTTTCCAAGATGTGGTTCCCACACTTCTTGAAACACAGCATTCAGATTTTCCTGTGGATTCCCCAAGATTTTTCCCTATCTTTCCAATAACACTACCATTTACACAATCCTAAACTAGCTTACTTAGCTTTCTAATATTTGCACCCACACTCCCTTTCTGTATTCCTGGCTTCTTCCATATTGTCTGGCAGAAGATAATAAACATTTATTACATTTAATAAATGAATGAAGACTAGGAGCTTTTCCTTATTCAAATAGGCCTAATTTTCTATTATCATCATTGAATTAATATGCTCTAATTGTGCTGAACCCCGTTACTCCCTAAATGAGAATGATAAAAGAGGAAGCAAAGAAAAGCAATTAATTACAGTCATGTGCCCCATAACAACTTTTCAGTCCACAGCAGACCCAATATACAAAGGTGGTCCATAAAAGTACAATACTGTACTTTTAATGTATCCTTCCTATGTTTGGACACACAGATTCTTACCATTGCATTACCACTGCCTACAGTATTCAGGATAGTAACATACTATAGAGCAGTGAGCAGTGGTTCTCAACCTTCCTAATGCTGCGACCCTTTAATACAGTTCCTCATGTTGTGGTGTCCCCCAACCATAAAATTATTTTTGTTGCTACTTCATAACTGTAATTTTGCTAGTGTTATGAATCGTAATGTAAATATCTGATATGCAGGATGTATTTTCATTGTTACAGAGGGGTTGCAACCCATAGTTTGAGAACTGCTGCATAGGCTTGTAGCCTAAGAGGAATACTATGCCATGTGGTCTAGTTGTGTAAGTAGGCTATACCACCTAGCTTTGCGTGAATACACTCTATGATGTTTTCACAATGACAAAATCACCTGATGACACATTTCTCAGAATATATCCCAGTCCTTAGGCAATGCAAGCCTGTATTTAACTACCAAAACATGCCAGGTACTGTATAAAATAGGTATTTTGTGTATGTTCCTGCATTTAATCTTAATAATTCTTTAAGTATTATATCAAATTCATTTTGTAATCTGGAAAACAGAAGCTTAAAGAAAAGATAAACTTGTCCTAGTGGTGGAAAAAATCACCTAATAAAAAAGGGGAAAAGAGCAAAATTTACCTCTCAATTATAGTATATCTTTTCTAAATGAGAGTGCAACAACCCCATTCAAGAAGCAAATGAACTACCATTTTCATTTTAAAATCAAGAAAACTAAGATACTGGTTAAGGTATATTTTCAGTATCACAAGGAGTCAACGTACTGTCAATGTTAGATATAGGGGAAACATAGATCATTAGCTTTTTACCCTGTTCTTTATCCACTAAATTCCAACAAAATCAGAGTTTTGAGCAGAAAAATTCAACCCAGGTGTCACTTTAATCTGAACAGCAAACTCATTCTCTCACCTGAGCATCCCATACGCAAGAGTTGATCTAAGAGTTGTGGGTCCAAAATGTGTGATATTTCTTCGGTGGAGACTCTCTTCAGTCAATGCAATGCCCACGATGATTTCATTACCATGGATATTCAAAAGTACCTATAGTAAAGTTGAGTAAGTCAAAACAGTTTTAGAATTGTCCAAACTGCGATTTATTAATACAACTTTTTGAGGCTTTAATAATTAAAAAAATGTTTTAATTTAGGGCAGCGCCTGTGGCTCAGCGAGTAGGGCACCAACCCCATATACCGAGGGTGGTGGGTTAGAACCCGACCCCGGCCAAACTGCAACAAAAAAATAGCCGGGCATAATGGTGGGCGCCTGTAGTCCCAGCGACTTGGGAGGCTGAGGCAAGAGAATCATCTAAGCCTTTGTCTACCTAGGGCGACAAAGAAGACTATGTCTCTAAAAAAAAAAAAACACAAATTTAAATTTAAGTATACTTTTTATATACTGTAAAGTACACAAATATTAAGTGTACAACTCAGTAACTTTTTGCCAATATCTGCACTCTGTAGCCACCACCCAGATAAAGATACAAAATATTTCCAGCACCAAGAAGCCTCCCCTATCAGCTTCCGGTAAATATCCATTCAAAGTAATCAATCATTAATCTGACTGCTACTATCATAAATTACGTTACTTTCCAAACTTCATATAAATTTAATCACATAGTATGTACCATCCCTTATTTTTTTTTGATAGTCTGAAGCTGTCACCCTGGGTAGAGTGCTGTGGAGTCACAGCTCACAGCAACCTCAAACTCTTGGGCTTAAGTGATTCTCTTGCCTCAACCTCCCAAGTAGCTGCCATAGGCGCCTGCCACAACACCGAGCTATATTTTTGTTGTTGTCATTTTTGTTTGGCAGGCCTGGGCCAGGCTCAAACCCACCAGCCCCAATATATGTGGCTGGTGCCCTACCCACTGAGCTACAGGCACAGCCCTCATCTCTCTCTTTTTTTTTGAGACAGAGTTTCATTATGTCACCCTCTGTAGAGTGTGGTGGTGTCACAGCTCACAGCAACCTCAAACTCTTGAGTTTAAGCAATTCTCTTGCCTCGGCCTCCCAAGTAGCTGGGACTACAGGCACATGCTACAACACCTGGCTATTTTTTGTTGCAGTTGTCATTGTTGTTTAGCTGGCCTGGGTTGGATTTGAACCCACAGCCTCAGTGTATGTGGCTGGCACTGTAACCACTGTGCTATGGGCGCCAAGCCAGCCATCTCTTATTTTATAAATCTATTTTATTCTTTTCATGTTGGACACCCAGATTTCATACCAAATTTTACTACACAAGCACATATTGTGAAGGTTAAGTTCTTCATATATAGCATACATATACTTAAATTTCTAACATTTTCAGAAACAAAGTCAAATATATAGAAGTGTTACAAGAAAACTGGCACAATGAACTCCCAAATATACCTTTTACTTAGACCAGTGATTTTCAACCAGTGTGCTGCAAAAAATTTTAAAGATCATTAATTAACTTATTTTCAAAAGAAGTTCAAAGCACAGTAGTAAATCCTTTCTTTTTCACTTTTTTTTTTTTTGGCAGTTTTTGGGCAGGGCCGGGTTTGAACCCGCCACCTCTGGTATATGGGGCTGGTGCCCTCCTCCTTGAGCCACAGGAGCCACCCCTTTCTTTTTTTTGATCAACATAATTTAAGTGTGCCATGGAATTTTAATTAATAGGTTCAAGTGTGCTGTGAGAAATAGGAGAGCTGGATCTAGTATGAGCATAAGCACTGATGTTCTATGAGGACAGGGTTTGCTTTGTTTTTGCTTTTTTTCTTTTTTGTTATTTTGCTTTGTTTTTTTTTCTTTTTTGTGTTATTTTTTTTTTTTTTTGTCTGTTTTTTTGCAGTTTTTGGCCAGGGCCAGGTTTGAACCCGCCACCTCCTTGAGCGCCCTACTCCTTGAGCCATAGGCGCCGCCAGGGCTTGCTTTTAAAAAAGGAACTTCACGGTTTTTTAGTAGCAAAGCTCTGCAACCAAGATGCACCAAAACAAAGTATTGTTTTAATTCTGGCTCAATTTTACAATTTGAATGTCCACATAATGTAGTAAAAAAGTACTAGATTACAAATAAAATCTTGCCTGGCCACAGTGGTTCATGCCTATAATCCTACCACTGTGGGAGGCTGAGGCAGGTATATTGCCTGAGTCAAAGACCATCCGAAGCAAGAGTGAGACCCTGTCTCTACTAAAAATAGAAAAAAAACTAGCTGGGCATAGTGGCAGGTACCTGCAGTCCCCAATACCTGGGAGGCTGAGGCAAAATTGCTTAAACCCAGAAGTTTGAGGTTGCTGTGAGCTACAATGACGCCACCGCTCTCTTCCTAGAGTGAAAAGACAGACTAGGTCTCAAAAAATAAATAAATAAGAAAATCTTGATAGCTCCCATCTATTGAGCACTTAGTACTAATACATGCAGGTGGATGTGTTAGTTACCTCATTTAACCTTCAGGACAACCTTAAAGTTCTATACCATTATTGGCCCCATTTCAAACAGAGGCTTAGAGAGATCCTGCCTAAAGTTATACAGCTGTGAAGTCAAAATTTGCACCTAGAGCTGTCTCTATACCCTATGCACTTCTTAACCATATCCTACCAGCTCTATTGCCTTAGTTAAATTGTCCATATGACTGGGTTAGTCTGGAAATTCTATAAATCTGTGACAGCCTTCTTGAATCATGATCATCATAGCGGCACGTACCTCCACATCAAAGTCGGTCATGTCAGCCTTCCACTGAAAATAATCTTGAATAGCACCTCCAAAATCTCTTGCCGCCTCATTTGAGGTAAAGCAATGTTTCTCCCCTGCCCTATTGCATGTGACTCTAAATTTTAGCACTTGAGACTCAGTTTCTTGTTTTGCACCCTCATCAGTCTCATCTTTGCAAGATGCCAAATCATCACCTACTAATGTTGATATCTCCTCTTTGATGGCTGGATTTTCATAATAATCTAAGATATGTGACTCTAAAGCATTGCCAGGGAACTCTTTTTTAACATCGGTCTCATCTGTTTCGTCTTCTTTTCCATCATCAATCTTCTCTTTACTTGAATTTTGATTTATCTTTTTGCGCTTTGTTTTTTTTTTCTTAAAACTGGTGTTAATTTTCCATACTTTTAAAGGATCTGACCATGGGAGTTTTCTAGCCAAGTCTTCAAAATCCTTTAGAACTTCTTCCTATAATGGACAGAGAATGAAATCCATTCACTTCTCAGAACCACTTTAATTGAACAAATAAAACCCTACTTTGATCTTACACAGTCATTATCCTTTGGGATTAGTTCCAGGTCACCAAAACGCAAGGTTGCTCAAAAGTCTCTACATAAAATGGTCTAGTATTGACTACATGGTGTAGTAGGTGGCTACCATGGTGAATGCACAGCCTTAGAACAGTTCCATTATAACCAGTATGTAGCTGGTGGCTACCATGGTGAATGCACAGACACAGAACAGTTCCATTATAATTCCCTCCATATGCTTTTAATCATCTCTAGATTATTTTAAATACCTAATAAAGGCTCGGCACCTGTAGCTTCATGAGTAGAATAGCCGCCACATAGACCAAGAATGGCAGGTTCAAGCCTGGCCCAGGCCAGCTAAACAACAACGATAATTGCAACCAAAAAATAGCCAGGCGTTGTGGCAGGCGCCTGCAGTCCCAGCTACTTGGGAGGCTGAGGAAAGCGAATCGCTTAAGCCCCAGAGTTTGAGGTGGCTGTGAGCTGTGATGCCGTGACACGCTACTGAGGGCGATATAGTGAGACTCTGTCTCAAAATTAAATAGAATAAAATACCTAATAAAATGTAAATGCTATAGAAATAGTTGTTGTAATGTATTATTTAGGAAGTAACAACAAAAAAGTGTGTATATGTTCAAGACAGATTCAGCCACTGTAAGACTATATTTTCAATTCCTGGTTGGTTGAATCCACAGATGCAGAGGTTCAGCTGTACACTGATCATCACGTTAAGAACAAAAGAATAAGTAACATAATGCCTGCAATTAAAAGTATTCAAATCTCAGGCGGTGCCCATAGTTCAGTGGGTAGGATGCCGGCCACATACACCTGGGCTGGCAGGTTGGAACCCAGCCCAGGCCAGCTAAACAAAAATGACAACTGCAACAAAAAAATAACTGGGCATTGTGGCGGGTGCCTGTAGTCCCAGCTACTTGGGAGGCTGAGGCAGAGAATCACGTATGCCCAAGAGTTTGAGGTTGCTGTGAGCTGTGACGCCACAGCACTCTACCAAGAGCGACATAGTGAAACTGTCTCAAAAACAAAACAGGGTGGCACCTGTGGCTCAAAGGGGTAGGGTGCTGGCCGCATATGCCGGAGGTGCCGGGTTCAAACCCAGACCTGGCCAAAAACTGCAAAAAAAAAAAAGAAATTAAAAAATGTATCCATCCAACTTCTAAATAGTATCAAGAGTCATCTTTTTTTTTTTTTTTTTAAGTAAATCCATGGCTCGGCGCCTGTGGCTCAAGCAGGTAAGGCACCAACCACATACACCTGAGCTGGAGGGTTCAAATCCAGCCCGGGCCCACCAAACAACGACGGCTGCAACCAAAAAATAGCCGGGCGTCATGTCAGGTGCCTGTAGTCCTAGCTACTTGGGAGGCTGAGGCAGGAGAATGGCTTGAGCCCAAGAGTTGGGAGGTTGCTGTGAGCTGTGAAGCCACAGCACTCTACCCAGGGCGACAGCTTGAGGCTCTGTCTCAAAAAAAAAAAAAAAAGTAAATCCATGAATGCCCCTCCCTTGCATGAAATCCTTCAACAGCTTCCCACTGCATGTAGAAAATCTAAATACCTGCAATAGCCTAGTATGATCTGACTCCTGCTTATCTCTCTCACATCATTTGAGGATCACCCTCTTCCTCTACTTAGTCTCTTTGCACTGCTTACCCTTTCTCATCACTTAATAGCAGTTTAAAAGACTCTCATCTCTGAGAGGCCTCTTCTACTTAAAGTAGTCCTCCCAAGTCATTCTCTTCCTGTTTTTTTTTTTTTTTTCCCCATTGCAGTCCTTAGCATTATCTGGGGTTACTAAGATAATGTATTGTTCACCATCAAAGCTCCTCCCAGAAGGTAAGTACATCTGCCTGACCACTGCTGTCAGTACCAGCACATAAAAAGTAGTCGATAAACAGCTGCTGAAAAATATTTGATTAGGCTTGGTGCCTGTAGCTCAGTGACTACAGCGCCATCCATATACACCAAGACTGGCAGGTTTGAACGCGGCCAGGGTCTGCCAAAGAACAATGGCGACTACAACAAAAAAATAGCCAGGTGTTGTGCTGGGCACCTGTGGTCCCAGCTACTTGGGAGGCTGAGGCAAGAGAATCACTTAAGCCCGAGAGTTTGAGGTTGCTGTGAGCTGTGATGCCACAGCACTCTAGCCAGGGCGACAGAGTGAAACTGTCTCAAAAATAAAAGAAAAAAAAAAAAAAAGATAAAGAAAAATATGTAACAGGTAGCTCTTAAAATATAAATATTTTAATTTAATTTCTTAGTGACTTTAGCTGCATGGTGTCATAGCTCATAGCAACATCAAACTCTTCGGCTCAAAACATCTCTTGCCTCAGGCTCCCAAGTAGTCAGGACTAAAAGCACCCACCATAACTGCTGGTGGCCACCATGGTGGATGCACAGACACAGAACATTCCCATTACAAAGTTGTACTGCACAGTGCTGGTAAAGACAGTGTTATGTTCCTAATGATCACAGTAGAAAGAAATCACTACTAGCTGACGGAACTAAGACTTGAAAATACAAGTGAATGAAGGCTTTGCTACTACTTAAAACCTGATGAAGTAGTAACTTCGGGATTAGCAGATTCAATTCTATTCACAAATAGAGGTCTTTTGCTATAAAAAGCTTCCAGAAAACTGGTAAGATTAAGATGGTAAAATAACACTAGTATAGCCCCTTTCTTCAGAAACTTCTAAAAGAAAAAACAACAGAAATACATTCTACTAGATTAAAGCTTTTAAAATAGGCTGGGGATAATGGCTCACAACTTTAATCCTAGCACTTGGGGAGGCTGAGGCAGGAGGACTACTTGAGCTCAGAAGTTCAAGACTACCCTGAGCAAGAGACCTCAATCTCTACTAAAGTACAAAATATTAGCAGGTATTGTTGTAGTGAGCGCCTGTTGCCCCAACTACTCAGGAGGCTAAGGTAGGAGATCACTTAACTTGGGAGTTTTGAGGTTGCAGTAAGCTAGACTGATGCCATGGCACTTTAGCCTGGGCAACAGAGTGAGACTCTGTCAAGAAAAAAAAAAAAACATTTCATTTAATGGCATGGAAATTATACCTTAACACAGCTATAAAAAATGAAGAACAATTCTACCCACAACCCTTAGTCAGACCAGGGAGATTTTCTTCTAACATGGAACACGGTCCTAACTTCTCCTAGCACAAGTACCTCATAAACAGCAGGACGAGAGGAACCTACTCATTCAATGATGAGAAATCATCAGAAGTTCTCAGCACAGGATTTATATGAAAGTAATAAAAGCAAAAAAGAGGAAGCACAACTAAACAAAAACAACAGCAGACCAAAAAATCAGCCAAAAACTGCCACAGAGCAGTTAAAAACTGTGATCAAACACAACATGACATCAAAAAATGTAAAAGGAAATACCTTTGTGAAAGAAGAGCTCAAAGCAATGATACAAAGGCAGAAAAAAAGATGAGGCAAGCCAGGAGCAAGAATTGGTAGAGTCAATGGATTGAAGGGTATTTCCAAAGCTTTCCCTCCAATGCAAAATAAAGTCCCAGTATTCATAGGAAAAAAAAAAAAAAGAATTTGTAGAGTCAAAAAAATGTGGAATAAAGAAATAAAACCCCAACTGGAATGGTGGTGGCCAGGACGGCAGCTGAACATGGCTATCTTGGCCAGATGCCTCTTAGCCCTGTGGGCAGGTCTGCAGTGCTGCTCCAAGGCAGGTTGCTCCAGCCCTAGGGCTGCCAGGGGTCCAGGGCCTCTGTGCCCCACAGCAGGAAGAAAAACACCAGCCCAGCAACATCAAATCCAAGCACAAGCACAGCTAGATCTGGCACCTGAGCATGCCAAGCAGTGTCCAGGTCATACTTCTGTGTCCAGGACATGCTTCCCCGCATGCTCAAGGGCTGCCAAGTTACTGAAATATTGAGGAGTACAATGATGCCCAAAGGACCCCCATTAAAGCATTTCCCTCATCTCAGAACTCACCGGGCAATGTTTGCAGACAGCTGGAAAAGCAAGAATGACTTGGATGTGGGTACCCTTTTTTTTTGAAGCAGAGTCTCACTGGGTCTCCCTGGGTAGAGTGCCATGGTGTCATAGCTCATAGCAACATCAAACTCTTCGGCTCAAGACATCCTCTTGCCTCAGGCTCCCGAGTAGTCGGGACTAAAAGCACCCACCATAACCACTCAGCTGGTTTTTTTTTTTTTTGAGGGGGGAAAGTATTTATTTGATCACAGAACACCTTTAAAAATATGGAATGCTTCACGAATTTGCGTGTCATCCTTGTGCAGGGGCCATGCCAATCTTCTCTGTATCATTCCAATTTTAGTGTATGTGCTGCTGAATCGAGCACTCAGCTAGTTTTTTAGTGAAGACAGGGTCTCACTCTTGCCCAGGCTGGTCTTGTGACTCCTGAGTTCAGGCAATCCACCTGCCTCTGCCTCCCCGAGTGCTAGGATTACAGGCATGTGCCACTGTGCCCAGCTCATGAGTGCCCTCTAACTTATGGGGTTGACCCAGGGGTAGAAGTGGGTGGGAGTGGAAGTCAGACTTTTCTAAGTTCCTTTCCCTTTTGTGAATTAGTAAGAATTCTGAACATAACAGATCACAGGCTAGTACAACTAACCACCACGTACCTGGTGCGCAGCTCTGACTATCAAATAGCCACAACCCATCCTGCCTCATCTTGGTTATTTTGAAGCTGATCTCAGGCAGCAGGTTATTTCTTCTATAAATATATCAGAATGTATCTCTCCAATATAAGGACTTTTTAAAATATAATCACAGGCAGGTGTGGTGGCTCACCCTTGTAATCCCAGCACTCTGGGAGGCTGAGGCAGGAGGATCCCTTGAGTTCAGCAGTTTGAAACCAGACTCTTCACTAATAAAGACAGAAAAATTAGCTGGGCATTGTGGCAGGCCCCCGTTGTTCCAGCTATTTGGAAGGTTGAGGCAGGAAGATTGAGCACCAAAGTTTGAGTTGCTGTGAGCTAGGCTCAGCAACCTGGGGTAACAGAGACAGACTCTATCTAAAAAAATAAGAAAATCACAAAACTTATCACACATCAAAGAATTATCAATTAAAAAATAACCACTGCAGACCAAGTAGATAGCACCACATAGAAAAGACACTACTGGGCGGCGCCTGTGGCTCAGTCGGTAAGGCACCGGCCCCATATACCGAGGGTGACGGGTTCAAACCCAGCCCTGGCCAAAGTGCAACCAAAAAATAGCCGGGTGTTGTGGCGGGCGCCTGTAGTCACAGCTACTCGGGAGGCTGAGACAAGAGAATCGCTTAAGCCCAGGAGTTGGAGGTTGCTGTGAGCTGTGTGAGGCCACGGCACTCTACCGAGGGCCATAAAGTGAGACTCTGTCTCTACAAAAAAAAAAAAAGAAAAGAAAAGACACTACTGAAAGCATACTAAAAGAATGTGGAGAAAAAGCAAAGCAAATAATGAGTAAAATGAAAAAAGGATTAGCGAGAAAATGTTAAGTATGAAAGACAGTCAAAACAGATCCTACATATATATAACTGGTATTCAAAAGAAGAGATTTAAAATAATAAAACATGGCTTGGCACCTGTGGCTCAAGCAGCTAAGGCGCCAGCAGCTAAGGCGCCAGCCACCTGAGCTGGTGGGTTCAAATCCAGCCCAGGCCCGCCAAACAATAATGATGGCTGCAACCAAAAAATAGCCAGGTCTTGTGGCAGGCGCCTGTAATCCCAGCTACTTGGGAGGCGGAGACGGGAGAATCACTTGAGCCTGGGAGTTGGAGGTTGCTGTGAGCTGTGATGCCACAGCACTCTACCCAGGGGACAGCTTGAGCCTCTGTTTCCAAAAAAAAAAAAAAATCTTTTTCTCAAATAATTCAAGAAGACTTTCTAGAAATAGAAGTGGCCTAATACGTCCTAACACGGAGTTATCAACAATGAGACATATTCTAGTAGACTTTAATTAGACATAAAAGATTAAAAATAAAAAAACTACCTGACCACCAGCCAAAAATATCAAAAAAAGCAACATATAAGTAAAAAACTATCAGGACATCCTCAGAGATTTGCATAGCAACATTTAGTACTAGAAGAAAACAAGCATCTATCAGTACAATATTCTTTTATTTATTTATTTTTTTTGCAGTTTTTGGTCGGGGCTGGGTTTGAACTCACCACCTCCGGCATATGGGGCCGGTGCCCTACTCCTTTGAGCCACAGGGCCACCCCAGTACAATATTCTTAAGGAAGGAAAATGTTAACTCCAAATTTTATACCCAAATTATTAAACAAATGCAAAGATGAAAGACAAACATTTCTGAACTCAAGCCATTCAAGGCATAAAAAGAAAAACTATAAAAGCACAGGTAATGTGCCTATGATCTATTTAACTATAGGACTACAATGAAAACAAATGTTACAAACTGGCATGTATGTTGGAAGGTAAAGAGAAAATGGGAAGTAATTTAGACATGCTGATAACCTCATCTCCTTTCCACAAGTCAAATTAAAGATGATAAATGAAATACAAGGCATAGGGTCCAAACTAAGAAAAATAATAAAAGTTGAAACAGAGGAAAAAAGTACAAAAAAAAAAAATCAGTTTCATCATTGCTCTTAGCAGGGATTCAAAAAATATTGTATAGGCTAGATTGTGGTAGTTCAAACCTATAATCCAAGTACTCTGAGAGGCTGAGGTGGGAGAATCACTTTGGGTCTAGAGTTTGAGACCAGCCTGGACAAAACAGGGAAACCCAATCCCTACAAAAATTTTTTTAAAATTAGCAAAGTGTAGTGTGTCTTAGATACTTAGGAAGCTGAGGCAGGAAGATCCCTTGAGCCAGGACCTCGAGGTTACAGGGAACTATGATTAGGCCATTGCACTCCAACATCGACGACAGAATGAGACTGTCTCCAAAAGAAAAGAAAAAAAAAATTGGCGGCCACCTATAATCCCAGCTCTAATCCCTTGGGAGGTGGAGGCAGGAAAATCACTTGAGCCCAGGAGTTGGAGGTTGCTGTGAGCTGTGATGCCACAGCACTCTACCCAGGGTGACAGCTTGAGGCTCTGTCTCAAAAAAAAAAGCAAAGAAAAAAAATTTCAAAATACTTAGCAAATAATTTTCAATAGACTACCTTTTTAATAGACTGTAGTTTCATCCAGATGATTCAGCTGTTGATGACTATCAGAAGTCTATAAGGTTACAATACTAGTGTTCAAAGTTACATTTTTATCAAATTTACATTTCTTTTTATTTATTATTATTTTTTTAGAGACAGAGTCTCACTCTGTCACCCTCAGTAGAGTGCCATGGCGTCACAGCTCACAGCAACCTCCAGCTCTTTGGCTTAGGCTATTATCCTGCCTCAGCCTCCAGAGTAGCTGGGACTACAGGCACCCGCCACAACGGCCAGCTATTTTTTTGTTGCAGTTTGGCTGGAACTGGGTTCAAACCCGCCACCCTCAGTACATGAGGCCAGTGCCCTATACACTGAGCCACAGGTGCTGTGTCATAGCTCACAGCAACCTCAAACTCTTGGGCTCAAGTGTTTCTCTTGTCTCAGCATCCCAAATAGTTAGGACTACAGGCACTCGCCACAATGCCTGGGTATTTTTAGAAACGGGGGGTCTCACTCTTGTTCAGGTTGGTCTCGAACCTATGAACTCAGGCAATCCACCTGCCTCAGTCTCCCAGAGTGCTAGGATTACAGGCATGAGCCACCACATCCAGCCCTTATATTTCTTTTTAGTTTGAATTCTTTTAGGTCTGGTCTTACTAGAGGAGTTTTTTGTTGTTTGTTTGTTTAGAAACAGAGTCTCACTTTGTCGCCCTTGATAGAGTGCTGTGCCATCACGGCTCACAGCAACCTCCAGCTCTTAGGCTCAGCCTCCCGAGTAGCTGGGACTATAGGCACCTGCCACAACGCCCAGCTATTTTTTTGTTGCAGTTTGGCCAGGGCTGGGTTCAAACCTGCCACCCCTGGTATATGGAGCCGGTGCCCTACTCACTAAGCCACAGGTACCACCCAGGTCTGGTCTTATTGGTTCTAGGCTGTGGGCTCATATTGCTTTATTATTATTATTATTTTTTTTTTTTTGAGTCTCACTGTCACCCAGGATATTGTGCAGTGGTGTCCTAGCTCACAGAGACTGCTCCTGGGCTCAAGCAATCCTACCTCAGCCTTGGAAGCAGCTGGGACTATAGCAGCAAGCCACTATACCCACCTTATTTTTTCTTATTTTGTAGAGACAGGATTGCTCTTTCTGAGGCTAGTCTTGAATTCCAGACCTCGAGCAATCCTGCTGCCTAGCCTCCCAGAGTGTTAGGACTACAGGTGTGAGCCACCACACACGGCCATGACTAGGTTTTAAACAATGTTTTGGAAATCAACCTGTTGCCAATAAATAAGTTAGAGAATTAGACAGCATATTATAGTTATTTTTTAAAGAAAATATGTCTAGATAGGCAATAAAATTGATAGGAGAAAAGTTTTTTTGTTTTTTTGGCTAGGGCTGGGTTTGAACTCGCCACCTCCAGCATATGGGACCAGCGCCCTACTCCTTGAGCCATAGGCACCGCCCAGGAGAAAAGTTTTTAAGCAGCTGAGTCTGGAAACATGACCAAAAAGCAATGTGGAAAAATCCTAAAGGCTTACTGCAATCTATTTTCAACCTTCAATTTAAGGCAGCAGTAGAATATTTAAGACTCAGATGATAAAATGCTAAATACTCTTTGGAGACAAAGCTGTTGTCCTAACAACTGAAGGAGTATTTAGACATTACTTTGTCTTTATTTCAAAAAATGAAGTTAGCGAAGAAAGCAGGGCAAAAGCAAGATGGTGAAAAATTGTTATTTGTAGACAACATAAATTGCCAACTTGTCCTTTGGTTCATACTCTAGAAGCAATTCTGTTTTAGAACCATATATATATATAAATATCAACAAAGCTAATCTAAGGTTTATATATACATTGGTAAGAAAATCAAACAATTTGATTTCTGAACCTTCGTGTTTTTCAATGCCTTTTTTTTGAGATAGAATCTTATTATGTCACCCTCGGTAGAGTGCTGTTGCATCTCAGCTCACAGCAACCTCTTTAAGCGATTCTCTTGCCTCAGCCTCCCAAGTAGCAGAGACTACAGGAGCCCACCACAACGCCCGGCTATTTTTCTGTTGTTGTTCTCGTTGCAATTGTTTAGCTGGCCCAGGCCAGGTTCAAACCCGTCATCCACGGTGTATGTGTCTAGGACCATAACCACTGTGCTACAGGTGCTGAGCCACTCAATGCTGACTTTTAAAAAACTTCTGGGATGGACTGAGCAAATCTCTGGATTTTACTGGAAAGCCTCCCAGTATTCTCTATTACAAAAGCAACTGTAATGCTCAATGACAGAATGTGAAAAATAGAAATAATCTCCTTGGAGAAGACATCCGAAAATTAGCCATAATATTTGGGATAGCTCACCTTTGTTTTTTTGAACTGGTAGTCTTGAAACTCCTGAACAACTACAAATAAGTTGTCAACAGATCTCAGACAATGAACCTGAGCAGAAAACAAAAAATGTTAGATAACAAATTCTGAGAAAGCTTTTAAATAGCACAAGCTATCAAGAATTAAATGTAAAAAAATTAGACATAATAGTTTTAAAGCAGCTACTACCTCTATTTTGTATTTTAAAATCTTCCCATCTCGGCCAGGCATGGTGGCTCACGCCTGTAATCCTAGCACTCTAAGAGGCCGAGGCAGGTGGATTGCCTGAGCTCACAGGTTTGAGACTAGCCTGAGCCAGAGCAAGACCTGTCTCTAAAAATATCCAGGTGTTGTGGCAGGTGCCTGTAGTCCCAGCTACTTGGGGAGACTGAGGCAAGAGAATCACTTGAGCCTAAGAGTCGGAGGTTGCTGTGAGGTATGACACTATGGCACTCTACCAAAGGCAACAAAATGAGACTCTGTCCAAAGAGAGAGGAAAGGGAAAGGGAAGGAAAGAAAAAAATCTCCCTATCTCCCTAGTATCCCATCGCTGGTTACCCATTATCTTCTGCCCCTTCCCTATAGAAAGGAAAGGATAAAAGGAAACACAGAAACTTGAAGTTTTTTTTTTTTTTTTGCAGTTTCTGGCTGGGGCTGGGTTTGAACCTGCCACCTCTGGCATCTGGGGCCAGAGCCCTACTCCTTTGAGCCACAGGTGCCACCCTGAAACTTGAAGTGTTTTGTGGGTAACATGTGCTTAGGGGAAAAGGGAAAGATGAAGGCAATCAAATAGAGCTGTGTCATATTTCCTGCATGGCTCTCTGTGTTTCAGTATATTGCAATGCTTAAGAGTGGAGCGGGGGTTGAGCTTTACCTCTGTGATTACTGAATGACCCTGGGCAAATTATTTATTCTTCCTACGTCCAATGATTAATGAGGATAATAGAAGTGTCTATCATCACAAAGCTATTGAGGGCACTAACTAAAATGAGAGTCAATTACTTGATGACCTCAACTAAAATGATGGACATTTGCTTACCAATTCATCCCACAAAAAATTATTTGGTGCCTACTATATCCCACATACTAAGAGCGTGGGATATATTGGTGGAAAAAAATTGACAATGCCTATTCGCATGTTACTTACGTGGTACGGGGATATATCTTATCTTTTCCTGTAGGATGGCAGCCTACTAACCTTCAATTCTCATGTTCAAGTGATTCCTAAGTACTTTAGAACATGAACTTCTTTTTTTTTGCAATTTTTTGGCTGTGCTGGGTTTGAACCCGCCACCTCCAGCATAGGGGGCCAGCACCCTACTCCATTGAGCCACAGGTGCCACCCCGGAACATGAACTTCTTTCACAAAGATTAAAAGAACAATTTCTTATGCTTCATCACCAAAGTCTAAACTGGTCTTCAGCTAGATACTAAAATAACCAAGTTAAAAGTCGTATACTAGATACTCAGAGTTAAATGCGATTCTTTCTGGTGAATTCAATCCTCAAGAAATACTAAGATCACTTCTAAAAATCTAGAAAACCGGCTAAACACAATGGCTCACACCTGTAATCCTAGCATTCTGGGAGGCCAATGGGGATGAATTGCTTGAGCTCAGAAGATCGAGACCAGCCTGAGCAGGAGTAAGACCCCTTCTCTACTTAAAAATAGAAAAACTAGCCAGGCATTGTGGTGGGTGCCTACTTGGAAGGCTGAGGCAAGAGGATCGCTTGACTCTAAGAGTTTGATGTTGCTCTGAGGTATGACACCATGGTACTCTACCCAGGGCAATGGAGTGAGACTGTCTCTAAAAAAAATATAGAAAACCGGAGGCGGCGCCTGTGGCTCAGTGAGTGGGGCGCCGGCCCCATATGCCGAGGGTGACGGGTTCAAACCCAGCCCCGGCCAAACTGCAACAACAACAACAAAAAAATATATAGCCGGGCGTTGTGGCGGACTGAGGCAAGAGAATCGCATAAGCCCAAGAGTTAGAGGTTGTGAGCCGTGTGACGCCACGGCACTCTACCCAAGGGCGGTACAGTGAGACTCTGTCTCTACAAAAAAAAAAAAAAAAATGTATATATATATATATATGTATAGAAAACCGACTAAAGGTTAAGCATCCCAAATCTGAAACTTTTTGAGCACTAAAACAATGCTCAGTGGAGTATTTTGGATTTTCAGATTAGGGATGTTCAATCCATAAGTATAACACAAATATTCTAAAATCTGAATAAAAATCTAAAATCCCAAACACTTGTGGTCCCAAGCATCTTCAACCTGTAGTGAAACACACAAATCCAGGACCCAGTTGAAAATGCAGTATTACTTTAAAATCACCTGATTTAGAACAGAGCAAAGAAAATCAAGAGGGATTCCAGGGGAGCCTGTAAACTGAAGAATAACCATAAAACGAAGTTAGAAACTGTTTTAAATATTGCTTCATTCAAACCTGAGCCAGACTTTCCACTGAAATGACAAAATATATCTTGCCACGGTCTCTGCTGATTTTGCACGATGACCCCAATTTCTCTCTCACTTCATCTGCAGCTGTTTGCTCAAAGCCAGTAGGTACAGTGGCTCCAATAGTGACTAGAAGTTCAGACTCACTTCTGAGGTCACTTTCTGCCTCTTGTACAGATCTCTGGTTCTCATGAAGGTTCACGTCTAGGAGCTGGCTAGTGGCTTCTTGAATGTCAGACATGATGGCAGTGTTTCCAAGATCCCTAATACAATCCCTTTAAAAGTAGTACAGGAAAAAAAAGTATCCAATGTACTCAATACTACTATGAAATCAATATATAATCACCTACACATTCATATGAATGGCAAAACATAACTATAGTCCAGAAAGTAGAAAGGAAGAGGAGGGAGAGGGGAGGAGAGGGGGGATATGGAAAGAGGGAGGGTATTTGGGGGGATCTCACCTAATGTGCATGATGCAATGGTACATTTCAAAACTATTAAAAAATTAGTATAATTGTGATGGATGTATTATTTAGTTCAACGTAAGCATTTCACATTTTATATCGAAGCAGTACCCTGAACCCCATAAATGCATCAATGTACAAAGTTATGATTTAATAAAAATAAATAATAAAAATTAAAAAAATAAAAGATAAAAAAATAAAATAGGGACTTAAATCAGTAAAAAAAAAATAAAAGTACAGAAAAGAAAAAAGGTATCAATATCACCCAGTTATAGTTCAACTATACTTAAAAACATACGCTTTGGAAGGTAGAAAGACTAAGGCAACATAAATGATATAGCCATAATCAGTCAACATACCTCATTAGTATCAACCAAAGTTAAAAAGGATGAATGAAGATGGGCATAGAGTGAAAGTTGTAAAACATGTCATTATCAAACAAGCAAGCCAGATATCATGGAAGAAAAGGAGACAGACAAAAAGTATTTCCACAACGTGTAATGCTTGGTTTGTAGTCATCTATGTTAATAAAAACCATCTCCTAATTATGACAATTACCAACAGAAGCAGTGGGGAACATTCAAATACATTTCTCTTTCCCTCTAGCTAGAGGCTAAGAACATGGGGCTTGAGTTTCACATAGGGGTCTGAAGAGTAGCCTCCATCACTTAAAGAATGAATGACCTAAGGCAACTTAACTCCCCCAAATCTCAAAATGGAAATTAAATAATTCCTCTCTCCTAGAGTTAATGGGAGACTTAGGTATGAGTAACACACTTCCAAGGCTAATGATTAAAACTTTAAGAGGGTATCTATCTTCTTCCCTCCCATGAAATGGCCAGCGTTTCATGCATTTAAAAATGGACTAACTGGGCTCGGCGCCTGTAGCTCAAACGGCTAAGGCACCAGCCACATACACCTGAGTTGAAGGGTTCAAATCCAGCCCCGGCCCGCCAAACAATGACAGCTGCAACCAAAAACTAGCCGGGTGTTGTGGCGGGCGCCTGTAGTCCCAGCTACTGGGGAGGCGGAGACAGGAGAATCGCTTGAACCCAGGAGTTGGAGGTTGCTGTGAGCTGTGATGCCACAGCACTCTACCCAGGGCGATAGCTTGAGGCTCTGTCTCAAAAAAATAAAATAAAATAATAAAATAAAAATGACTAACTGAACACTTACTATCTAATGACTATAAGTACTTAACACCTACTACACGTACTTGTCAGGCTCTGGGATCCACGGATGGGTTCAGGAAATATCTGAAATAGTAAACCACCTTGCCTTACCCAAACATTGGTGTGTGTTTGGATGGGGGTGGGAGGAGCTGTATTAGGGAGGTGGGGGTATCCATAGCTCTCACTAGGTTTTCAAAGGGCTTGAGACTCAAAACAATTTAAGTGGGCTCAGAGCTGTGTCAGGCAACATTGTTTAACGCTAGGTCAGTTCCCGTAGGGAGCACACAGTCACTGTAAATACGACGGTATCTAAATAAGGCGTTCTAAATCAGACAGCCCAAGTCAGCGAAAAGACCTGTCCAAAGGTCAGACAGCCAATCCGCGCTAAATGGCCCAGAACTAACGTCGTCCGATTCCCGCCCACAGGAGCGGGTCAAGGGCCGGGAGGGACGGCGAAATGACCTTAACTGTGGGACCGAGGTTGAAGTTAAGCCCGGCGCCGGTCTCGGCCGCAAGACAAAGGCCGCCCCTCGGTCCCGAAGCCGAATGCCGGAGGAACCACACCCGGTCCTGCCCACCCGCGCTCAGTTACCGGCCACCAGCGCAGACCCTTCCAGCTCCGGAACCGCCGGCCTCACACAAATTGGTCACGCCGCCGGAAGCCGCCCGCCAAACCCGGAAACGGAAGTCAGGCCAGAGGTCGCGGCAACCCCGGTCTCGGGGCGGGAGTCGGGACAAAGTCGGAAGGAAGGGAGCATGCGCGCCGAGCTCCGCACGGTGGGGAAGGGAAGTATCAGGTTTCATCTCTTTTGAAAGATATCTCTTTTTTTTTTTTTTTTTTTTATTTTTTGTGGTTTTTGGCCGGGGCTGGGTTTGAACCCGCTGCCTCCGGCATATGGGACCAGCACCCTCTCCTTGAGCCACAGGCGCTGCCCGAAAGATATCTCATTTTGAAGCTGGGTTGCGAAGACATTAAGTATCTTGCCGAAAACGTCATGCAGCTCGTTCCCGATTTCTATATTCTGTGTTCACTATTTTTACACCATCGTTCGCTTAATATATTTTTTTTAAATAGTTTTTAAGTGAGAAAAGAAAAACAGTTAAGAGCAGTCTGCTTGAGGTGTGCAATATTTATCAGGGCCACAGAGACTTGAGCCTGAGACTTCAGTCATGTCCCACACCCCTCAAACGCAATTACCTGGAGGTAATTGCTTAAAGTCATTTTGTTACTAAATTCCTTACCCATTTTCCCCACATTCCTGAAATTTGTGATAATTGGAATGTATTCAGGGCAGCTTAAATCTATGCTCTCCGTACTTGACCCAAATAAACTTTCTTTTTTTATTTTTTGGAGACAGTCTCATTTTGTCACCCAGGCTAGAGTGCCTTGGCTTGGCCTAGCGTCACAGCAACCTTAAACTCCTGGATTCCAGGATCCTCTTGCTTCAGCCTACTGAATAGCTGGAAGTATAAGCCCCTGTCATCCCACCTAGCTAATTTTTCTGTTTGTAGGGGGAGACAGGATCTTGCTCTTGCTTAGGCTGGTCTCAAACTCCTGAACTCAAGTGATCCTCCTGCCTCAGCCTCCCAAGAGTGCTAGGATTACATAGGTGTAATCCTACATGCTAGGATTACATAACCACCAGGACCTGCCAGACATTCTACTTATACTAATTTTGCCTCAACTTCTTCCTTTTAGGCCAAAAAAAGTTAACTTTCTTTTTTTTTTTTTTTTTGAGACAGAGTCTCACTTCATCACCCTTGGTAGAGTGCGGTGATGTCACAACTCACAGCAACTCCAACTCCTGGGCTTAGGCGATTCTCTTGCCTCCGCCTCCCAGGTAGCTGGGACTACAGGCACCCACCACAATGCCCAGCTATTTTTGTTGTTGTTGTAGTTTGGCCAGGGTGGAGTTTGAACCCACCATGCTTGGTATATAGGGCCAGTGCCCTACCCACTGAGCCACAGGCACCGCCTGAGTTAACTTACTTTAAAAAGAAACTTTTGGCTCAGCTCCTGTGGCTCAAGCGGCTAAGGTGCCAGCCACTACACCTGAGCTGGCGGGTTCGCATCCAGCCTGGGCCCGCCAAACAACAAGGATGGCTGCAACCAAAAAATAGCTGGGCATTGTGGTGGGCGCCTGTAGTCCCAGCTATTTGGGAGGCGGAGGCAGGAGACTTGCTTGAGCCCAGGAGTTGGAGGTTGCTGTGAGCTGTGATGCCACAGCACTCTACCCAGGGTGACAGCTTGAGGCTCTGTCTCAAAAAAAAAGAAACTTTTACAACTCAACAAAAAAGACAACTAACATAAAGGCTTTTTAAAAGGGGTCAGAATTGACAGGGTCACGTGCTCTGGCTTTAGGCTATTGTTGTCTAACTATAATTGGTGGTTTGATGAACCTTGTCTCTGAGATCTTAGGATCCTTCTGACCTTAGTTCAGACAGCTCTGTTGAGCTATCTCCTGTGGTTTAAGATACTAGAAAACAAACACCAAAGAACATTTTTCTGCCCCTTGATTACTGGCATCAGGCAGGAAGGCAAGTTCTTAACTCCTAAAACATTGCGTTGCCCTTATTTAAACCTTTACCTCTGTTACAAATAGAAATATCTCCAAAGATATACAATGACCACTAAGTGAGACTGAGCAGATAGCCCTCTTAGGGGCCTGCTAAAGTGGGGTGGAGGCCAAGGATGGAAGTAAAGGAAAAATCTTCAGTCACTTCAAGGGAAATCTGGGCTACTAGCTGGGGTGGAAAAGTAAATGAGAAGGCGGGTTGCAGTGGCTCGCACCTGTAATCCTAGCACTCTGGGAGGCAGAGGTGGTGGATCCCTTGAGCACAGGAGTTACAAACCGGTCTGAGCAAGAGCAAGGCTCGTCTCTAATAAAAATAAAAGAATTATCCAGGCATTGTGGCAGGTGCCTGTAGTCCCAGCTTCTTGGGAGGCTGAGGCAGGAGGATCTATTGAACTCCGGGAGTTGGAGGTTGCTATGAGCTAGGCTGATGCCATGGTACTCTAGCCTCTCTCAAAACTAAATAAATAAGGCAGTGCCTATGGCTCAGTGAGTAGGGCGCCAGCCCCATATACCCAGGGTGGCAGATTCAAGCCTAGCCCCATAGCCGGGCATTCTGGCAAGTGCCTGTAGTCCCATCTGCTTGGGAGGCTAAGGCAAGAGAATTGCCTAGCCCAAAAACTGGAGGTTGCTGTGAGCTGTGATGCCAGGGCACTCTCCTGAGGGCGACAGAGTGAGACTCTGTCTCAAAAAAATAAATGAATAAATAAAAGTAAATAAGTAACCTGACAAGCAAGAAGGTAGCAATAATAGTTCTCTAACCAAGCCAGAGTCAGGAAGGATTTTAGCTCCCTATGAAAACTAAAAGATAATATCTTAGCGTGTGTTCTTGAATTGTTCTTCCAGAACCACGAGCAGATGGAAAATGTAGATCAGGAGGAACTGAGGACTACACTCTGGCCACTTTCTTTGTTCTTCCTGGGAGACTTGAAAAGAGCCACACCCACCTTAACGTTCCTTTCTTATAACCAAAGAATCTCTGAATTTATTTATTACCACCCCCCACCAGCCCTCTTCAGGGAGTCTGAGTCTTAAGCATTAGACTAAGCGGCTAAGGTGCCAGCCACATACACCTGAGCTGGTGGGTTTGAATCCAGCCCGGGCCCGCCAAACAACAATGATGGCTGCAACCAAAAAAAAAAAAAAAAAAAATAGCCGGGTGTTGTGGCAGGCGCCTGTAGTCCTAGCTACTTGGGAGGCAGAGACAGGAGACTTGCTTGAGCCCAGGAGTTGGAGGTTGCTGTGAGCTGTGATGCTACGGCACTCTACCCAGGGCAACAGCTTGAGGCTCTGTCTCAAAAAAAAAGCATTAGGTGTATATACTCTTTGCATTGCCCTATATAATAAAATATCTTTTTCTTCTTGCAACTCTTGGGATCAGTATCTGGCTTTGCTGCGGTGAGTGAGTGGACCCCAGCTTGCTTTGGTAACATAAGCAGGTGAAAAGGTACTCAACATCACTGAAAGCACATGTTTTGAGAATAAGATGGAGTCAGGCAGCCTAAGGCAGGTTGATTTAGATCCTGCCTGACCTTCACCCCATCTCCCATTCTTACTATTCTGTAAATTTAGCTCACGCCCTAAAGATGTCTATCTTGAGGAGTTTAGGTGAATTGATTTAGGAAATTAACTTTTAAACTGAAATGTTGTAATGTTTCAAGAAGACAAGACCAATGGAGAGAAAGAGCCCCCAAACACCATGTTTATAAGAGGAAGGACTTTATTTCACCCCGCAGAGGGAGACACAGAAGAATTCAAAATAGCCATGCTCCCCAACTGACTCAGCTTTTTCCCTTTTTATCCCCAGTCAAAAAGTTCTAGCCGACAGGTACCTTTCTCATTGGTCAGTTTGAATCAAGCTGGAAAAGTAGGCTCCACACAGAAGCAAGCATCAGCCTCCAGGTCCCAGGAAGTTAAGTCTACAAATTCCTAAGAGCTGAGTCACCACAGGGAGGCCCTAGCAGGTATATCTTCAGGTCTTCTTGAGAACCTGTACTCTTAGACCTTACTTTTTCCGGGTATCCTCTCTCATTCCCCCCCCTTTGAGACTCTCTATATATTTTAATTTGGGTCCTCAATATCAGCTTTCTCCTGTAGGATCCGGTATTAATTTGCAAGACTAGCTTTAGGGGTTACACCAACCCTATGGAGCAATCTGTCTCCACTACCTTTTTTTTGAGCACAATATGTCTTTTGCTGCAGTTCTTACTGTCTTAGGTGCCTTTTATCATACATTTTCACCTTTCACATTCGACTTCACGCTACTTTTCTATAAAATTTAAGGCATAGAGGTGTTTCTGATTTGTCCCATAGTTTCTTTCCCAGCTCCTTCCAATGCAGTACTTTCTTTCAGATGGCGCTGCAGGTGTTAAACTTTGGACTCCCCTGGCTGGGCTTTCTTATTTCCCTGGTCTGGACCAGCATTCAGATTTTAGGGACTGTGACTTCTCTCCGGTCCTGTTTCCAGGCCTTAATTGTACCGTGGTGGGGGGCTCCGTGGAGTTGTAATATACATATTCACCTTTCTCTGTGTCACATATTGAGTATTGTATAAGATTATAAGTGCAAGTTCCTTTCTGGGTGCCTTCACATTTACAAAAGCTATGAAAGTGTCACCTTTTTTCCTATTTTAGTGGTGTGAGCGCACAGATCACATTCTTCCTCTCCCTTTCCCAAAGTCCAAAGACCAATTAAGACAAGTCCCGTGAGGAATTTCCTCAGGCTTCAGCCATGCATTGACTAGCCAGTTTCCAGGATGTGGCTGGAGCAGAGCATGTTTACTGCCTCAAAAGTTATAGGCAGAACCACTGGGGTAACTTGCAGGGGCTGGCTAGATCTGTTTTTTTTTCTCATGGGGGTTGGCTACATCTGTTTGTGTTTCTCATGGCGTGGTGAAGATTTCTTCATTCTGCTGTGATGGATCCAGGAGAGAGGATCCCTTCAACCTTTGCTGCTCTGGGTGTGGTTAGGATGGAGGTGTAAGGTCCTTTCCTCCTTGGTTTGAGGGGGTCTGGGTTCTAATCTTTAACTTAGACTTTATTTCCTTGAGAGAAAGGATGTACAGACACAAAAGACTGAACACAACATGGTTAATTACCTAAGTAGAGATTTCCTTGCTACTCTTTCTAGGGCTTCAAACTGCCTGTTCAATTTAGTCCGTCCCAGTTCTTTTAGGAGTTCCTCTAAATTGCAGGAGTTTCTGCTAAGTACATTATTTCATAAGGGGAGTACCCTGACCTCTTAGAAGGGGTACATTTAATATTGAACAAGACCAGTGGCAAGGCCTGTACCCAATTAAGCTTTGCTTCCTGGCAGAGTTTACTAATTTCTGGTTTTATGGCTCTGTTCATGTGCTCTACCCTGCCCGAGCATTGAGCCCTATATGCCACATGTAGTTTCCAGGTGATATTCAAGGCTTTAGCTGTCATATGCACTATTTCTGTTACAAAGGCCAGTCCATTGTCAAATCCAAACTGGAGAGGCAATCTAAACCATGGGATGATTTCTCTGGGCAACACTTTTATTGCTTCAGACCTGGTGGGGAAGGGTTCCACTTATCTTGAGTATGTGCAGACCAAAACTGTATGTGCAGTTTCCTCCACATTTGGACAACTCAGTATAGTCTGTTTGTATATCTTTAAAAGGGGCTTCCCTGTAGGACTGAATTTCAGGCGACAGGGTGGTCCCTGTTTAGCATTGTGTTGGCTGCATGATACACAATGCTGGCTGACTTTCTTGACAAGGGTGGCCAACAGGGGAATATAGAAATATTTCTCCAGAAGTTTCTTAATTTTTTCCCCCTTTTATCCTATGGGCACGCCTCATGCATACAACCTCTATAACTAACCTTGGATTTTTACACAGTAAGCTTTGCTATTTGGTGAGGGATGAGTTGGTCAACCAGTGGTGCTCTTTGGTGTTCATAAGATTGACCACTACGTATGATACTCAGATGCTTGAGTTTTGTCCCAAAGTCAACTTATCAGCTTGCACCAGCATGGTAGTGGTCTGCAAGTGTTAGGCACAGGGCCATCCTTTCAAGACCCCATCAAGTTGCTTAGAGAAATAAGCAACGGGTCTTGCCCAGGATTCTACATTCTAGGTGAGCATTCCCTTACCAGTTCTATTTCTTTCTGCTACATACAGTTCAAAAGACTAGGCCAGGTCAGGGTGGCCTTGCACCAGGGCTGCCTGCAGTTTTTCCTTTAGTCTCTTGAAGGCTTTTAGTTGGTCAGACTTCTATTCAATTGGTCCTTTTGCTTCCCCATTTGTGGTTTCATGCAATGATTTGGCCAGTATGTATGTTTCACACAGTCTTTCATAGAAATCCCCAAGGGCTTTCATCTGGCTTCTGCATGACCTCAGCCACTTTGCATATGTTTGTGACTTTCTGGTTTTCTCAACAGAGACGAAGTCAAGGTGGGGTCCAGGGTAAGAGAATGAAACCATTTAGCAGTCACCTGAAAATATCTACAAGTTCTGGATTTTGAGGCAAAGGTTTGCACAATGAGAACATTTTACAGTCTTATCACAGTTCTTAAGATAATACCTAGTTTTTTTTGTTGTTGCTGTTTGTTTGTTTTGTTTTGCAGTTTTTAGCCGGGGCTGGGTTTGAACCCACCACCTCCAGCATATGGGGCCAACGCCCTACTCCTTTGAGCCACAGGAGCTGCCTGATAATACCTACTTTTAAGCATTCCTACAGAACTGATCCAAAGTTCTGGGCAATTCAAGTGAATATTCAGCTTCCAGTTTTTCCTGAGATATCTATATGGATACAGCAGATAGCATTTAATACTGCACAAATTTTTCCAGTGTAGCCAATAGGTGACCTTTTTGAGCTTTAAGGCTTCAGAGCAAATGTAACTACTGTATATAATTCTATATTCTTTGGCCAGTCTCTAAGTCCCATCTAACAGATTAGTTTAGTTAAACAGCTATGTCTCATTTTATGAGCTGGTGTTGCAGACAAACCTGGAATCTAATACAGGTCGGCCATAGTTTGTTTTCTGTTTTGTTTTGTTTTGTTTTTTGAATGATTTTTCTCTTTCTAATTCCTTACTTTACTAAAAACAAATTATAGCAGAATTAATTTAATTGCCAAAATAAACTGTACTATCAGGTCTGATTATTTGCATATAGTGCAGCAAGAATAATTATTAGCCATTTAGGCTTTTCTTCCTTTTAAAATTGGCTTTGCTGGAATCTTTTATAAGGAATCTCGGGTTAGACTTGAAAACTTTCCACAAGCCCAGGTTTCAGCTGTGCCATTAGACACTTGTATACATTGAATAAATTCTTTTTTTCTTTAGGTCCCAAAGCAAATTGTGATTCCCAGACCTGTCAGAAAGTGACATTCTTTTTTTTATTATTATTAAATCATAGCTGTGTGCATTAATGCAATCATGGGGTACAGTGTGCTGGTTTTATATACAATTTGAAATATTTTCATCAAACTGGTTAACATAGCCTTCATGCCATTTTCTTAGTTATTGTGTTAAGACATTTATATTCTACACTTAGTAAATTTCACATGTACCCTTGTAAGATTCACGGTAGGTGTGGTCCCACCAATTATCGTCCTCCACCCATCCTCCCCTGTCCCTTAGAAAGTGACATTCTTTACTCACTGCAGACCAGGAAATGTTATTGATGCAGTATTTGGCCACTATTTCTAACGCCTTTATAAGGCTTTATAAGGCTTTTTTCTGGGCCTTATAAAGTCAACTTTAAGTCCTTAATGCAGTCTGGACACCTCTAAAAATGCTATTCCAGTCAAAGCCTTGGTGAAATAACCAGTGTCTTTCATCGTGTCCTATAAAACAAAACAGATTCTTGTTGAACTCATGCAAATAACTGTATTGTTAGAAATTAAGAATATTTACAAATGGGCTCAGTGCCCGTGGCTCAAGCGGCTAAGGTGCCAGCCGTGTACACCTGAGCTGGCAGGTTCGAATCCAGCCCGTCCTGCCAAACAACAATGATGGCTGCAACCAAAAAATAGCTGGGCATTATGGCAGGCACCTGTAGTCCCTGCTACTTGGGAGGTAGAGGCAGGAGAGTCGCTTGAGCCCAGGAGTTGGAAGTTGCTGTGAGTTGTGATGCCATGGTACTCTACCCAGGGCAACAGCTTCAGGCTCTGTCTCAAAAAAAAAAAAAAAAAAAGAATATTTACAAATGATTTTCAAATTCTGCAAAAATCAAGGAGAGAGAAAAATAATAAATGTTTTCAATTTTCCTCATAAGTACATACATTGTCCAAAGCTACAAACAGTTTAAAAGATAGAAAATGGTTTTCTTGACTTCTGGAAAACAGAACACAGAAAAAATCAGCAATGTTTCAAACAAAAAGCCAAATCAGCTCAGTTCCATGTAACTGATTTCTGTTCTGACTGAAGTTAGGTTAGCAATACTTATGGACGTGTTAGCTTTCTAATTAAAGTCCTGGAAGTTTGCTTCTAGTCTGATGGTATTTAATCTCCAAAGTCATCAGAAATTTGAATTTAAGAGAACTTGCCAGTTTTTTCTACTACTTTCCTTGAAGGACAAACTTTGGACTTAGTTACAAAAACACTTTCTGAGATGAATTAAAATTATTATTGACTGGGTGGTGCCTGTGGCTCAGTGGGTAGGGCTATGGCCTCATATACCAAGGGTGATGGGTTCTAACCTGGCCCCGGCCAGCTAAAACAGCAGTGGCAACTGAAACCAAAATAGCCAGGCATTGGGCGGCGCCTGTGGCTCAGTGAGTAGGGCGCCGGCCCCATATACCGAGGGTGGCGGGTTCAAACCCGGCCCCGGCCAAACTGCAACCAAAAAATAGCCGGGCGTTGTGGCGGGCGCCTGTGGTCCCAGCTACTCAGGAGGCTGAGGCAAGAGAATCGCTTAAGCCCAGGAGTTGGAGGTTGCTGTGAGCTGTGTGAGGCCACGGCACTCTACCGAGGGCCATAAAGTGAGACTCTGTCTCTACAAAAAAAAAATAAATAAAAATAAAAAAAAAAAAACAGTTTCAAAATAGCCAGGCGTTGTGGCAGGCGCCTGTAGTCCCAGGTACTCAGGAGGCTGAGACAAGAGACTCGCCCTAGCCCAAGAGCTGGAGGTTGCTGTGAGCTGTGATGCGACAAAAAAAAAAAAAATTATTATTATTGACAACATATGCTAAGATAGACTAATATTTTATAATATTAGGACATACCTATAAACATAATTTATAGAAAATTAATCACCATTTTATATTTGACAATTTTTAAATACATTTTTAATATACCAACTAACACTAATATGTCTTTTTCAGACTTTGAGGGGTCCTAAATTTCAAAGACCAAATTCAGAGTTTTGGTTTTTTTTAGATCCAGGGTCTCACTTTATCACCCTTGGTAGAGTACTATGGTGTCACAGCTCACAGCAACCTCAAACTCCTGGGCTTAGGCGATTCTCTTGCCTCAGCCTCCTGAGTGGCTGGGACTACAGGTGCTAATATTTCAAAAAAAAGACCAAATTTAGAGTTTTGATTTTGGAAGTTTTGCCAAATATGAAAGGTTTAAAACATTTGTTAATTAGAGGGTTTAAAAGCAAGAATCTATTCTTTGACAAAAATCTCAGTTTCCCAAACAATCTGAACAACTAAATTATTACATTTTATAAATGAGAGACATTTTATGGAATATAACATTGATACAGGATTTCTCCATTCAGGGCTGGAAAGGGAGCCCCCATTCTTTAGGCCCTGGTAAGCTCAGAAATTAGACTCCCATCTCTAGGCACAAACAGGCTGCTCTTTCCAGGCCACACTCTCTGGGCTCTAGCAAGATCATGGACAAAGCAGCCTGAAACATTTTTGGGTGGTTCCACCTTGAGTAGGGAGCACACACTCTAATCTCTTCCCCCAGACAAAAACTGCAAAGACCTAATAATCTTGCCACAGATGGGAGACTGCATTCATTCGTTTGTTAATACACCCATTAAGTTTGTAAAGGTGTTTTTCCACCTACCAATTCCTGGCCAAAATGTAATATATACCCCCAGACAAAGGACCCACGTAGAAGACTTCTGACTTGGGTCTTCCCTTTTGCCAGAAGCTTTGGTACTTTTTCCTCCTGCATTCTTTTCCGTCCTATTAAAATCTTATCTTACCACTTATCTGTGTGGTCTGTGGGTTCATTCTTCAAATCTCTGAAACTAAGGACCTACTGAAGAAGAAATCCCTGTAATGACATGACTTTTTTAAGTTGCCAAAAAATGTTCTGAAACCACAACCTAGGCATCATTTCTGATGTCTTTTCATTGTCCCCCTAAGTCTCATATGGCCAGGTGGCATTAAAAATGGCCACAAAGGACAGGACCTGTATCTTTAATTCCTTTACCAGGCACAGAGTTCAAGACAGAAGAAGGAAACCAGAACATCCAGTTTCTCTCAGAGTAGCCAGGGGGGGCAAAGTGGGGACAGAGAAGAAGGAGCCATGTTGGCTAAACTGTGCCTTGTAGCTGGTGGCCTAAGTATGGGAAATATGCCCTTAAGCCTTACCATGGCTACCTCTCTTGGCCTCAGAATTCAGAGGCTTAAAGTGAAGAAGTAACCTTACAGTTGAATCTAGCAAATTTAGTAATATTACAGAGATGGCAGTTTTATAATCTTCGAATATTTTAACTTGAATAACAGATTTAAAACTAATTTTATCTCAAAGGATACCACAGTTGCCTGACCAACAAGGCATTTGAAGCATTCCTGCTCACATCAAGTTCTTAATCTTCCCAGAGACATAGTTACCAAATAGTCTTCTGTAAACCCTTTCTTAAAATGCTTCACGATAGTTCCTGCTGCGGTGGGCTTCCCCTGTGTGTTTCTCATTTCCTTCCCTCAGACAAAACACACACATGTCACAGATGAGGTAAAAACAGGGCTACAAAAGGGGTAAAAACAGGGGTATGTACAGGGGACAGTCACATGATCGTTTAGCCCTGTGAAGGAGGGGCAGAGCTGCACCTGTTATGACCCCTCTCAGTCAGTCTCCAAGCACTCCCACGTACACAATTCTGACCCATTACCTAACCCGGGCAGGGAACCACAAATGTTGCAGGAAGACAAAGCCCAATGGAGAGAAAGAGCACCCAAACACCATGTTTATAAGAGG
Source organism: Nycticebus coucang (assembly GCF_027406575.1). Lineage (NCBI taxonomy): Eukaryota > Metazoa > Chordata > Mammalia > Primates > Lorisidae > Nycticebus > Nycticebus coucang. The sequence goes on from NC_069787.1 coordinate 10,280,869, forward strand.
AAGGGTTTATTTCAGCCCATGGACGGAAGCACAGAAGAATTCAAAATGGTCATGCTCCCCGACTGGCTCAGTTTTCTCCTTTTTATCCCCAGTCAAAAAGTTCAGGCCCATAGGTACCTTTCCCATTGGTCAGTATGAATCAAGTGGAGAAGCGGGCTCTGGCTTTTACAGAACCATGGGCTTTCACAGAAGCAAGCATTAGCCTCCATGTCCCAGGAAGTTAAGTCTACAAATTCCTAAGAGCTGAGTCACCACAGGGAGGACCTCACAGGTGTACCCTTGGGGTCTCCTTCGAAAGACCTCTGTTCTCTTAGATCTTACTTTTCCAGGTATCCCCTCTCAGTGATAGGTCTCTGAGTTATGCTGATTATTACTTGGAAGAGGAGTTGGTGTTGTCTTTGCTTTGAATTTTTATGTATAAAACTGTAATTTTGGAAATAGAAGAACAGAACCATTTGGAGAGGCTACTCTCACTGTTCTCCAGAATCCCAGCCTTCTGACAAAATTTGGTGGACCTATCCCTATCTCCGTATATTGGCTGACAGTGACAGGCAGCCAGACCCTGTATGTCCGATAACATCACTGATCATTAGAGAAATGAAAATTAACCACAATGGGATACCCACTGAAATGGCTAAAATTAAAAAACAAAACATTGAGAGTTTCAAGTTCTAGTGAGAATGTGGAGTAATGACACACATACATTTCTGGTGGGAATGCAAAATGGTATAGCCCCATTGGAAAGCAGTTTAGGCTTTCCGCAAAAACTTAAACAAAGAACATATTACCCACCAATTCAACTACAAATATTCCTCAACTTAGGATGGTTTTGAAAGACTTGGGACAGGACCCCCCACTCTGTCCCAATCAACCGCAAGAGACGGCACTTGATGCAATCAGCAAGAGGATTTTATTCCAGCATGCTGGGGCTTAACTCGTAACTCTCTCAGGAGCAGAGGAGTCAAGCCCCGAACAGCAGGTTTTACAAGCTTATAAAGGCAAAAACCACAAGGTAAGGAGGGGTAGCAGACATAGCAGGGGCTTTCCAGATAAGAACTCTGGTTCATTACTCATCTGTCTTAAGACAAGATCAGCAGTTAAACATTTGCTTAGCTCTTTTCTCAGAACTGGTTACCGGTTATCTGCTTCAGCTCGGGGCTATTTCCTGGAACAGTTACAAAGGTCACATTCTTATGGTAGGGGGCGAGAGGTGCTGCTACATGGCTGGTCCCCCCCCCCCTTTTTGAATTTGGTGGTACCTTCCTTCAGTTTGATGTATAATTTTTCAACTTTATGATGAATATATCAGAGTATTTTAATTTTTTTAAGAGACAATGTCTCACTTTGTCATCCAGGCTAGAATGCAGTAGTGCAATCATAGTTTCTGGCAACCTGGAACTCCTGGGCTCAAGCAATCTTCCTGCTTCAGCCTCCCAAGAAACTAGGACCATAGATACACACCATCATGATCAGCTAATTATTTTATTTTTTAAAGAGATGAGGTCTCTCTATATTTCCCAGGCTTGTCTAGAGGGCCCAGCTTCAAGGGATCCTAGCACTCTGGGAGGCCGGGGGAAAGCGGGGGAAGAGGGGTTAGGGGGAGGGGGCTGTAGAATGCTATGTCATCATAGCATATGAGTAGAATGCTATGTCATCATAGTTCATAGCAACCTGCCACAATACTTTTTTTTTTTGTTGTTGTTGTTGTTAGTAGAGACAGATTCTCCCTCTTGCTCAGGCTGGTCTCCAATCCCTGAGTTCAGGGGATCCACCCACCTTGGCCTCCTAAAGTGCTGGGATTTTGGGTGTAAGCCCCTGAACTTGGCCCTAATTTTGCTATTTTTAGCAGAGGCAGGGTGTCTCTGTTGCTCAGGCTGTGTTATATTCTTTATAATAAACTGGGAAATGTGTTTTCCTGAATTCTGTGAGCTGCTCTGGTAAGTTAATTTAACCTAAAGAGGGAGTCAAGGGAAAGTCACTAGTGTCCTGTTTTTCAGTGCTCCGTTTTGAAATTTTCTTGCCTATTTCCTCATGAGGAAATACTGACCTTTACCCTCCTTTCCACCAAGCACTCCCTTGCACAAGTTACCCGTATCTAATTATGTGCTTATTTAGAAGTTCCAGAGACTGAATCTTGAAACAATCCAGAGCACCAGTAGATTATCTCAAAGGCACAATTACATAGTTTAGATAAACAGTCTATGCAATAAAGCAAGCCCATTCACCAGGTGGAACAATAGTTCAAGATAGTCATCCTACTGATAACACTTCCTTGCCACTCCTGCATGACCTTCATACCAAATTCCCTTCTTGAGCCTCTACCCTCAGCCCAAGACTTTGAAATGGTTTCTTTGAGGCGTGAGCCTTGGCCTTTTCCCCACTGCCAGCTCTGGAATAAAGTCAGTTTCCTTTAAACACCTTGTTATTGGCTTTTGCAGGTGGCGAGCTGCTGAGCCTGCGCTCCATTACTCCAACTTGAACCAGTCAGTCAGAAGGTTTGAAGGTCTGGACTTGTGAATGGTTTTAGGTCTGGACTTGTGAATGGCGGGGGTGGGGGGTGGAGAGGTGGTGGGGGAGAGCAGTCTTGGGGACTAAGCTGTCCATCTGTGGGATCTGTAAACTAAGAATCCTGAGTCCCCCTGCAGACTAAATGATCTCTCTTTTGGTCAAGGTGATACAGGGCGCCTCCGTTTGGGGGTGGACCAACCATTTTCTACAAGCTCACCTCATCATAAGACCCCTACATCTTTGTACAAACAGGTTCTTTTCAGACCAGAGTCTATGGACCCAAAACAAGGTCTCGAATCAGCAGTTCTCAACCTGTGGGTTGCGAGTCCTTTGGGGGTCGAAGGACCCTTTCACAGGGGTCACCTAAGACCATCCTGTATATCAGATGTTTACATTACAATTCATAACAGCAGCAAAATTTCAGTTATGAAGTAGCAACAAAAATAGTTTTATGGTTGGGGGTCACCACAACATAAGGAACTGTGTTAAAGGGTCGCGGCATTAGGAAGGTTGAGAACCACTGTCATGAATAGAAGCAGCTTCATGTGTATTTCATCTGGGTTGCCCCTCCTACAGCAGGGAACACACACTACTGCCTTGCCTGGGCAAAGACTGCAAGGACCTCATTCCTCCACACAATGGCAGCTTTGAAATTGTTTTCTGCCTGCAGGATAGGAAGAGCTGCTTATGAACCCCTAGACCCAAGGTCTCCCTGGGCTGACCCCCTGGACTACGCTCTCCACTGCTGGAGGTTCTTTTGCTGATCTAGCTCTTTTATCTTTCAATAAATTCTGTCCTTTCACTTATTCCTGTGGTCCCTGGATTCACTCCTCAAATCTCTGAGATCAAGGACTCAGCAGAGAGAAATTCCAGCTACAAAGGGACCACAGAAAAATCTTAAAACTGAGTTATCAGCCATGAAGGGAAAGGAGGTTGGGCATGCCTCATTATTCCCCCTCCTTTCTGGGGTTTAGACAATTAACCAGAATTAATGTCAAAACAGGGACTAGGCTGACAATAGCCTGACAAAACAGACTCTTTGTGACAATTAGATACTAAATTATTAGTCCAGGCTCTGTGGCGCATGTCTGTAATCCTAGCACTTCGGGAGGCCTAGGTGGGTGGATTGCTTAAGCTCAGGAGTTCAAGACGAGCCTAAACAAGTGTGAGATCCTGGCTCGGCGCCTGTAGCTCAGTGAGTAGGGCGCTGGCCACATAACCAAGGCTGGTGTGTTCCAGCCCTGCCCTGGCCTGCTAAACAGCAATGAAAGCTGCAACCAAAAAAAAAAAAAGAAAAAAAAAAGCCAGCATTGTGGCAGGCGCCTGGAGTCCCAGCTACTTTTGAGGCAAGAGAATCATTTAAGCCCAAGAGTTTGAGGTTACTGTGAGCTGTGATGTCACAGCACTCTACTGAGGGCATCATAGTGAAACTGTCTCAACAAACTAAATAAAAAGGGCAGCACCTGTGGCTCAGTGCGTAGGGCGTCAACACCATATACCGAGGGTGATGGGTTCAAACCTGTCCTGGACCAAACTGCAACAAAAAATAGCTGGGCGTGTGGCAGGTACCTGTGGTCCCAGCTACTCGGGAAGCTGAGTCAAGAGAATCGCCTAAGCCCAGGAGTTGGAGGTTGCTGTGAGTGATGCCACGGCACCCTATCAAGGATGACAAAGTGAGACTCTTGTCTCTACAAAAAAAAAAAAAAGAGTGAGACCCTGTTTATACTAAAAATAGAAAAATTAGGTGGGTGCTGTAACAGGTATCTGTTGTTTCTGGCTACTCGAAAGGCTGAAGCAAGAGGATCCCTTGAGGCCAGGAGTTTGAGGTGGTTGTGAGCTGTGATGGCATGGCACTCTACCCAGGGCAACAGAGCAAGACTCTGTCTCAAAAAAACAAAAGGAAAATTAATCAACAGTATTAAGGCCATGCAGGGCAAAGATTAAGTCATAACTTCAGGCCAATAATTTACTTGCAGCAACTGCCGTGTGAGTTGTATTTAACTTTTGCTAGTTTTGAGCCCTGGACATCATGAAGCATATATAACTCACACATCCCTTGACCTATCTCAACCTAATAAAACACCATAGCCCCAAGGAAAAAAAACTTTTTTATAATGTGGCAGTCAGTGTGTTAGATCATTTTGTGTATATTGTGACTTTTTCTCTGATTAATCCCTTTGCCTTAACTCAAGCATTTTTTTCCTACTGAATCCAAGTCTTGAGACAAAAGTTTATTTCTTTAAATGATTATAAATCAAAGAACCATTGAACCCACCTATTAACTCTAAGTCCCTATTTCAGGATACTCTAGTTTTTTGGACAAAACCAATGTACACCTTCATTACTGATTTATGATTTACCTGCAATTCCTGTCTCCATAAAATGCATAGAATCAAACAGTACCTCAGCCATCTCAGGTGCATTTTCTCAGGACCCCTTTAGACCCTGTTTTCTGGGCCATTGGTCACTCATATTCAACTCAGAACAAACCTCCTTCAATTATATTACAGAGCTTGACTTTTTTCTATTAACAGATCTGATGCTATCTGCAGATAGCTAGTGTTAGAACTGAATTAAAGGACATCCAGTTGGCATCTGATGTAGAATTGATTGCATTCTTGGTGGTAGGGAGAACCCCTCCTCCATTTGTTCCAGAAGTCTCCTGGGTTGATTGTTGTGGAGTGAGAGCAGAGGAAAAATATGATTTGAGTTTTTCCTAATTAAACATTTGCTATTAGAGGAGTGGGCTTTTCTGGAAGGGACCCAACTCATGGAAACATTTGGTTTGGGAAGAAAAAGGATAAAAGCATGGAAGATGAGGAATCTTGGATTCCTGGGATGCCGGGGTCTCCCATGACATGGAGCTGCCACTGTGCTTTGCTCAGTTACAAAAGATAAAAGTTACTAATGGAATTTAGAGAGGATCCCAATTCCTAGGGAGCTGGTTCACCAAATGCATGAGGAAATGCAAATTAATAACAAAAAAACAAACTATTCAATTCCTTGGTTATTGTTATTGTTAAGTTTCAGAAACCAAATACTCCAAAATATAGCATTTTGACATGCTGAACTAAGGAAGCCTCTAGGTCCATCTGATGTCCCCTCCCCCCTGATTTCTTTCCCAAAGCATAAGGTAAAGTTGTTCTCTGAAGTTCTTTTATCTGCCTAGAGTCTAGATCAAATAAGAACAATTGTTTTTTCCTCCCCTCCCTGTAGAAAAGAAGACTAAAAATGTAAGCACATCTGAATAGACCCCCCGGCCTTTTTTTTTTTTTTGAGACAGAGCCTCAAGCTGTCACCTTGGTTAAAGTGCTGTGGCATCACAGCTCACAGCAACCTTCAACTCTTGGGCTCAAGCGATTCTCCTGCCTCGGCCTCCCAGGTAGCTGGGACCACAGGTGCCTGCCACAACACCCGGCTATTTTTTGGTTGCAGCCGTCATTGTTGTTTGGCGGGGCCAGGCTGGATTTGAACCTGCCAGCTCAGGGGTATGTGGCTGGCACCTTAGCCGCTTGAACCATAGGCACCGAGCCTAAACAGATCCTTTTACAAGATAATGTATGTCTCTTGCACACATTCAAATTCTAAAGAGTACTATTTACCAGTTAATCTCAGTTTCGTATCCATTCATTCTCCCTGGTAATCATTTATTGCCCTTTAACAGAATTCCTCTTCTCCCCACTCTCCCTTGCTCTTCAGATCAAATATATAGAACATGATCTGAGCTTATATTCTTTCTGTAAACTCAAGATTCTATATAAGAATTGGGTTAGGGGATTGAGTTTTCATTCTGAAGGTTGCCAAATACACATGTTAAATACGTTTATGTGCCTTTTCTCCACTTAATCTACTTGTTGTGAGTAGATTTTCTAGGGAAACTTCATGGGGCTAAGGAGAAGCTATAATAGCTAAAATGGAATTAAAAGAGTGCTGGGTCTGATGGTGATGCTACAGCAAACCTAGAATTCAGTGAGTTAAGCTTTAGCCACTAGCCTCAGAGCCACACCCAAAGGCAAAATTATGCAGGGACAACAGAGCGTACCTCTGGGATCTGTGGTTACCAAAAACTCGTCAATGTGGGTAAGGGGAAAAACCAAGGAACTATTGAAACAGAGGGCATGGTGTGAAGGAATTGTTTCATTTTATAGATCAGTGTCATCTGATTCCTGAGGACACTTTACTAACGTGGATTTTAAGAGTAACTAATTTAGGGGCAGTATAACTACCTCAGACCAATCTGACTCAACTTTTATGTAAATAAAGTTGGGAGTTGTTTTCAGTTGCTATGGAACCCCAGGTTGAAGGTCATATAACCTGATCATGGCCCAGATGAATCAATCCTGCAGCCATGGGTAGGAGGAGACTGAATTAAGAAGCAAATATCACACGGTAGGACCCAGGATCCAATCAGATTGAGCCCTGGTGTCACCTCAACGCAGAACCCAGTCAGAGTAAGTTTCCAGGCATCATCCCATCAATAGATCCTATCAGGTCATGCCTCATTATCCTTTGACTATAAATCCAGCTCAACCTCCCAACACGCTGATTTGTTAACTACTCCTGGTGTGCCCTTTACTTGTGCCAAGTAATAAAACACTCTTGCTATAATCAACTTGGCTGTGTCTATTGACTTGATACCTGCCAAGTGAACAAACTCTTCCTTTTGGGAGGAAAAAGCAGCCTCTTTGTTCTTAAATGTTATGGAGTGGAAGAACATGTTTGGTTGACACAGGACCCACAGCTCACAATGGGACAATCACAAATGGCTGTATGTGATTCACACACAGGAGGTTATACCGAAGGGAATGGCCCACCTGGTGGACTGGATACAAGCCATCTAAAGTTTGTTTATCCTGAGAAGGGGACAATCTGGCTCTGCCTATAAACACCAAGTGGAACACCCCAAATGAAGCAGTTTCCTATGCAAGCTGTGGGAGACTGGCTTTATGATGACCAGGATAGTTGCCTACTGACTATGCCTGTGAGAAATAAAAATAAAATCCAAGTCCTAAAGCTGATCCCCCCACCTTGGCCAAAGGGACTCCAGAGATGCTTTAAAACTGAGTTTCCACCTACGATGGGATGGGAGGTCAGAAACACTTTATTATACCCCCTCCCTGGTGAACCACAATTAATCTCTCTTCCCTAAGGGCTAAACAGAGGCAGCCCTTTGGAAAGAATAGCTCTACTGTTGCAGGAAGACAAGGCCCAACGGAGAGAAAGAGCACCCAAACACCACATTTATAAGAGGAAGGGCTTTATTCACCAGCCAGGAGCTTACGGCATAGACTTCCAAATGGCCGCACTCCCCGACTGCCTTGGTCTTTCCCTTTTTTTATTGACAGTCAAAAAGTTTCACCCCACAGGTATCCTTCTCATTGGCCAGTTTGAATCGAGCAGGAGATACTATTCCCACCCCTACAGAACTACAGGATTTCACAGAACTTGGAAATTTCCAAGTTTCAGGAAGTTAGGTTTACAAATTCCCAAGAGCTGAGTCACCGTGGAGAGGACCCTGCATGTGTGTCCTTGAGAAGACCTGTTCTTCTAGACCTCACCCTTCCCAGGTATCCTCTCTCATTACCATTGATTTCAATCAACTGTCTAACTCTGCTCCTCTGTTTTTTCCAGTTTCAGCACAACTGACCAGCATTCTTTCCTGAGAGGGGACCACCAACCACAGACTGGTTCTGGATAGTCTACAGAGAAGTATACAGTGAGGGTTTTTGTGTTCTCTGCTTCACCTTTTGACATCAAAGGGCCAAAAACTTCACCCTCCGATCATACGAATGCTGCCATTTTTTGAACTTGGGTCCCCTGAAATAACATGAAACACAATTGCATATGCCCATGTTTCTACTGCCATAAATATTCATGACTCCCCAAAATGTTGCAGGAAGACAAGACCCAATGGCGAGAAAGAGCACCCAAACACCATGTTTAAAAGAGGAAGGGCTTTATTTCAGCCAGCAGAGCAATGGCACAGAATAATTCAAAATGGCCGCACTATGCAACTGGATCAATCATTTCCTTTTTATCCCCAGTCCAAAAGTTCAGCCCACGGGTACCTTTCTCATTGGTCAGTTTGAATCAAGCTGGAGAAGCAGGCTCCGCCTTTCACAGAAGCCAGCATTAGCCTCCAGGTCCCAGGAAGTTAAGTCTACAAATTCCTAAGAGTTGAATCACTAGGGTAGGACCTCACAGGTATATCCTTGGGCTCTCCTTGAGAAGAGCTCTCTATTCTCTTACTTTTTCTGGGTATCCTCTCTCACTATAGCTTACTAAATATGTATATTTGGGGTTTCCACAATTAGCATAAATTCCTATTCCCTTTGGGAGAGATAGTGGGGATGGGGTGTCAGAAGACTTTGAGATTTCTTTACTTCAGCATGTGAAAACACTATATTTTGGGTTATAGCTCCCTCAAAGTTACTTGCTCTTGGTTTCTGCTGAGGTTATGCTTCCTAGCCTTCAAGATAGCCGGCCTGTAGGTTGCAACCCTTTGTGAGAAATAAAGTTCTCCTGGGGAGGATCCTTTGAGTACAGGAGTTTGAGACCAGCCTGAGCAAGGATTAGACCCTATAATAAATGAATAAGAAAAAAAAAGAAAAGAAATAAAGCTCTCTCTTCAAACATGCGAACTTCATCATTCTTCAGTTAACATTCATCACATAGGTCATGGTAACTGCCATGGTTATAGGGGGCATCTTTTCCATGGGCACCTCATGTAACCTTACTCAACCTCAAAATTAGGATGCAGCCAGAGAAACTGTCAAATTTGTTGTCTCAGCTTTCCTTCATGGGTCTTATAGATGCTAATAAAAACTTTATAAAAAAAAATGGTGAAGGGCAAAAGGAAGAGTCGAATGACTCCTGTTAAGAATATAGAAATATTTTGGTGGGCGGCACCTGTGGCTCAGTCGGTAAGGCGCCGGCCCCATATACCGAGGGTGGCGGGTTCAAACCCGGCCCCTGCCAAACTGCAACAAAAAAAATAGCCGGGCATTGTGGCGGGCGCCTGTAGTCCCAGCTACTTGGGAGGCTGAGGCAAGAGAATCGCCTAAGCCCAGGAGTTGGAGGTTGCTGTGAGCTGTGTGAGGCCACAGCACTCTACTGAGGGCCATAAAGTGAGACTCTGTCTCTACAAAAAAAAAAGAATATAGAAATATTTTAATGATTATTTAAAAACAAGATGAATAGGGCAGTGCCTGTGGCTCAAAGGAATAGGGCTGTGGCCCCATATACTGGAGGTGGCGGGTTCAAACCCAGCCCTGGCCAAAAACTGCAAAAAAAAAGAATAAAGAAACATTGATGGGGTGAAACTAAGAGGAAAGAGAAAAGGGAGAGTCCTGGGACTTGTGTGTCAAACCATAATAAGTGACAGAGGCAAAGATTTTAATTTTAGTGGAAATTTATTAAATCAAAGTTGGGGATGTACCTGAGAAAAAACACAAACCACAAGCAAATGTATGGCTGTTTTTCTGAAAGGGAATTTGGGAGTTTTAGTACTTAAGGGAAATAAGGCATACAGAAAGAAAAAGGGCAGGGGGGTGGGCAGTGAGGCAAAATGATTTCATTCTTGAGAAGCCCAGGACAATGTATATTTTGCATAAGATAAGTCAAACATTAGAAGTGAAAAAGAGAGTGAAGGAAGCAATAAATGATATAGATGTCCTTGATCTTGTCTTGTCTCTGTTCTGCACCTGGGAAATAACTTAGCAATTCATTATTATTGTGGAATCAAGCAGACTATAGTTTTCGTAGCTAAACTTAGCCTGCAGACCAAAAGCTACAGTTTGCATGTCCTTGCTTATGGGAGGTCAGCAAGGAATTTCTTTATGAAGGATCTGTGGGGCTAATCCTTCCCTTTTCCACAAGGAGATGGAGAGGTGGTCCTGAGATTTTTATTTTCTTTGACACGTCCCATTAGGGTGAAAATCTACAGATGGTTATTAAGAAATGGGGTGAATGGATGGTGCCTGTGGCTCGGTCGGTAGGGCGCCGGCCCCATATACCGAGGGTGGCGGGTTCAAACCCGGCCCCCGGCCAAACTGCAACCAAAAAACAGCCGGGCGTTGTGGCAGGCGCCTGTAGTCCCAGCTACTCGGGAGGCTGAGGCAGGAGAATCGCCTAAGCCCAAGAGTTAGAGGTTGCTGTGAGTTGTGTGACGCCACGGCACTGTACCGAGGGCAATAAAGTGAAACTCTGTCTCTACAAAAAAAAAAAAAAGAAATGGGGTGAATAAATGGAAATGTATAGGGTTTAAACAAAGATTTCGGTACAATAGTACCAAAGTTTGGGTGGACCAAAGGGAGCCCTTGTTGACTCTCCCAACATTAAAAAATCCCAAACCAGGCAAGATGCAGTGGCTCATGCCTGTAATCCTAGCACTCTGGGAGGGCCAAGGGAGGTGGATTGCTTGAGCTCAGGCATTCGAAATAAGCCTGAGCAAGAGTGAGACCTGTCTCTACTAAATATAGAAAAAAACCTAGCCAGGCAATGTGACAAGCACCTGTAGTTCGTTCCAGCTACTCAGGAGGCTGAGGCAAGAAGATCTCTCGAGCCCAAGAGTTTGAAGTTACTGTGAGCTATGATGCCATGACATCTGAATGAGATTCTGAATGAGATTCAGGGCAACTGAATGAGATTCTGTTCCAAAAAGAAAAAAAAAAAAAAGGCCCCAAACTAGTTTGCTGTATTTTTCTCAGTTTAGAGTAGCAGTTCTCAACCTGTGGGTCAAGACCCTTTCGTAACAATGAAAATACATCCTGTATATTAGATATTTACATTATGATTCATAACACTAGCAAAATTACAGTTATGAAGTAGCAACAAAAATAATTTTATGGTTGGGGATCACCACAACATGAGGAACTATATTAAAGGGTCGTGGCATTAGGAGGCTTTAGGAAGGTTGAGAACCACCGGTTTAGAGAAATTGAAAAAGGCGAAGGTAAAGATTACGTTGAGAAACCTCACACCTGGAATTGCCTGAGATGATGGTTAGACTGGTTAATCAAGGTAATCATGCACAGAGAAGCCAAGGTCTCCTGGCTAGACACTTGGCTAGGGGCCAAGGTCTTTTGCACTAGAGAGGGTAAAATGGTCTGGGAGTGGAAAAGAGAAGTTCCTGGGGCAAGAACATAAAACTATAATTGCTGGCCAGCCATGGTGGCTCAGGCCTGTAGTCCCAGAACTCTGGGAGGCCAAGGCGGGTGGATTAATTGAGCTCAGGAATTTGTGACCAGCATGAGAAAGAACAAGACGTTCTCTCTACTAAAAATAGGAAAATTAGCCAGGTGTGGTGGCAGGCTCCTGTAGTCCCAGCTGCTTGGGAAGCTGAGGCATGAGGACTGCTTGAACTCAAGCGTTTGTGGTTGCTGTGAGCTATGATGATGCCAGGGCACTCAACCTAGGGTGACAGGGTGAGAGATTCTGTCTCAAAAAGAACAAAAGAAAATGCAATTGGAGCCAGAATCTCTCTCTGCCAAATCCTTGATCTTGGAAATTCAAGGAATGAATCCATGGACCACACAAGTAAGTGAAATGACAGATTTTATTGAAAGATAAAGGGGGAGGAAGAAAGTCAGAGTCTTTGTGGCCAGCCTAAGGGGAGACTTCAGTGGGAGGCCTGTCAGGGCCTTCTGTCCAGGAGTTTATGTGCTGCTTTTCCTAACCTGTGGACAAGGGGATTTGGGGAGATGGAATGCATGTCTGGAGCAGGTCACAACGTGACCTGGGCGTGTAGGCAGAAAATAATTTTATAACTGCCACAGTGGAGATAAATGCTTCCTTGTAGTCTTTGTCCAGGTGAGGCAGCAGGGTGTGTGTTCCCTGCTCAGGGGCAGCCAAGTCCAGATGAGATATCAGTCAGCCTGTTGTTTTTTTTTTTATGTCCTTGTTTTTGGGTCCATAGAATGCAGCTTGCAGAGAACCTAGAGTTGGGGTCTGTGGTGAGACGGATTTCTGAAATCACCCAGGCCTAGAAAAGGGGGTGGTCCCTGTCCAGCCCTGAGCAGGGGAACTCTGTATCATAATTGTTGATAGGATTATGTAATTTAGAATGTTTAAGCAGACTTTATACAGGGTGGCCATAAAGCTTGTGGACAATTGAAAATTACATACTATTTTAAAAGTAAGTTTACTTTTACTTTTAAAAGAAAAAAGTAAGTTTTACTTTTAAAAGAAAGTTTATGGGCAATTTAAAATACTATGTAATTTTCAATTGTCCACAAGCTTTATGGCCACCCTGTATAAAGTCCTTCAATCCTCTTTACCTAAATGTTTTATGGAAATGGACATTTATGTATGACTGGGAGATGGTCCTCTCTCCTCATGCTGTAAAACAGAAAGGCATGTAAATACACCCTTTGAGCAATATTAATTGAGCAGGTTAATTGGGAACAGGTAAAGCATTGCCTGAGCCCACACGGTATAGAGTAGGGACAAATTCTCCATTTGACAGCCTTCCATGGAGTGTTCTTCAGGCTTATGGCAAAAGCTTCTGAGTGTTACTCAACAACAGCTGCTGGGACTTTGACCGAAAGAATTTTAGTAGTCAGGGGCATTTACCACCTCGCTCTGGGACATTAACTGAAGCAACCCCCATGACCGAGGGCCTAAAATGATCTTGACACCTGGAAAACCCATGGCGTCTTATGTGATGTGAGAAAACACTCTAATGGGGACATCAGTGTCCCAAAGAGTTCCATAATGAAATGGAAATGGTTTTGGGCAGCACCTGTGGCTTACTGGGTAGGGCGCCAGCCCCATATACCAAGGGTTGTGGGTTCGAACCCAGCCCCAGCCAAACTGCAACAACAATAAAAAATACCCGGGCATTGTGGCAGGCACACGTGGTCCCAGCTACTTGGGAGGCTGAGGCAAGAGAATCACCTAAGTCCAGGAGGCTGAGGCAAGAGAATCGGCTAAGCCCAGGAGTTGGGAGGTTGCTGTGAGCTGTGATTTCACAGCACTCTACTGAGGGTGACAAGGTAAGACTCTGTCTCTTAAAAAAAAAAAGAAATGGAAATGGAAATGGTTTCTATAAGATCACACTGCCTAGGGAAGGCAAGAAGGAGATTCTTGTGAGCACGGAGCTTCTTTTCCACTAGGACCAACGCTAAAGCTTTGTGAGGAGCTGGATACTACAGTGCCCTATGAACAGCTCTCGCCTAACTGACAAAGAACTTCATGGTGTCTAGATGGCAATTTTAGGGTAAAGGGGCTGTATCTGTATGGAAGGCTGCCGCTCTGATCAAAGAAGGTGAAAATAAAGCAGCTCTTGACTCGGTGCCTGTGGCTCAAGCGGCTAAGGTGCCAGCCACATACACCTGAGCTGGAGGGTTCGAATCCAGCCCGGGCCAGCCAAACAACAATGACGGCTACAACCAAAAAATAGCCGGGCATTGTGGCGGGCGCCTGTAGTCCCAGCTGCTTGGGAGGCAGACGCAGAGGCAGGAGAATCGCTTGAGCCCCAGGAGTTGGAGGTTGCTGTGAGCTGTGATGCCACGGCACCCTACCCAGGGTGACAGCTTGAGGCTCTGTGTCAAAAAATAAATAAATAAATAAATAAATAAATAAATAAATAAAAAAGCAGTTCGATGGGCTGAATTACATGCTGTTTTCCTAGCAGTGATGGAAGAATTGAACAGGGGTGGAAGACCCCATATGTGGGGGTTGTTACAGACTCATGGACAGAGGCCAGTGGCCTGACTGACACTCAAACAGGAGAGGAGAGCAAACCTGATCTACTAAAGGGATCTCCCTGTAGAGGATGGCCCCATGGAGATTTGAGGGGCACATTAAAGTAGGACGCATGGATGCCCATCAAATGAGCCCTCTTCCAGGATCAGAAGGTGGCTGAAATAGACGAATGAATTTTCCTGCGTGCTCCCTCGCAGTGGCCACCTGAGGCCATGAGATCAGTGGATTGGGGGGCACTGCAGCAGGGCAGATCTGAGATGAATCTAGTCACCCTCTCAGGCACAAAATGCCACTAAAAACTGTTCTGTCTGCCAGCACCAGAGACAGAAGCTGCTGACAGCTATGGGGGCCGATTCCCTGGTGGGAAGGCCCTGAACAAAGCAGGCATCCCTGGTAGGTACCTGAGGCTGGTAGCCCTGAGGAGCTACAAATGGGTCTCACCAGGAAAAGACACTGACTCTGGAGTGGGCTTTGCTTATCCAGTGGAGACACACAAGCTCAGAGTGCCATAAAAAAGCCAGAACGGAAGATATTGCATAGATCTGGACAGCCAGTCATCATTTCTTCAGACCAAGGAACAAGCTGTACAGACTGTTAACATTCAACAGGCAGAGAGGGAGACTCCTCAGAGTGATGGTTTGACAGAGGAGAACAGACAAAAACGTTGCTAGTTGGCAGGGCGTGGTGGGTCATGCCTGTAATCCCAACACCCTAGGTAACTGAGGAAGCAAGAGCGAGATCCCATCTCTACTAAAAAACAAACAAACAAACAAATAAACAAAAACCAGGAGCGGTGCCTGTGGCTCAAAGGAGTAGGGCACTGGCCCCATATGCCAGAGGTGGCAGGTTCAAACCCAGACCCTGGCCAAAAACTGCAAAAAAACAAAAAAACAAACAAAAAAAAGGATCTTATCCTTTTCTTCCAATTGCATGTTGACTGGATTGTCCGTGCCTTGAACGTAAATAACCAATGAAGTCTCCAGAAAAGGCCCAAAGAACAAGCTTTGGGGAGCTTCGGGAGGGCTGAACACGCAGAGGAGAGTGGGGCCCAGAGGGCAGGCATGGACACCCCACATCCCCGCCCCCACAGCTCCTGCCATACGCATCTCTTCATTTGTGTCCTTTGTAATATCCTTCGTGATAAATTAGGAAATGTGTTCACTTGAGTTCCATGCCCTATTCCAGCAAATTATTTAGTCCAAAGATGGAGTTGTGAAACCCCCAACTTAAAGTTGGTGGGTTAGAAGTTGTGGAGGCCTGGACTTGTGACTGGTGTCTGAAGGGGGGAGCATAGTCTTGGGAACTGAACCCTGACACTGTCCCCAGGTAGACAGCTTCAGAATTGAATCAGACGCTGCCTGGCTGGTGCCCGCCAGCTGCAGAATTCATGGCTTGCTTGCTTATTGGGGCAGAAATCCTTCCACGGTTCAGGGTCACAGACATCTTCTGTGTTGATAATGGTGGCTGTGTTGGTGTGAGAGAGCAGAGGAAAAACATGGTTTGAGAGTTTTCCCCAAGATATATAAATAGGCGGTGCCTGTAGCTCAGTGGTTACAGCATCAGCCACAAACACGGAGGCTGGCAGGTTCGAACCTGGCCCGGGGCCTGCTAAACAACAATGACAACTGCAATTAAAAAGTAGCCAGGTGTTGTGGCAGGTGCCTATAGTCCCAGCTACTTGGGAGGCTGAGGCAAGAGAATCGCTTAAGCCCAAGAGTTTGAGGTTGCTGTGAGCTGTGATGCCACAGCACTTTACCAATTTGACAGCTTGAGACTGTCTCAAAAAAAAAAAGTACAAATATATGCGGTAGCATGGGTGAACCTTGGAAATATGTTATGTCAAGAAGCCAGACACAGCTAGGGGAAGTGGCTCACACTTATAATCCCTGCACCCTGTGAGACTAAAGTGGGAGGATTGTTTGAGGCTAGGAGTTTGAGACTGAGACTAGCCTGGGCAACATAGTGAGACCCTGTCTCTCTCAATAAAGATAAAAAAAAAAAAATCAGCCGGGGTGGTGGTGCATGCCTGTTGTCCCAGCTACTTGAAAAGCGGAGGCAGGAGGATTGCTTGAGCGTAGGACTGGGAGGTTGCAGGGAGCTATGATGATGCCTCTGCACTCCAGCCTGGGTGACAGAGTGAGACCCTGTCTCAAAAAAAAAACAACAACAACAACAAAAAAAACAAAAACAGACACAGGTTAATATATTGCCAGATAAATCATTAAAATACATGACATCCTTAAAAATTTGTAGAGTAAAACAAAGTAAAGTTATTCAATTGTGGGCAGACACTGTTCCCTGCAAAAGGCTTTAAATGTAAGGTTCATTCTCTATTCTTTTTTTTTTGAGACAGAGTCTCACTATGTCACCCTTGATAGAGTGCTGTGGCGTCACAACTCACAGTAACGTCAAACTCTTGGGCTTAAGCGATTCTCTTGCCTCAGAGACTACAGGTGCCTGCCACAAAGCACAGCTTTTTTTTTGTTATTGTTGTCATTATTGTTTTAGCAGGCCCTGGCCGGGTTTGAACCCACCAGCCCCGGTACATGTGGCTGGTGCCCTAACCGCTGAGCTAAGATGCCAAGCCTCATTCTCTACTCTTTAAAGATAAATTATCAATGGGGCTGCACCTGTGGCTCAGTGGGTAGGGCGAGCCCCATATACTGAGGGTGGTAGGTTCGAACCCGGCCCTGGCCAGCTAAAACAGCAGTGACATCTGCAACAAAAATAGCCAGGCATTGTCTCAGGCACCTGTAGTCCCAGCTACTTGGGAGGTTGAGGCAAGAGAATTGCTTAAGCCCAAGAATTGGAGGTCACTGTGAGCTGTGACGCCACAGCATTCTACCAAGGGCAGCAGAGTGAGACTATCTCAAAAAAAAAAAAGATAAATTACCAAGCTGGAGATGGTGGTGCACACCTGTAATCCCAGCTACTAAGAAGGCTGAGCCAGGAGGATCACTTGAGCCCAGGAGTTGAAGAGCAGCCCGGGCAACAAAATGAGACCCCTGTCTCAATTTAAAAAGATAAAAATAAAGATAAATTATCAAGCAATAGAGACAAACGAGCAATAAATGAGATGTTATTTTTTATTTTTTTTGGAGACAGAGTCTCATTTTGTTGCCCTCAGTAGAGTGCCGTGGAGTCGTATAGCTCACAGCAACTTCTAACTCTTAGGCTTAAGCAATTCTCTTGCCTCAGCCTCCCAAGTAGCGGGGACTACAGGCAACTGCCGTAACATCCTGCTATTTTTAGAGACAAGGTCTTGCTCTGGCTCAGCCTGGTCTCAAACTGTGAGCTCAGACGGTCCACCAGCCTTGGCCTCCCAGAGTGCTAGGATTACAGGTGTGAGCCACCTCAACTGGCCTAAAAGAGACATTCTTGACATAAAGATAAGGATTAATAATATCAAAAATAAAATATTTTCTTGACTTCATTTGGTGTTATTTAATGCCTATCTTTCTACTTTCTTAAATCCTGCCCCATAAACAGGTTTCACAGTTGGGGAACTATTGCTCTAAGACGTATTGTCCATCAGTAATATAGACAGAGATCTTTGCAAACATGTTGCAAAGATTTGAATGTGCACCCCAAAGTTCATGTGTTGCAAATTTTCCAACGCAGCAGTGTTGACAGGTGGGACCTTTAAGAGGTGATTGGCACCTGTAATCTTAGCACTCTGGGAGGCTGAGGTGGGCAGACTGCTTAAGCTCAGGTGTTTGAGACCAGCCTGAGCTAGAGCAAGACCCCATTTCTAAAACAGCTGAGTGTTGTGGTGGAGGCCTGTAGTCCAGTTTCTTGGACTGTAGCTGGGAGGCTGAGGCAAGAGGACTGCTTGAGCCCAAGAGTTTGAGGTTGTTGTGAGCTATGCCACCACAGGTGGGGGGGAACAAAGTAAGACTCTGTCTCAATAAAAAATGAAAAAGAGGTGATTGGGTCATGAGGGTTTCATAAATGGATTAATGTTGTTATCTCCCAGGTGGATTCCTCATACAATGATGAGTTTGGGTCCCTTCTCTCTTGCCCTTCTGCCTCCCTTCACACCATGACAGCAAGAAGGCCCTCCCCAGATGTCAGTACCTTGATATTGAACTTCCCAGCCTCTAGAACCGTGAGAAAGAAATTTCTTTTCTTTATTAATTACCCAGTCTGTGGCATTCTGCTATAGTAACACAAGCAGATTAAGACCTATCAAGGGCCCTCATTTAAAAGACAGAATTTATCTAATATCTATTACATTTAGGTATTCTTTTAGGCACTGGGAATACAGAAATGGGGGGAAAGTCCCTGAGTGTCTGGCTTCTTATTCTAGAGCTTATATGGATGACTTGACTTATAATCAGACACTTTCCTGCTAAACCCATTGTAAGTGGAAAATACTGTAAACACAGAGAAGAGTTTAGTAAGGGCAACATAGAAGACAGTTTCCAACTCATGATATTTTGACTTTTGATGGTGTGAAAGCGATAAACACTCCGTTGAAACTGTAACCCAATCATAAGTCATAAGGAGCTCCCCAACTTAAGATGGAGTTACATCCTCATAACCCAACATAAAGTTGAGAAATTATTAAGTCAAACCATTCTACGTCAGAAATGACCTGTATTCTGGCTCGGCGTCTGTAGCTCAAGTGGTAATTAATATTGAGGTAATTAATAACCTAAGTATTGAGGTATTGAGGTAATTAATAACCTAAGCGGCTAAGGCGCCAGCCACAGACACCAGAGCTCGCAGATAGGAATCCTTCCTGGGCCTGCCAAACAACAATGACAACTACAACTAAAAAGTAGCCTGGCGTTGTGGTGGACACCTGTGGTCCCCGCTACTTGGGAGGCTAAGGCAAGAGAATCGCTTAAGCCCAGGAGTTGGAGGTTGCTATGAGCTGTGATGCCATGGCACTCTACCGAGGGCCACAGCTTAAAAACCTGTATTCTAAGGGAAAAGACAGTACAGAAAATATATGCCTAATATTCCTGTGATGATAGGTATTATGGAGAAAAGCAAGGTAGATGGTGGAGAGTCCTGCAGAAGTGGAAAGAAATGACTATTTTTTTTCTTTCTTTCTTTTTTTTTTTTTGCAGATTTTGGCCAGGGCTGGGTTTGAACCCACCACCTCCGGCATATGGGGCCAGTGCCCTACTCCTTTGAGCCACAGGCACTGCCCCCCACTTTTTTAAAATATGGAATGCTTCACGAATTTGCGTGTTATCCTTGCACCAGGGGCCATGCTAATCTTCTCTGTATCATTCCAATTTTAGTATATGTGCTGTCGAAATGAGCACTGGAAATGCCTATTTCCTGGAAATGCCTTTTGATGGGCCAAGCAGAGCCTGAATGAAAAGAGAGAGCAAGCCATCTGTACAGCTGAGAGAAGAGCTGTTCAGGCAGAGGACAGCGACATGTTCAGCAGGGTCTAAGAAGAGCCAGGAGGCCATGTGGCTGGGGAGGAAGTGAGTGAGGGGGACAGAGGGAGAAGGTGAGAGAGGGTGGGAACATCACATAAGCCAAAGTTTTACAGGAAGTTAGAGGGTCAGACCCGGCAGATTTGCTGGTCTAGAGTAATTACATTCTGCTGGTAGATGCATACTAAAGAACTCGGGCTAAAATGCTACAAAGAAAGTAAAAATAGACATATTTTTTCTTTAGGGTTCTGATTTATTGCAAAGGGCAAGAGTATTTTAGTTTATATCAGAAGGACCCAGATAGATCTGTTGCAAAATAGACTAAAATGGGTCCTTGCTAGAAAACACCAGTTTTGGACAAGTAAAATTGAAGTCTCTAATTTCTTTCCAACCACCAGTAGTGGTTATATAAAACGAAAGTGACTGAAGCGTAAACAAGCAAATGCTGAAGTTTGATTATTCACATCACAGGCAGTGACACACAAATTAGGAGCTTGGCAGCAGTTGTTCCCAGATAACTGTTTTAATCTAATATCTGTCTATCCTTTTCTGTTCTTGTTTGTTTGTTGGTTGGTTGGTTGGTCGATTTAGAGACAGAGTCTTACTCTGTTGCCCAGCCTAGAATGCTATGGCATCCGCTAGCTCACATCAACCTCAAACTCCTGGGGTCAATGATCCTTCTGACTCAGCCTCCCGAGCAGCAGGGTCCACAAGCAGCTGCCACAGGCAAGTGCCACAACACCCAGCTATATCGTTGGCTATTCTTAAGGTAAACAAGGTCATGAGTAAGAAGTCAAACAGTGTATAGCCACTTTTTGCCCAGCCCCTCCCTCTCCTCTTCTACGTAGAGGCAAAGGACTATTAGTTACTTCTGCTTTAGTTCCTATGGTGATTACCTTCATGTCTCCAAATAACATACTTGTAGTGCCATTTCTTGCTTTTTTTTTGAGACAGTCTCAAGCTGTTGCCCTGGGTAGAGTGCTGTAGCATCATAGCTCACAGCAACCTCAAACTCCCAGGCTCAAGTGATTCTCCTGCCTCAGCCTCCCAAGCAACTGGGAATACAGGCACCCACCACAACGCCCAGTTAGTTTTTGGTTGTAGTTGTCATTGTTGTTTGGTAGGCTCGGGCTGGATTTGAACCTGCCAGCTCTGGTGTATGTGGCTGGCGACCTAGCTGCTGAGCTACAGGCACCAAACCTTTTGCTTTTTCTTTCTTCCTTTTTTTTTTTCCTTTAAAGAAAAAAGTTTTTTTGAAATAGGATCCTGCTCTGTCACCGAGGCAGTGGAGGGATTTGTAGCTCACTACAGTCTGCAACTCCTAGGCACAAGTGATCCTCCTGCCTTAGCCTCCTGAGCACTAGGACTACAGGTGCCCGCTGTCATACCTACTTATTCTTTTTAAATTTTTGTAGAGATGGTTTCTTGCTATATTGCCCAGGCCAGTCTCAAATTCCTGGCTTCAAGCAATCCTTCTGCTTTGGCCTCCCAAAGTAGCTGGGATTACAGGTATATGCCTGGTCGCATTTCTTCTTTTTTTAATTTTAGGTACTATCTATGGACTCTGTTATAGTACTTGAAGTTTAGCCTCTCAACATTACCGTCATCCTATTTCCCCCTTCCTTCTCCTGCCATTGTAATTATAATCCAAATGCAGTTTAACGCTAAATTTGCCTTTGTAAGTGTAAGGGATATATTAAACCTCTTGCTCTATTAACTATAAGCAGCATCTCTTGGTCCTCCACACTGATGAAGGTTTCATCAGCTCTCCTGGCCTTTCCCCTCCCTCTCTTCTTTTCTTTGTACCTCCCTGTTTTGTTAAAAGAGGATCCGGCTTGGCAGGTTGGACTTCTGTGAGGGTACAATGAAAGAATGGATGCCTCTACCCATGCCTCCCATTCAATAAGCTACTGAAATTCCATCTCACCTAAGAAACCCTTTTAGGACCTCACTGGGAAATAAGAGATGCGTCTACAATTCTATTAATGAAATGATAGCCTAGGAGTCCATGAACCTTTCACCCAAAGGACCTTTGTCTTGTTGGGTGTTAACAACTCGAGAGGAAAGCAATCAGCTTTCCCTGTGCCCTAAGCAAGCAGAGGTTTATTTACCTTTCCCATGCCCTGTCAAGCCATGGCTGTAAAACTGCTTTGGTAATGTGAAAGCTCCGTGAGAGCTCACAGGTGCAATCAGTGACGTCACAGTGAATTTTCAGGAGAATGTACGTGAAATTTATTGCTCTCTTTGAATTCCATATTGATAAGTCAGTCGAACGTTAAAAGCGACTCGTTCATGTTATTTTTATTTATTTATTTTTTTTAAGCCGCTATTGGAGGTAGAAACTCGCTCCTTTTGAAAGGAACTGTATCTTCTCCGCAATTCAGGGTCCAAGAGGAAAGCAAGCCGGTCGTGAGCCGGTGAGCGGAGCACTCCTGCCCACTAGTGGTTACCACGCTGCAATATCGCGGCTCTTTCCAAGCCCAGAGAACTGGAGAGGAAACGAGCAGGAGTCAAATCCAGCCAATATCCTGACCCTGGGAAACGTCCATTCTTTCCTCCCTTGATGAACCCAGAAGATGCAAAGGAGCGCTAACAAGGGACAGTGTTGTAGGTAAACACAGACAGCCCTCGGTCCCCCACGAAGTGGCCGCTGCGGAAGGAAGCAGATAGGGTGGACAAACAGGTGACAGGGAGAAGGAATGGGAAGGAATCCCTCCACAGTGGTCCCTGAAGAAGCAGGGACAAAATAGAATCAGCACCGCTGGCAGAGTCCCAGGGTCTGGGGATCACTGGTCAGCAACAGCCCAGGAGACTGTGGTCTTGGGCTGGTGTCTTTCTTGATTCAGGGCAAACCAGTCAGGGGACAGCAGAGTTAGTCAACATTTGTAGAGCACAGACTTGGAGTGGGCAGTTTCCCTGTATTATCTTCTTTTTTTTTTTTTATAATATTTTTATTTTTTATTAAATTATAGCTGTGTACATTGATATGATCATGGGGCATCATACACTAGTTTCACAGACTGGTTGACACATTTTCATCACACTGGTTAACATAGCCTTCCTGGCAGTTTCTTAGGTATTGTGCTAAGACATTTACATTCCACATTTACTAAGGTAAGATGCACTGCAAGTGTATTCTCACCAATCCCCCTCCCTCTACCCATGCCCCCCCTTTCCCCTTTCCCCCTATTCTTAGGTTGTAACTGGGTTATAGCTTTCATGTGAAAGCCATAAATTAGTTTCATAGTAGGGCTGAGTACATTGGATACTTTTTCTTCCATTCTTGAGATACTTGACTAAGAAGAATATGTTCCAGCTCCATCCATGTAAACATGAAAGAGGTAAAGTTTCCGTCTTTCTTTAAGGCTGCATAATATTCCATGGTGTACATATACCACAGTTTATTAATCCATTCGTGGATCAATGGGCACTTGCAGATACTGTTCTTACCCCTGACACGGGGGTGATGAAATGGAGGCTAACCAACTAGCCCCAAGTCACAGAGTTAATGAAACTCAGGGCCAATGCTCAAGTACAAACCAAGGTGTTTTGACCTCAGCTGCAGAGCTCTTCACCACCATCATGCATTGCTTAACAACAAGGGTGTGTTCTGGGCATTGTTAGGTGATTTTGTCACTGTGCAAACATGACAGAGTTCTTACAGACGTCTTGACGTATAGTCGGCTGCACGCCTCAGCTGTAAACCTGTACAGCTATTACTGTGCAGCATACCGTGGGCACCTGTTATACCATGGTAAGTATTTGTTTTTTTTTTGTTTTTTTTTTTGGCCGGGGCTGGGTTTGAACCCGCCACCTCCGGCACATGGGACCGGCGCCCTACTCCTTGAGCCACAGGAGCCGCCATGGTAAGTATTTGTGTGTCTAAACATATCTAAACATAGAAAGGACACAGTATAAATATTGGTATTATCGTCTCACGGGGCCACCTGCAGCCCATCATTGACTGAAGCGTCAGTTACAAGGTGCACGGTTGTACCACACTTCCTCTCTCCTCAGCAGAGAGGGAACGTGGGCTTTAACCCCTCTAGCTTGGGATGGTTGAAATTGGACCTCTAAGGCGGTTAAGATCAGTCCTAGATCTGCCGCCCACTTTCAGGAGGCTATTTAACCTTTCAGGAACTATTTTCCTTTGCTGGGAAACAGTAGTAAAGTAGTGATTGCCTCCTAAGTTGCTGTGAAGATTCATTAGATAATGGAAAATTTCTGGCACATGAGTTTTTAGTCTTCACGTTGTAAACACTACTCCTCTCTACAAGGGGTGGAATCAGGGCCCGGATTTATGACTTGCTTTGACCCACAGAATGTGGCAGATGTCATCATCCAGTTCCAAGTCTGAGTTGTGGGGGCTTCCATTGCTGCTCTCTTGGACTGCTTACCCCTCTGTGGGAGGAAGCCCTGCCTGTCCCTTGTGTGAGAAGAGAACATGTGGGGGAAGAGCCCGCCATGATGCAGCCACCTGAACGAGCTTACTCCAGACCACAGGAACTCACCTGCCACCCCCCACAATCACAGGATAGAATAAATTCTCTTTACACCACTAAGTTTTGAAATAGTTTGTTATGCAGCAAATAGTAAGCTCTCAGTAAATGGTATCTGCTAGTATTATAATTGGTACTGGGAAGGGATTCAGCCTTGATTTCGTTCGACATTTCTTTCTTTCTTTCTTTCTTTTTTTGCAGTTTTTGGCTGGGGCTGGGTTTGAGCCCTCCACCTTCAGCATATGGGGCGGGCATCCTACTCCTTTGAGCCACAGGTGCCACCCAAGGTTTGACATTTCGTAGGCCACTGATTTTTTTGTCTGCTTTCACTGGAATAGGCTGGGAGAAACAAGAGTTGCAGGTGTATTACACGTATGTCTTCTCTCTTGTTAAAACAGAATATTGCTGGGGGTCTACTCGGAAGGACTTCCTTAGCACTTTTAATTGCCATCTACATTTGAAATATTTCTTCAAACCTATTTTCCACGAAATTGGTTATGGTGGGACCTTCAAGCCTTTGGATTAAAGGGTTTGAGGCATGAACAGACACTTACTCTTTTAATCTGGCACCTCAGAGACCTGAGGGTGACTCTTTGCTTTACCCTTCCTCTCTTTTCTGTTCTCTTCCCTAAATGCTCTCTCTTTTTTTTTTTTTTTTGAGACAGAGCCTCAAGCTTTCGCCCTGGGTAGAGTGCTATGGCATCACAGCTCACAGCAACCTCAAACTCATGGACTCAAGCGATTCTACTGCCTCCAGCTCCCAAGTAGCTGGGACTACAGGCTCCCACCACAATACCCGGCTATTTTTTGGTTGCAGCCGTCCTTGTTTTTTGGCGGGCCTGGCTGGATTCGAACCCGCCAGGTCAGGTGTATGTGGCTGGCACCTTAGCCGCTTGAGCCACAGGTGCTGAGCCTAAATGCTCTTTTTTCTATCTGTATATTTCCTTTCCCTTTTCTCCTTGCCTTTCCTATCACTTTTCCTTATTATGATGATTAAATAAGATTTTCCTGGGTGGCGCCCATACTTCAGTGGGTAGGGCGCCAGCCACGTACATTGAGGCCAGTAGGCCCAGGTCAGCAAAACAACAATGACAACTGCAACCAAAAAATAGCCAGGCATTGTGGCGGATGCCTGTAGTCCCAGCTACTTGGGAGGCTGAGGCAAGAGAATCGCTAAAGCCCAAGAGTTTGAGGTTGCTGTGAGCTGTGACACCACAGCACTCCACCCAGGGTGACAGCTTGAGACTGTCACACACACACACAAAAGAAGGTTTTCTCTAGTGAAATGGAAGCTGCAAAAGAAGGAGACTTTCATCTATTTGGTTCCCTACAAATATTTTTTTCTTCTGGCACATAGAAAGGGTGTAGTGAATATGCATTAAATGAATTAACGAACACATGTAAAGTACTTAGGGTCTGGCATAGAGTAGGGATGGCCAATAAATAGAACCTATGACTATTCAACATGGTAATACATGAAATTATTCACTTTTTTTCTTTTTTTTTGAGACAGAGTCTCACTATGGCACCCTGGGTAGAGTGCAGTGACGTCACAGCTCACAGCAACCTCAAACTCCTGGGCCCAAGTAATTCTCTTGCCTCAGCCTCCCAAGTAGCTAAAACTACAGGCACCCGCCACAACGCTATCCTTTGGTTGTAGTTGTCACTGCTGTTTGGTGGCCCGGGATGGACTTGAACCCATCCAGTGTATGTGGCTGGTGCCCCAGCCATTTGAGCCACAGGCGCCGCCCCTATTCACCTTTTAAATACACACCCCCTGCATATGCACAGACATGTGCACACATGAACATACAAGAAAATATGCTCTTTTTTTTTTCTTTAAGCGATTCTCTTGCCTCAGCTTCCCAAGTAGCTGGGACTACAGGTGCCCACCACACCACCCAGCTCTTTTTTTTTATTTTTTTCCATAGAGATAGGGCCTCACTCTGGCTCAGGCTGGTCTCAAAACTCTGAGCTCAGGGCAATTCACCTGCCTTGGCCTCCCAGAGTGCTAGCATCACAGGCGCGAGCCACCACATCCAGCCAATAGGCTCCTTTTTAACATACAGCTCCTTGCTCTTTCTCCCAGGCTGGAATGCGATGGTGTGATCATAGCTCACTGCAGCCTCGAACTCTTGGCCTCAAGCGATCCTCCTGCCTTGGCCTCCCGACGTGCATGAACCACAGTTTAGAGACTATCTTTTAAAATGTTTGATTACTTTTAACCTTTCTCCCTTTTCTTTCCACTCTTTGTGTCTTTCCTCTTTTCTCTCCTCCTTAGTCACTGAATATTCTCTCCTACCCTCACGGTGGTCAGCCAGGAACCCTCAGAAATGTCATTTTACCTTACCTCAGAGTAAGGAAAAAAGGGTTTGGAATGTTGTCTTGGATGAAATGTAACTGTGATTCATAGCTGAGTTAGGATTGCACATAAAATTCTGTTGAGGTGAGCCCAATTCTGGTGCTACTGAATATTTTAACGAGGGGTCTAGATTATGGAAAACAGCAAACATATGAAGTTATAGCCTAATGAATCCCTGAGTGTACACGTCTGGGTATTTCCAGTGCCTGCTGGTGAGTAACCGTGCTACTTTTGGCACTAAAAATGTAAGCAGAACTAAGTGGGGGACTGGTCTAGTCAATTTTCTCTTCTTTCCCTACGTAAAGAAATGGAAATACACTACCGTGAAGTACATCAGTTCTTTCTCAGGCTGGTAGCATTACGGAATCCCTGTTGAAATACAACCCAGGCTGGCAGAAACCACAATCCTGTCCCCTTTCATGAGACTTGTTTATCAAGGTAAATCCCATACATTTTGAAAGCATGAATTCCCAGGGCCGGATGGGAAAATAAACCTTGAACCTCCCACCAGAACCAATTGTACAGAGGTCTCCATTTCCTTGGATAGTGGCTCATGCAGGAAGATCCCTGTCCGCTCTCCTGCGAGTCTTTCATATTCAAATCAGGAGCATGAATCTGCAGGTCAGTGGCTATGCAGCTTGGGCCAAGTACAAACTGGTATTAATGGCCTTCTCTGTACTGTCTTGTTTAAGCTTAGATTAGGCTCACATGTAGCTCAGACCTCTTAGCCCTGCTGATGTGCAACAGAGCCCTGCATATATTCCTCTGTCACTGTTCCAAAAAGTGGGGGTTGGGAAGAAAGGGAGTCTTTTAGCTTTCCCGTCATTGTTCCTCAAAACTGCTTTTAGCTGCTCTATTCTTGTTCCTCCCTTCAAGCATTGATCACCTTATAGGCAACAATTTACCAGGTCCCTTTACTATTTAACCGAGGTAGTAAATCTAGTAAACAGTCTACATTCAGGGGAGAGAAATTTCAAGGCCTCTAGACCACCTTAAACATGCTCCTTTAATTGGGTCTTTTGACCCCAAGATGGGGGTGGGGGGGCACGGTGGCTCATGCCTGTAATCCTAGCACTCTGGAAGGGTGAGGCAGGTGGACTGCCTGAGCTCAAGAGTTCAAGACCAGCCTGAACATGAGCAAGACCCCATCTCTACTAAAAAATAGAAAAACATGCCAGGCATTGTGGGGGCCGCACTCCTCTAGTCCCAGCTATTTGGGAGGCTGAGGCAAAAGGATTGTTTGAGGTTGCTACAAGCTACGATGCCATAGCACTCTACCCAGGGTGATAGAGTGAGACTCTGTCTCAAAAAAAATGAACCCAAGACACATCTACCCCATCCATTGGTGGCAAAATAATTTGGTGATAACAAAACATGAGAAAGGAACAAAATAACAACCCCAAATGGCAACATGATTGCATCTATGAATGAACAAAATGATGAAAGATAGAAAAACAGCTGGGTCCAGAGGCTCATGCCTCTAATCTTAGCACTTTGGGAGGCTAAGGCAGGAGGATCGCTTGAAGCCAAGAGTTTGAGGCCAGGCTGAGTAAGAATGAGACCCTGTCTCTACAAAAAAACTGAAAAATTAAAGACACACGCTGGTACATGCCTGTGGTCCCAGCTACTTGGGAGGCTGAGACAGGAGAATCTCTTAACCCCAGGAGTTTGAGGTTGCTGTGAGCTATGATGACACCACTGCACTCTAGCCTGGGTAACAGAGCAATAATACCCTGACTCAAAAAAAAAATAACATTATTCAATACATAAAATAAAACATACAAGAAGGGCTGTAATGGAAACTCAAAACACTATTAGTACTAAAATTACTAAAGCACTAAAATATTAAAAAGTACTAAATTACTAAAAAGAAAACCGTTCTTGAAAATTGGGAAAACACCAGCCAGCTATGTTCTCACACTGGCAGCAAGAAATTTGCATCATTGCCAAACTTTCTGTAGAAGCCAAAGTTTTCAATAATTGGTAGTACTGCACTTTTTGTGTGTGAATATAAAATTTTAATTACTTTAATAATTAATGAAGGAAGCTATTAAGTACTTAGTCATATGTAAAAGTGAAAGTCCCAAGTATTGCATGGCATTTGCTCTGAGAATTAAAGATAGAACTTGCATTTTTAAATTTCTTCACAGTTCATCCAGAAGACTCTCTATTCTATAAGTATAGAAACTTGGCAACACTCTGGCCTAAATTACTATGACAGATTTGTTTCTGAATTTTCTTTCCTCTTCTGTTCTTGAACCTGTAACTTTCCTCTGAGTCTTTAATAAATAATCTGATTTGTACATTTAAACAATCACTCTACTGGTAGACATATAAAATCCAATAAAAGCTTTCTGGAGGAGTATTTGGCTACAGGTTCAAAGTCTTACAAATGTGAATCCTCATTGGCCTAGAAATTCCAGTCCTAAAGAAAAAACTATGGCTAGCACAAAGATATATGTCCAAAGTTATTTATTACAGAGTATTTTTTTATATTAGGAAATGAAGAAAGAACTCTAAAGGTAATAGGGAATTGGTTAAACAAATGATAGTATTTTCATCTAACAGGAACCTAGTTTTCATTATAAAGATGGTAACAAAGAGACTTTTATTATTATTATTTTTTATTAAATCATAACTTTGTACATTGATGCATTTATGGGGTTCAGGGTACTGCTTCGATGTACAATGGAAAATGCTTGCATTGAACCAAGTAACACATCCATCACAATTATATTCATTTCTTTTTTTTTTTTTTTTTTTGCAGTTGTTGGTAGCTTGGGCCCGGTTTGAACCCGCCACCTCCGGTATATGGGGTCGACGCCCTACTCCTTTGAGCCACAGGTGCTGCCTTATACTGATTTCTTAATAGTTTTCAAATGTACACTATTGCTTCATGCATATTAGGTGAGGTCCCCTCCAGATATCCTCACTCCTCCCTTATCCCCCTCCCCTCTCTCTCCTCTTCCTCTCTACTTTCTGGACTATGATTATGTTTTGCCATTCATATGAGTGTGTAGTTGATTATATATTGATCTCACAGTAGTATTGAGTATATTGGATACTTTTCCCCCCATTCTTGAGATATTTTACTAAGAAGAATATGTTCCAGCTCCATCCAGGTAAACATAAAAGATGTGAAATCTCCATCCTTTTCATGGCTGCATAGTATTCCATGGTGTACATATACCACAATTTGTTAATCCATTCAGGGGTCGATGGGCACTTGGGCTATTACCATGTCTTGGCTGTTATGAATTGGGCTGCAATAAACATTCTGGTGCAAATGTCTTTGTTGTAAAATAATTTTTTTTTTTTTGAGACAGAGCCTCAAGCTGTCACCCTGAGTGAAGTGCTGTAGCATCACAGCTCACAGCAACCTCCAACTCCTGGGCTCAAGTGATTCTCCTGCCTCCGCCTCCTAAGTTGCTTGGACTACAGGTGCCTGCTACAATGCCCGGCTATCTTTTGGTTGCAGCCATCATTGTTGTTTGGTGGGCCTGGGTTGGATTCGAACCCACCAGCTCAGGTGTATGTGGCTGACACCTTAGCTGCTTGAGCCACAGGCACTGAGCAGTAAAATAATTTTTGATCATCTGGGTATATACCTAGTAGAGGAATTGCAGGATCGAATGGTAGGTTTACTTTAGTTCCTTGAGTGTTCTCCAAACTACTTTCCAAAATGGTTGTATTAGCTTGCATTCCCACCAGCAGTGTAGAAGTGTTCTTCTCTCCACATCCACGCCAACATCTGTAGTTTTGGGATTTTGTGATCTGGGCTAATCTTACTGGAATTAGATGATATCTCAGAGTGGTTTTGATTTGCATTTCTCTGATGATTAAGGATGATGAGCATTTTTTCATGTGTTTGTAGGCCATGCGCCTGTCTTCATCAGAGAAGTTTCTGTTCAAGTTTCTTGTCCACATAGAAATGAGGTTATTTGTTCTTTTCTTATTGATTAGTTTGAGTTCTCTGTAAATTCTGGTTATCAGACCTTTGTCAGAAACATAACCTGCAAAAATCTTCTCCCATTCTGAAAGTTGTCTGTTTGCTTTACTTACTGTGCTCTTTCTTAGCTGTGCAAAAGCTTTTAGTTTGATCAGATCCCAGTAATGTATTTTTGGTGTTTCTTCAATTGCCTGGGAGGTCCTCCTCATAAAATATTCTCCCAGACCAATTTCTTCAAGTGTTTTCCCTGCACTCTCTTCTAGTATTTTTATAGTTTCATGTCTTAAGTTTAAGTCTTTTATCCAGTGAGAATTAATTTTTTTAAATGGTGAAAGGTGGGGGTCCAGTTTCAGTCTTCTACAGGTCGCCAGCCAGTTCACCCAGCACCATTTGTTAATTTCCCTCACTGAATATTTTTGATAGGCTTGTAGAAGATCAAATGATGATAAGTAGCTGAGTTCATCTCTTGGTTCTCTATTCTGTTCCATAAATCTACTGCTCTGTTTTTGTGCCAGTACCATGCTGTTGTGATCACTATAGATTTATAGTGTAGCCTGAAGTCTGGTAACGTGATACCTCCTGATTTGTTCTTATTTCTGAGTAGTGTATTTGCTATTCAGGGTTTTTTTCTGATTTCATATAAAATGAAGTACTATTTTTTCAAGTTCTTTAAAGTATGACAATGATGCTTTAATAGGGATTGCATTAAATCTGTTGATTGCTTTGGGTGGTATGGACATTTTAACAATGTTGATTCTTCCCAGCCATGAGCATGGTATATTTTTCCATTTGTTAACATCTTCAGCTATTTCTTTTCTCAGAGTTTCATAGTTCTCTTTGTAGAGATCTTTCACGTCCTTTATAAGGTAAATTCCCAGATATTTCATTTCTTTGGCACTACTGTAAAAGGGATAGAGTCCTTGATTGTTTTTTCAGCTTGACTATTGTTGGCATATATAAAAGCTACTGACTTATAAGTATTGATTTTGTATCCTGAGATGCTGATGTATTTCTTGATCACTTCTAAGAGTTTTGAAGTTGAGTCCTTGGGATTTTCTAGGTATAGGATCATATCATCAGTGAAGAGTGAGAGTTTGATCTCCTCTGACCCTATTTTTTTTTTTTTTTTGAAACAGAGCCTCAAGCTCTCACCCTGGGTAGAGTGCTGTGGCATCACAGCTCATAGCAACCTCCAACTCCTGGGCTCAAGTGATTCTCCTGCCTCCGCCTCCTAAGTAGCTGGGACTACAGGCGCCCATCACAACACCTGGCTATTTTTTGGTTGCAGCTGTCATTGTTGTTTGGTGGGCCCGGGTTGGATTTGAACCCGCCAGCTCAGGTGTATGTGTCTGGTGGCTTAGCCACTTGAGCCACAGGTGCTGAGCCTCTGACCCTATTTGGATACCCTTGATTGCCTTCTCTTGCCTGATTGTGATGGCTAAAACTTCCATTACTATGTTGAATAGCAATGGAGACAGTGGGCATCCTTGCCTCATTCCTGATCTGAGTGGAAATGTTTTCAATTTTACACCATTCAATATGATATTGGCTGTGGGTTTGCTGTAGATGGCCTCTATCAGTTTAAGAAATGTCCGTTCTATGCCCATTTTCTTAAGTGTTCTGATCATGAAAGGATGCTGGATATTATCAAAGGCTTTTTCTGCATCAATTGAGAGAATCATATGGTCTTCGTTTTATATTTTATTGATGTGATGTATTATATTTAAAGATTTGTGTATGTTGAACTAACCCTGTAATCCTGGAATAAAACTAACTTGATCACGGTGTATAATTTTTTTGAGTGTTGTTGAATTGTTTGCTAAGATTGTATTGAATATTTTTGCATTGATGTTCATTAATGATATTGGTCTATAATTTTCTTTCTTTTTTGGATCCTTTTCTGGTTTGGGTATCAGGGTGATATTTGCTTCATAGATGTGTTGGAAAGTATTCCTTCCTTTTCTATGCTTTGGAAAGCATTGTATAATATAGGTAGTACTTCCTCTTGAAAGTTTTGATAGAATTCAGATGTGAAGTCATCTGGTCCTGGACTTTTCTTTTTTGGGAGATTTTGTATTGTTGATGCTATTTCAGTGATTGATATAGGTCTATTCAAGATATCTAATTCTTTGTGGTTGAGTCTAGGAAGGTGGCGTGCTTTTGGTTATTGGTCCATTTCCTTCAGATTTTCATATTTCTGGGAATAGAGATTTTTGTAGTAATCACTGAGTATATTTTTAATTTCTGAAGTGTCTGTTGTTCTTTCTCCTTTATAGTGTCTGATAGACGATATTAGACATTTTACTTTTCTATTTCTGGTTAGGTTGGCCAAAGGTTCATCAATTTTGTTAATCTTTAAGAAAAACCAACTTTTTGTTTCATTGATCTTCTGAATGATTCTTTTGTTTTCAATTTCATTTAATTCTGGCCTAATTTTGGTTATTTCTTTTCTTCTTCTGGGCTTGGGGTTGGAGTGTTCTTCTTTTTCCAGTTGTTTGAGATGATCCATTAAGTTATTGGCTTCCTCTTTTTCTGTTTTCTTGATGAAGGCTTCCCAATGCTATAAATTTCCCTCCTTCGACTGCTTTTGTAGTATCTCACAGGTTTTGATAATTTTTTCTTCATTATCATTTTGTTTCAAAAATTTGGCGATTTCCTTCTTAATCTTATCTTTGACCCAGCTATCATTCAACCTAAGATTATTTAGTTTCCATGACTTTGTTTGAATATAAGGATTCCTGTTGCTGTTGAGTTCAACTTTTATTCCACGGTGGTCCAAGAAGATACAAGGAGTAATTTCTATACTTTTAAGTTTGTTGAAGTTAGACTTGTGTCCTGGGATATGATCTATTTTGGAGGATGACCCATGGACTGATGAGAAAAATGTATATTCAGTTTTATCAGGGTGAAATGTTCTGTAGAGTTCTGTAAAGTCCGTTTCTTTTAGGGTCAGGTTTAAGTCTAATATTTCTTTGTTTAGTTTCTTATTGCAGGATCTATCCAAAACTGTCAAAGGGGTGTTAAAATCTCCAACTATTATAGTGTAGGAGGATAGCAAGTTGTTCATATCCATTAGGGTCTGCTTTATGATTTGAGGAGCCTTCTGGTAGGGTACATAAATGTCAGTTATCAAAATCTTTTCATGTTGGGACAAATATGTAGTGACCTTCCTTATCTTTCTTTATCTTTGTTGGTTTAAAGCCAATTGTATCTGCTACTAAAATTTCAACCCCTGCTTTTTTCTGGTTTCCATTTGCCTGTAATATCCCTTCACCCTGAGTCTATTTTTATCCTTTAAGGTAAGATGATATTCTTGTATACAGCAGATATCTGCTCTGAGTTTATGTATCCAGTCAGCTAGCCTGTGTCTGTGACTGCAGCCTCTATTTTCAGAGGAAGGCTAACCTCTTCTTTGTGAAAACAGTATGTTATTTCCTGGAAATAAAATGTTAAAGCCTGTCAGTTGCAAAATAAATAAGTAAATAAATAAAATAAAATAAAAAGGTATGACCATTCATAGAAAATGTCTAGAAGTATATATAACACATTAACAGTAATTATTTTTTATACTAGTAAGGATTTCCCCTGAAATATCTATGATAAACACATATTGCTTCTGTAAAGAAAGAAAAAGTATTTACATATACCTTAAACAAAAAAACCATCACTTTGGTAGCACTTAGAAGAATATGAATGAGAGAGTTTGGAGGAGAGAATATTGTAGTGGGTCAGGCCAAAGGCAATGCAAATAAGAATCAAGGTCGTGGTGTAGACAGAGAAGGAAAAGCTGACCTAAGACATCTTCAGCAGTCCTGTGAGAATTATGATCACACACCGCACCTTCAAGTCAGTAATAAAATCAGTTTTAAAAAGAGCCAATGTGGGCTTGGTGCCCATAGCTCGGTGAATAGGGCGCCAGCCACATACATCAAAGCTGGCTGGTTTGAGCCCTGCCCGGGCCTGCTAAACAACAATGGCAACTGCAACCAAAAAATAGCTGGGTGTTGTGGCAGGCGCCTGTAGTCCCAGCTACTCAGGAGGCTGAGGCAAAAGAATTGCTTAAGCCCAAGAGTTTGTAGTTGCTGTGAGCTATGACAGCACAACACTCTACCGAGGGTGACATAGTGAGACTCTGTCTCTAAAAACAAAAGAAGCTAACGTGATTCATCTACATCCTTCCAGTACCTTCAAATATGCATGTAAAGGGACTCAAAGCCATTTCTCACTGTAGGATTCTGGATTTCTGGCTTGTCAAGGGAGGTACAGGTGATGCAGGCAGAGAATATCAGAGGAAGACTAGATTGTGAGAGGAGATAAGGAGCTCAGTTTGGGCACATGCAGTGTGAGGGGTTTGTGGTCCAGGACTAAGCTGTGGTGCTTGTGCCTGCAGCTCAGGTGTCTGCTCAGTAGACACAGAATAGGAATCATCAGAAAATGGGTGATTGTTTAAACCAGGGTGGGGGGCCATGACCCACGCCTATAATCCTAGCAGTCTGGGAGGCTGCGGCAGGTGGATTGCTTGAGCTCAGGAGTTCAAGACCAGCCTGAGCAAAAGCAAGACCCCATCTCTAAAAAATAAATAGCTGGGGTTGTGGCAGGGACCTGTAGCTACCCAGGAGGCTGAGGCAAGAGGATCTCTTAGCCCAAGAGTTGGAGGTTGCTGTGAGCTACGATGCCACGTCATTCAACCCAGTATTGAATTGAATGAGACTGAGTGAGACTCTCTCAAAAGCAAAAACAAAAAACCCATTTGGGTATTAAGGTCACCCTGAGAGTGTGCCATGAGACAAGGGTTCAGCAGCAGGTACAGGGGACAGAGAGAGGAGAGGAGGCCCCTAAGAGGATTGGACAGGAGTGGTGGCCTGGCTATGTGGGTTCAAAGCACAGCAAGAACATGTAGTTGGACTTTGAAGGTTGCTTTCATTTTGGTTTGCTATAGAACCTGCTGATAAGCAGCTCCACAGGCACAGGAAATGAGAATAATGAAAGCGAGTGAGCAGACCCAGGAGGTTCTCATGGAGTGGGGACCACAGCTCGGGGGTCGGCATGACCCATCTCAAGTTTGGTCTTTAATTCCCTGCTTTTCAGGCTGGGGAAGCCCCTGAGAGTGTAAAGTTCTACTGAGTGAGGCAATGCCTCACTGTGTCGCAGGCACATGCTCAGGTGTTTTCTTCTGTTCCTGCCTCTCTGCCTGCACCAGGCTCGACCATGGGGTACCACAAAGGGCTAGAGACATTCAGAGGAAGAAGGAAATCAGGGGGGAATGTTGACAATAGCACATGCCAGAGAGGTCAAGCCATATGAGTGCTGAAAAGTTTCCACACCATTTGGCTGTTTGCAACCACTCACACATGTCACATAGTACAAAGGGACCCACCAAGCTCAGATTCCTGTGAAAGTCATTTTGATTCTCATGCAAACATAACTAAAACACTTATTTTAGATTTTTATTATACTGACTTTCAATTTAGGCTTCTGCAAAAGCAACTATTGTTGGCAAAGTATTAACAACACCTGTATCTAGATTCTCAAGCAGTTTAGGAAAGGATGCCATGAGTGTGTGCTCTGTAGGGTGACAGGACACTTGGGTAGCACAACTGTCCTTTGGCCCTACCTAATGGTGGATATAAATGTGACATTTACAGTCACACTTCAATCTGTGATGTGCAGAAAGCCTGGACTTTTTTCTTTCTTTCTTTTTTTTTTTTTTTGAGACAGAGCCTCAAGCTGTTGCCCTGTGCAGAGTGCTGTGGCATCATAGCTCACAGCAACCTCAAACTTCTGGGCTCAAGCAAGTCTCCTGTCTCCGCCTCCCAAGTAGCTGGGACTGCAGGTGCCCGCCACAACGCCCACCTATTTTTTGGTTGCAGCCGTCATTGTTGTTTGGTGGGCCCAGGTTGGATTCGAACCCGCCAGCTCAAGTGTATGTGGCTGGCGCCTTAGCCGCTTGAGCCACAGGTGCCAAGCCAAGCCTGGACTTTCTTTTAACAGGTCTCTCAAAGGATTCCCTAGGGAGTAGGGGGCATGGTGAGAAGAGGGCTGTATGCCCTTCTTCGAGGAGTCCCACTGCTTTTGCTACCTTGTCACCTTTTTTTTCTTGAGACAGAGTCTCACTCTATCACCCTGGATTGAGTGCCATGGCATGGTCACAGCTCACAGCAACCTCAAACTCTTGGGCCCAGGCAATCCTTTTTCCTTAGGCTCCCCAGTAGCTGGGACTACAGCCCCCTGCCACAGTGCCCCCCTATTTGTTGTTGTTGTCATTGTTGTTTAGCAGGCCCAGGCAGGGTTCGAACCCACCATCTCCGGTGCATGTGGCCAGCGCCCTAAACACTGAGCAATGAACGCCAAGCCTCACTTGTCTCTTCTGATAGTGCCGCCTCCTCACCCTCATCCCCAGGACGCCCCAGTCCATGACATCGGGTTGTGCATCCTAACTGTGGGCTGAGTTCAGCATCTCTCCCATAGGGCTCATGTGACCTCTGCACATAAAGGAATGGGGCTGGGTACCAGTTTCATTGTTCCCAAACTATCCCAACAGGTAAGAAAACTGTTAGATGTTGGTCTTCCCAGAGTGTAGGATGAACTTCTAGGATGACACAGGTCCATCAGGGTCATCTCTGACTCACAGATCCTCAGTTATCCTTATGTGGCTGAATAAAAGAAAGACATTTAAGGGGGTGGGTAGGTCTAGCACAGAATTATAATTACTAAGTTTGAAGTGAGGTGAATGTCAAAGTTAACAGTGCTTAGATTCTTCTAGAAGGGATGAGGCAGCTTCATCCTTGTAGTCTATTGGGCCAGCTTCATGTGAGGCCCCAAATCATAGCAACACAAATATCCAAATCCTTTGACATCTGTCATTGTTTTTTATTTGGTTTTCCATCTGCCCAGCTTTGAAGGACAGTGAGCTCTTTAGAGGAACAGCGCCAGATATTTAATCTATAAACAGAGTAGATGGAGCTGGGAAGGATGAGTCAGAGATGAAGGAAATAGCAGAAGCAGGGACTATCACCCTGGAAAGCACCTGAGAGTGCTGATGGAATGTTCTGGTGTGTCTGATTGTCCCCTCCGTGGATACCTTTAACTCTGATCAGTGCAGCTCGGTTTCTGAACTGCCTGTTCCTCTGTGAGGCACCTTTTCATTGTTTCCTCCCATCTTGCCCTTAGATTCATTTCTAGAATGCAAGCTCATGACCCATGGTGAGATTTTCTGTTCCTCTGCTGATAATGATCCTGTCACTCCAGGTTCCTGTTTCAGTGGAGCATGAAGAGAGTTATGCTGATGGATTGAGACAGAGCCAGAGTGAAATAAGGATTTTACTCCAGGGTCCATTAGTCTTCCTGCAGAGCTTAAACTGGGAGTTATCTGAATTCCTTGCCTTCTTGGGGTTTGCTTGTAATGGAGTTGCAGACTGGAAGTCCCTAGGTCAAATGTATTTTGTTTGTCCCCCCACCCAGGTTTGAAAGCAGGTGCCCATATTTGAGTAGAGGGATATTTTTTGCTTCTGTTTAAAAACTGGAAGAACAGGCCCAAAGTGGTGGCTCACGCTTGTAATCCTAGTACTCTAGGAGGCTGAGGTGAGTGGGTGGCTTGAGCTCTGGTGTTGGAGAGCAGCCAGAGGAAGAGCAAGACCCTGCTCTACTAAAAATAGGAAAACTAGCTGGGTGTTGTGGCAGGTGCCTGTAGTCCTTTTTACATTGGCGCTCCTGAATCTCCAGTTTGCCAACTCACCTTGCAGGTCTTGGAAATTGTCAGCCTCCATAATCACAGGAGCCAGCTCATTCCTATAGCTGTATATCTCCATCCTCTTGGTTCTGTTTTTCTGGAGAACCCTGACTAATATGTTCTATATTCTTCTTCAAGGGTGTCCAAGATAAGACCCTTTTCCCATGTGTCTGACTATATCGCCTTCCATTTCCCAGCACATACCTTCTGCCCCTGGTAAGGCAGTCTTCTCATTATCTCTAAATACCCTTTGCAGAATTTTCCCAAGTTGCTTCTTTTGGCTTGCATATGGGCCTCCCTTTTGCTATATGTTTATATTCTGCTCATTTCTCTCTCTTTCTCTCTCCCTCTCCTTTCTAATATATATATATATTTTTTATTTTTTATTTTTTTTTTTTTTGAGACAGAGTCTCATTCTGTCATCCTGGGTAGACTGCCCTGGCATCATAGTTCACAGCAACCTCAAGCACTTGGGCTCAAGTGATCCTCTTGCCTCAGCCTCCCGAGTACCTGAAACTATAGGTGCCTGCCAGAACACCTGGCTATTTTTAGAGACAGGGTCTCACTCTTGCTCAGGCTGGTTTTGAACTCCTAAGCTTAAGTGAGCCACCTACTTTGGCCTTCCAGAGTCACTGTGCCCAGCCATCTAACATTTTTTAAAATTAGAAAATCAACTTCTATAGGGTGGCGCCTGTGGCTCAACGGGTAGGGCACCAGTCCCATATGCCGGAGGTGGCGGGTTCAAGCCCAGCCCCGGCCAAAAATAAAAAAAAAAAAAAAAAAAGAAAATCAACTTCTATAAGACAGGTTCTGGAAAACATTGAATTTCATTCATTCCTGTGTGCTGTGCTTTCTGGGCTATGACTAGAAAAAAAAATTTTTTTTTTTTTTTTTTTTGTAGAGACAGAGTCTCACTGTACCGCCCTCGGTAGAGTGCCGTGGCGTCACACGGCTCACAGCAACCTCTAACTCGGGCTTACGCGATTCTCCTGCCTCAGCCTCCCGAGTAGCTGGGACTACAGGCGCCCGCCACAACGCCCGGCTATTTTTTTGTTGCAGTTTGGCTGGGGCTGGGTTTGAACCCGCCACCCTCGGTATATGGGGCCAGCGCCCTACTCACTGAGCCACAGGCACCGCCCCCAAATTTTTTTTTTTTGAGACAGAGTCTCACTCCATTGCCCTTGGTAGAGTGTCGTGGCATCACAGCTCCCAGCAACCTCTAGCTCTTGGGCTTAGACGATTCTCTTGCCTCAGCCTCCCAAGTAGCTGGGACTACAGGCGCCCACCACAATTCCCAGCTATTTTTTGTTGCAGTTTGGCCGGGGTCGGGTTTGAACCCACCACCTTCAGTATATGGGGCCTGGTGCCCTACTCAATGAGCCACAATCTACTGGAAGTTCAAGGAAGGAAGATCTGGAGGAAGTTCCCATCACAAATAAATAGATGAAGAAGTGAGTTTCATTCCTAATCTTCTAATTCCTGTGATTTTCCTGAAGACATCTAAACTTACTCCCCTGCACCCTTGTTCTAAGGCCAAAGTGAGGGCGGCGCCTGTGGCTCAGTGAGTAGGGCGCCGGCCCCATATGCCGAGGGTGGCGGGTTCAAACCCAGCCCCAGCCAAACTGCAACAAAAAATAGCCGGGTGTTGTGGTGGGCGCCTGTAGTCCCAGCTGTTCTGGAGGCTGAGGCAAGAGAATCGCGTAAGCCCAAGAGTTAGAGGTTGCTGTGAGCCGTGTGACGCCATGGCACTCTACCCAAGGGCGGTACAGTGAGACTCTGTCTCTACACAAAAAAAAAAAAAGAAAGAAAGAAACAAAGGCCAAAGTGAAATCCTATGGCTATAAATTAGAGTCATTTGTAAAGCACTTAAAAATCTGCCTGCATCCCGGACCATTTCAGTTAAAAGCTCTGGGGGCAGATCCATGTGCATAGCTGGGGTTAAGACCCAGTGTGAAGCCTTCCTGATACCCCAGCCTCACCCCCAGAGTGTCTGAATCAGCATATCTGGGGTGAAGCCTAAGAATGTGCATTTAATTAATTAATTTATTTATTTATTTATTGAGACAGAGTCTCACTATGTCACCCTCAGCAGAGTGCCATGGCATCACAGCTCACAGCAACCTCAAACTCTGGGGCTTAAGCGATTCTCTTGCCTCAGCCCCCCAAGTAGCTGGGACTACAGGTGCCCACTACAACACCTGCCTATTTTTTTTTTGGTTGTAGTTGTTATTGTTTTGCAGGCCAGGGCTGGGTTTGAACCCACCAGACCCAGTGTATGTGGCCGGCACTCTAGCTGCTGAGCCACAGGCGCTGAGCCAGAATGCGCATTTTAACAAATTCTCAGGTGGTGCTAACACTACTGGTCTGGGGAATGCACTTTGAGAACCACTGTCCAAGTGTACAGGACTAAGGAAGAGAACCTGGGTGGCCTGATATGGCCCCGTGTGCCTGAGGAAAAACTAATAGAATGGACACTAAAGTAAGGACCAGCTGAAAACATTACGTAGACGTTACAAATTGGTAGACCAAGGCCCAAATCCAGTTGATTTTTGTAGAGTCACACAATGTTTTCCATGAATAAAAATTAATTGAAAAATTTAATTTAATAATAAATATTAAGTTAATATTTAAATATCAAATATTTATACTACACACACACATACTCTCTCACATATAAATCTTTTAATTTTTCTTTTTCTTTTTTTTTCTCAACTGTCTCTCTGGGTAAAGTGCCATGGAGTCCCAGCTCACAGCAACCTCCAACCCTTGGGCTTAAGTGATTCTTTTGCCTCAGCCTCCCAAGTAGGTGGGACTACAGGCACCCGCCACAACACCAGGCTATTTTTTTTTTTTTTGTAGAGACAGAGTCTCACTTTATGGCCCTCAGTAGA
Organism: Nycticebus coucang; assembly: GCF_027406575.1. Classification (NCBI taxonomy): domain Eukaryota; kingdom Metazoa; phylum Chordata; class Mammalia; order Primates; family Lorisidae; genus Nycticebus; species Nycticebus coucang. Next base: position 10,321,912 of record NC_069787.1, read on the forward strand.
GTGCCGTGGCCTCACACAGCTCACAGCAACCTCCAGCTCCTGGGCTTAAACGATTCTCTTGCCTCAGCCTCCCGAGCAGCTGGGACTACAGGCGCCCGCCACAACGCCCGGCTATTTTTTGGTTGCAGTTTGGCCGGGGCCGGGTTTGAACCTGCTACCCTCAGTATATGGGACCGGCGCCTTATGGACTGAGCCACAGGTGCCGCCCAACACCTGGCTATTTTTTTATGTTGTTGCAGTTTTCATTGTTGTTTTAGCTGGTCCAGGCTGGGTTTGAACCTGCCAGCCTTGGTGCATGTGGCCGGCACCCTACATACTGAGCTATGAGTGTTGCCAAATCTTTTAATTTTTCAAGGTTGGCAGCAAGGAGCCCAATTTCCTACATGGCAGCATCCATCCACATTAGCCAACAAGTAGTATCTGCCCTGCTATCCCAAATGAGCCCTACCCAGCCTGAATGGAGCCATGTGAGTGAGCTAAAGCCAAACCACCAGGAAAAGTACCTAGGAAACCCATGACATAGTGAAAAGTAATATACTATTGTTGATTGATGCCACTGAGTTGTTGGGTAATTTGTTATGCAGCAATAGCTAACGGATACAACAATTGGCAGAGTCCTCACAGGTTTGCTTTGCTCAATATGTTGCCTTCCTGGTCCCTAAATTTCCAGCCTGGGCCTTTCCCTGAGGAACACTTGACAGATTGAGTGTAAAGCCTTTTCCACACTCTTTATCTCAACAACCTTGCAAGATCAATCTGGTATTAAATCTCCACTTCCTAGGTGTGGGAATCTGAGGACCTCAGAGAGCCAAGGGACATCCTTAGAGCCCCACAATTGCAAAGCAGGATGAGAACCCATTACTTTTCATGTTTAATTCACTGCTTTTCTCCTCCATCGGAGTAGTTGACTCTTAGTCTCCCCTGGTGTGAGTGGAGGGAATCTGTGGCCTCAAGGCTGCATATGGTCCTCCAGATCCCTGAGTACACCCCATGACCAAATCCAAACGTCACAGAACAAATCCCTTTATTAAAAGTATTCTGTAAAATTTGTATTTAGCCAAAAGACCACACTCAAGGATCCAGAAGGCCACATATGGCCCCAAGGCCACAGGTTTCCCACCCCTGTGCCCAGGACATTAAACCTGGCAGCCACCAAAGCAAAACTCATAGTTAATGGAGTAGGATGTTTTCACGAAGGGGAACCCTTTTTCCTGTCTTTATTTATGAGAATATTTCTGTAAAGTGCCTAATATAGTGACTGGTACAAAGAGGAGCTTTAATGAGATACTCATTAAATAATACTTAATAATACTCATATTACTATCCACTATGTTTCCATAGCATCGCTTGATGTTTCTTTCTTTCCTTCCTTTGCTCCCTCCCTCCTGTGCCCCTGGCTGGATTATTTCATCTCTTACATAAGATTGGATACATGTTCTATTTATCTGTTACAACATGCATCACAGTGTATTATGTGTTTCCTGAATCTCTCTTCTCTCTCAGACCTCGAGTGCTTTGGTTTTAAGGAGCACACATTTTGTATTTATTTCCAAACTCTCTAGCACAGACCTGGCTGAATAATTGCTACCTGAATGGAATCGAAGTCGAATTGCACAGTTGCAAGATATAGTCAATGACAGTCTTGTTTAAAATTTTTTTTAACTTTTTTTTCAAAATAATTACAGATTCACAGGAAGTTGTAAAAGCAAAATAAAACAAACTCACACACACATTCTAGTTTGGCCCCTATGGCAATCATCCTGCAGAGCAAGTGTTATTATTGTTATTACATGTTTTGTTTTGTTTTTGAGACAGTGCCTACACTGTCACCCTGCCTAGAGTGCAGTGACATCATCATCATAGCTTCACTGCAACCTCTAACTCCTGGGCTCAAGCAGTCCTGGCTCAGCCTCCTGAGTAGCTGAGACTACAAGCACACACCACTATGCCCAGTTAATTTTTCTATTTTTTGGAGGGCTTTGCTTTTGCCTAGGCTGGTCTTGAACCCCTGGCTTCAAGCAATCCTCCCTCCTCAGCCTCCCAAAGTGCTGGGAATACAGGCATGGCCGCCACACCCATTGCAAATATTATTCTTATCATTATACCCATATTAAAAATGCAGAAACAGGGCAGCGCCTGTTGCTCAGTCAGTAAGGCGCCGGCCCCATATACCGAGGGTGGCGGGTTCAAACCCGACCCCGGCTAAACTGCAACCAAAAAATAGCCGGGTGTTGTGGCGGGCACCTGTAGTCCCAGCTACTCAGGAGGCTGAGGCAAGAGAATCGCTTAAGCCCAGGAGTTGGAGGTTGCTGTGAGCTGTATGATGCCATGGCACTCTACCAAGGGCCATAAAGCGAAACTCTGTCTCTACAAAAAAAAAAAACAAAACAAAAAAATGCAGAAACAGAAGCCCAGTGCCCTGAGAATTTCTTTTCCAATTGGTGATGCTGAGCTGATCTCTGCCAGGTTTCCTATCAAATAGTTAATTGCTATTATTTGCTTCATAATTTTTGTCATGTTCTCTTTGATGGCAGCAGCCTAAGTCTTATATTGGTCTCTATCCTAGGATGAGGCATGGTAGACACTCAGTAATTGTTGATATGAATTTAATTTCCACATATATACTTTAGAAGTTATGTCTAGTACCACTCTGGGGAAATATTTGAAGGTGCCATTTAAAAGTTGCTTATGGGGGAGGGGAGACAAGATGGCGGACTGAAGCCAGCTTTCAACAAAGGCTCCCGTCCAGAAGGAGAGTTAAGGGACAGGAATTTAGTAAGTATCCTGGTGGACTTGAGCCTCACCAAGAGAGAAGGTTGAAGAACGCACATCAACACCGCTGAGGCAAGTTGTGATCACAAGGACGCAAACAAAAGGTACAAAATCCACCACCAAGCGGACGGGAGTCCCCCTCCCCCATGAGACCGGCTCTGGAGCCCCACAATTGAACAAGCGGGCAGAAATTAAAGCCCCTCCCACTACACTCCACGGGAGAGACCTTCTAAAAACTGGACTTACCTCCCCTACTGGGGTGCCGTGGTGTTCTCCTGCCGGACATAGGGCTGAATAAAACTTTGGGAATCCTTTGCCAGCAACCCTGAATCCCCGGCGCTCCCCTCCCGCCCACTGAGGTCTGGAGGCCTGTCCCCCAGGACTTCGGATCCTTGGGTGATTTCTCAAGGGGAGTGGACAGTCCCCGAGTTGCGACTGGTCAGCATTGACTCTGAGGCGCGCCGAGTGAGGAGAGGGCACCGGGCTGAGGGGGAGTCACGCCTCGCGGCACTTCCCTGCGGTGCAGTGCACCAACCCTCCCCGGGCATAGGGAGCCCAAGACTGAATCAGACTCTGGCCTCCCCGCTGAGAGCTGAGAACCCCTACTCTCACTCGGGGTCTGAGCGCCTATCCCCCAGGAGTTCGGCTCCTTGGGTGATTTCTCGAGGGGAGTGCACAGTGCCTGAGCTGCGTCAGGTCAGTGCTGACTCTGGGACACGTGAGCGAGGAGAGGGCACTCTGCTGAGGGGAAATCAAGCCTTGGCGGCACTTCCCTGCGGTGCAGTGCAGGAGCCCTCCCTGGACCGTAGTATTGCGTGAAACTGAATGAAACTCTAGCTTCCCCCCGCCCCACTCCCAATCCGGGTCTGGGGGCCCATCCCCCAAGAGTTCTGATTCTTGGGGGATCTCTTAAGGGGTGTGGACCCAGCACAAACTGTGGCCGCTCAGTGCTGACTCTGGGGCGCGGGACAGAGGAGAAAAGGGTCGCCTGAGTGCCCACACCAGAGCAGCAGTTCCCTGGAGGTAGATCAACAGCCGTTTTTTCTTTAACGGCAGAACGCTCACTTCCGGATATTCTGAGGCCACACCCCCTGTCTCCCTGGGCAACCAGAGGAGGCCACCGGTGACTCACAAACCCGGAAGCCTCCAGGGCGGGGCCGACCCAGAGAGGTGTTCAGACGCAATTCTCCAGCAGCAAAGACGTTTTTTTTTTTTCTTTTTTTTTTTTTTTTTTATTGTTGGGGATTCATTGAGGGTACAATAAGCCAGTTACACTGATTGCAATTGTTAGGTAAAGTCCCTCTTGCAATCATGTCTTGCCCCCATAAAGTGTGACACACACTAAGGCCCCACCCCCCTCCCTCCATCCCTCTTTCTGCACCCCCCCATAACCTTCATTGTCATTAATTGTCCTCATATCAAGATTGAGTACATAGGATTCATGCTTCTCCATTCTTGTGATGCTTTACTAAGAATAATGTCTTCCACTTCCATCCAGGTTAATACGAAGGATGTAAAGACGACAGACGAATGGCTAACAAACACATGAAAAAATGTTCATCATCTCTATATATTAGAGAAATGCAAATCAAAACATCCCTGAGATACCATCTAACCCCAGAGAGAATGGCCCACATCACAAAATCTCAAAACTGCAGATGCTGGCGTGGATGTGGAGAGAAGGGAACACTTTTACACTGCTGGTGGGACTGCAAACTAGTACAACCTTTCTGGAAGGAAGTATGGAGAAACCTCAAAGCACTCAACCTAGACCTCCCATTCGATCCTGCAATCCCATTACTGGGCATCTACCCAGAAGGAAAAAAATCCTTTTATCATAAGGACACTTGTACTAGACTGTTTATTGCAGCTCAATTTACAATCGCCAAAATGTGGAAACAGCCTAAATGCCCACCAACCCAGGAATGGATTAACAAGCTGTGGTATATGTATACCATGGAATACTATTCAGCCATTAAAAAAAATGGAGACTTTACAGCAAAGACGTTTGAACTCAAAACAGCCCATCTCCTGTAGGCGACGACAGGAACAGAGACAGAACCTCACAAAGTTGTCTGTTCTGTTCTGTTCTGTTAGCAGCATGCATCAGGGACGGGGCTAAGCCTGAGTGAACACCTCCTTCCCATCACCTGCATCAAACACTCAAAGAGGTCAGGCCCCATCTCCTCCTGCTAGATAGCGGCAGTCTGCGGGGGCCTGGCAGACTTCCTCGCGATTCAGGCAGGTGCAAACCCCTGGAGTGTCTGTTCACTGCAGGCAACTGGGTTAGCCATCTGCAGAGATACCAGTGACTGGGTCTGACGGAGGGGCAAAGTGGGGAAGGAGACGTCAACCTTCCCAGACTGCTCTGTTTGCTGGGTGGCTCCTCCTGACTCCACGCTGCACTGGGGTGAGCTGTGTCAGAGGAGTCACCAGGCCACTGTGATCCAGTTCCCAGAGACCTCTTGAACCCTTCCACCCGAGACAAGTGCCGATTGAGACAGTTGATTCGGACCTTTTGAACTGGGCTAATAGACTGAGGACTTTTCAGGTGGTGCCCTGGGTGTGCGATTGTAGGAAGGTTTGATTCTCCTTTTCCAACTGGGGCCAGAGGTGGGCAGGCGGGGTGACTTAATTGCTGATTTTTCCACACAGCTGAGACTTCAAGCCAGAGTAGAAGTTGCAATAGGATCGAACAGAAACCAGCTGAAAACAAGACAGAACCACTTTGCTCCACCACACCAGACAGGGCCCCAGTTTCTCAGGCCACAACACTGTACGGGCCCTCGATAAAACCCCAGGGGAAAAACCAAAGGGAGTAAACCATGGGGCGGAATCAGCGGAAAAACTCTGGTAACATGAATAACCAGAATAGATCAACCCCCCCAAGAAAAGATACGGCAGATGTGATTGAAGATCCCATTCATAAACAACTGGCTGAGATGTCAGAAGTCGAATTCAGAATTTGGTTTGCAGACAAGATTAATAAAATGGAATTAGGAATTCGAGGAGAAATTCAAAAACTGTCTCAAGAATTTAACGAATTTAAAGACAAAACCACCAAAGACTTAGACACACTGAAACAAGAACTTACAGCCCTCAAAGATATGAAAAATACAGTAGAATCCCTCAGTAACAGAATGGAGCAAGCAGAAGAAAGGATTTCTGACATTGAAGATAAAGTCTTCGAACGCTCCCAATCTCTCAAAGAGGAAGAGAAATGGAGAGCAAAAACGGATCACTCACTCAGAGAGCTCTCAGATAATTCGAAAAAAAATAACATAAGAGTTATAGGAATTTCGGAGACTGATGAAGTGGTAGCCAAGGGCACAGAGGCCCTTCTACATGAAATTATGAAAGAAAATTTTCCAGACATGCCTAGAGAATCTGAAATTCAGATAGCAGACAGCTTCAGAACCCCAGCACGATTCAACCCCAATAAGTCATCTCCCAGACATATCATAATTAGCTTCACTAAAGTTAACATGAAAGAGAAGATTCTCAAAGCAGCCCGGCGAAAGAAAACTATAACGTACAAAGGTAAGAATATTAGAATAACTGCAGATCTCTCTGCTGAAACTTTTCAAGCAAGAAGAGGCTGGTCATCAACTTTTAATCTCCTAAAGCAAAAAAACTTTCAACCCAGGATCTTGTATCCAGCTAAACTGAGTTTCATCTATGATGGAGAAATTAAATACTTCAATGACATTCATATGTTGAAAAAATTTGCCATAAGTAAACCAGCTCTTCAGGATGTTCTCAGACCTATCCTCCACAATGACCAACCCAATCCTATACCACAAAAGTAAACTCAATCAGAAACTTCGGATCAAACTCCAACTTCCACACTGGCGAAAGGATTAAAAATGTCCACTGGACCTTTGAAAAACTCGATACCCAAAATTCCACCAGACTTATCCTTACTCTCCATCAATGTGAATGGCTTAAACTGTCCTCTAAAGAGGCATAGGTTAGCTGACTGGATACAAAAACTCAAGCCAGATATTTGTTGCATACAAGAGTCACATCTCAACTTAAAAGACAAATACAGACTCAGGGTGAAAGGATGGTCATCCATATTTCAGGCAAATGGTAATCAGAAAAAAGCAGGTGTTGCAATTTTATTTGCAGATACAGTAGGCTTTAAACCATCAAAAGTAAGGAAGGACAAGAATGGTCACTTCATATTTGTTAAGGGTAATACTCAATATGACGAGATCTCAATTATTAATATCTATGCACCCAACCAGAATGCACCTCAATTTATAAGAGAAACTCTAACAGACATGAGTAACTTGATTTCCTCCAGCTCCATAATCGTTGGAGATTTCAACACTCCCTTGGCAGTGTTGGATCGATCCTCCAGAAAGAAGCTGAGCAAAGAAATCTTAGATTTAAACCTAACCATCCAATATTTAGATTTAGCAGACATCTACAGAACATTTCATCCCAACAAAACTGAATACACATACTTCTCATCAGCCCACGGAACTTACTCCAAAATTGATCACATTTTAGGTCACAAGTCTAACCTCAGTAAATTTAAAGGAATAGAAATTATTCCATGCATCTTCTCGGACCATCATGGAATAAAACTTGAATTGAGTAACAACAGGAATCTGCATACCCATACAAAAACATGGAAGTTAAATAACCTTATGCTGAATGATAGCTGGGTCAGAGATGAGATTAAGAAAGAAATCACCAATTTTTTGGAACAAAATGACAATGAAGACACAAGCTATCAGAACCTCTGGGACACTGCAAAGGCAGTTCTAAGAGGGAAATTTATAGCACTGCAAGCCTTCCTCAAGAGAACGGAAAGAGAGGAAGTTAACAACTTAATGGGACATCTCACGCAATTGGAAAAGGAAGAACATTCCAACCCCAAACCCAGTAGAAGAAAAGAAATAACCAAAATTAGAGCAGAATTAAATGAAATTGAAAACAAAAGAATAATACAACAGATCAATAAATCAAAAAGCTGGTTTTTTGAAAAGGTCAATAAAATAGATAAACCTCTGGCCAACCTAATCAGGAAAAAAAGAGTAAAATCTCTAATATCATCAATCAGAAACAACAAAGACAAAATAACCACAGACTCATCAGAAATCCAAAAAATCCTTTATGAATATTACAAGAAACTTTATTCTCAGAAATATGAAAATCTGAAGGAAATAGACCGATACTTGGAAGCACGCCACCTTCCAAGACTTAACCAGAATCAATTGGAAATGTTGAACAGACCCATATCAAGTTCAGAAATAGCATCAACTATACAAAACCTCCCTAAAAAGAAAAGCCCGGGACCAGATGGTTTCACGTCAGAATTCTACCAAACCTTTAAAGAGGAATTAGTACCTATATTACTCAACCTGTTCCAAAATGTAGAAAAAGAAGGAAGACTACCCAACACGTTCTATGAAGCAAATATCACCCTGATCCCCAAACCAGGAAAAGACCCAACAAGAAAAGAAAATTATAGACCAATATCACTAATGAATATAGATGCAAAAATATTCAACAAGATCCTAACAAACAGAATCCAGCAACACATCAAACAAATTATACATCATGACCAAGTTGGTTTTATCCCAGGGTCTCAAGGCTGGTTCAATATACGTAAATCTATAAATGTAATTCAGCACATAAACAAATTAAAAAACAAAGACCATATGATTCTCTCAATTGATGCAGAAAAAGCTTTTGATAATATCCAGCATCCCTTCATGATCAGAACACTCAAGAAAATTGGTCTAGAAGGGACTTTTCTTAAACTGATAGAGGCTATCTACAGCAAACCCACAGCCAATATCATATTGAATGGAGTTAAATTGGAATCATTTCCACTCAGATCAGGAACCAGACAAGGCTGCCCATTGTCTCCATTGCTTTTCAACATTGTAATGGAAGTTTTAGCCACCATTGGAAGAAAAGGCGATCAAGGGTATCCATATAGGGTCAGAAGAGATCAAACTCTCGCTCTTCGCAGATGATATGATTGTGTATCTGGAAAACACTAGGGACTCTACTACAAAACTCCTAGAAGTGATCAAGGAATACAGCAGCGTCTCAGGTTACAAAATCAACATTCATAAATCGGTAGCCTTTATATACACCAACAACAGTCAAATTGAAAAAGCAGTTAAGGACTCTATCCCATTCACAGTAGTGCCAAAGAAGATGAAATATTTGGGAATTTACCTAACAAAAGACGTGAAAGATCTCTATAAAGAGAACTATGAAACTCTAAGAAAAGAAATAGCTGAAAATGTTAACAAATGGAAAAACATACCATGCTCATGGCTAGGAAGAATCAACATTATCAAAATGTCCATACTACCCAAAGCAATATATAATTTCAACGCACTCCCTATTAAAGCTCCACTGTCATATTTTAAAGATCTTGAAAAAACATTACTTCGTTTTATATGGAATCAGAAAAAACCTCGAATAGCCAAGACATTACTCAGAAATAAAAACAAAACAGGAGGAATCACACTACCAGACCTCAGACTTTACTACAAATCGATAGTGATCAAAACAGCATGGTATTGGCACAAAAACAGAGAAGTAGATATCTGGAATAGAATAGAGAACCAAGAGATGAATCCAGCTACTTACCGCTATTTGATTTTTGACAAGCCAATTAAAAACATTCAGTGGGGAAAAGATTCCCTATTTAACAAATGGTGCTGGGTGAACTGGCTGGCAACCTGCAGAAGACTGAAATTGGACCCACACCTTTCACCATTAACTAAGATAGACTCTCATTGGATTAAAGATTTAAACTTAAGACATGAAACTATAAAAATACTAGAGGAGAATGCAGGGAAAACCCTTGAAGAAATTGGTCTGGGTGAGTATTTCATGAGGAGAACCCCCCGGGCAATTGAAGCAGCTTCAAAAATACACTACTGGGACTTGATCAAACTAAAAAGCTTCTGCACAGCTAAGAACACAGTAAGCAGAGCAAGCAGACAGCCCTCAGAATGGGAGAAGATATTTGCAGGGTATAACTCTGACAAAGGTTTAATAACCAGAATCCACAGAGAACTCAAACGCATCAGCAAGAAAAAAACAAGGGATCCCATCGCAGGCTGGGCAAGGGATTTGAAGAGAAACTTCTCTGAAGAAGACAGGCGCACGGCCTTCAGACATATGAAAAAATGCTCATCATCTTTAATCATCAGAGAAATGCAAATCAAAACTACTTTGAGATATCATCTAACTCCAATGAGACTAGCCTATATCACAAAATCTCTAGACCAGAGATGTTGGCGTGGATGCGGAGAAAAGGGAACACTTCTGCACTGCTGGTGGGAATGCAAATTAATACATTCCTTTTGGAAAGATATATGGAGAACACTCAGAGATCTAAAAATAGATCTGCCATTCAATCCTGTAATTCCTCTGCTGGGCATATACCCAGAAGACCAAAAATCACAACATAACAAAGATATTTGTACCAGAATGTTTATTGCAGCCCAATTCATAATTGCTAAGTCATGGAAAAAGCCCAAGTGCCCATCGATCCACGAATGGATTAATAAATTGTGGTATATGTATACCATGGAATACTATGCAGCCTTAAAGAAAGATGGAGACTTTACCTCTTTCATGTTTACATGGATGGAGCTGGAACATATTCTTCTTAGTAAAGTATCCCAAGAATGGAAGAAAAAATACCCAATGTACACAGCCCTACTATGAAACTAATTTGGGACTCTCACATGAAAGCTATAACCCAGCTACAACTTAACAACAGGGGGAAGTGGGAAAGGGGGGGGTGGGTAGAGGGAGGGGAATCGGTGGGATCACACCTGTGGTGCATATTACAGGGGTATTTGCGAAACTTGGTAAATGTAGAATATAAATGTTTTGGCACAGTAACTGAGATAATGCCGGAAAGGCTATGTTAACCACTGTGATAAAAATGTGTCAAATGGTTTATGAAGTGAGTGTATGATGCCCCATAATCATATCATTGTATACAGTTATGATTTAATAAAAAAAAAAAAAAAAAAAAAAAAAAAGTTGCTTATGGGGCTGGGAACAGTGGTGGGAGCCTGTAGCCCCAGCTACTGGGGAGGCTGAGGCAGGAAGATCACTTGATCCCAGGAGTTTGAGGTTGCTGTGAGCTATGGTGATGCCACTGAACTCTAGCCTGGGGCAACAAAGTGAAACTCTGTCTCAAATAAATAAATTAATTAATTAAATAAAATAAAATAAAATAAGGGGCTTGGTGCCCATAGCATAGTGGTTACAGTGCCAGCCACATACACTGAGGCTGGCGGGTTTGAACCCAGCCTGGGCCAGCTAAAACAACGATAACTACAACTAAAAAATAGCCAGGCATTGTGGCGGGTGCCTATGGTCCCAGCTACTTGGGAGGCTGAGGCAAGAGAATCGCTTAAGCCGGAGAGTCTGAGGTTGCTGTGAGCTGTTGACACCATGGCACTCTACCCAAGGTGACATAGCGAGACTTTGTCTCAACAACAACAACAAAAAGTTGCTTATGAATAAATCTACTTTCACTCCATCTTAATATTAACCAAAGGCACTCTTGTACTTTTATCACAGATCAGATGTTTTGAGCAAGAGAGGAAGGGAGGGAAAGAAGGAGGGACCGTGGAAGAGAGAGAGAAAGTGTGTGTGTCTGTGAGAAAGAGAGAGAGACAGAGGGAGATCTTTCAGAAAAGAAAGACGTGGGAAATGCTAGGTAACCTGACCTGTCTGAGAAAGCATTCTTTCTTTGTGCAACCGACCACCCGGGACATGCAGGGCTGTGATTTGAGTAGCAGCTATGCTCTTTGTGTATCAGGTAAGGCAGAAAAATGCAAGGAGGAATTAGAAGGGGCCAAGAGATCGAAATCAACCAAGGGAATGGGCCAAGAAATCTGAGAAATGGAGAGGAAGGAAAGGCTGAGACGGTGTCATGTGGATAGTATTTCAAAGAAAGTAGGGAATGCAAAGTGACCTTCTGGGAAGGAGTCCCATGATAGCATCTGAATTCTTTTCCCTGTGAGACACTTTCTCCTGGAAAGGACTGCCATCATCTAAGCCCAAACATCCCTGCAGTATTTTTATTGGTGGTCCTGCTTTTATTGAGTTACATAGCTTTATGCCAGAGGGTCTGATGGCTTTATTTTTGTTCGCATTTCCCCCTTTCCAAGAGTAAGAAAAAGCATTTAAAAAAATATACTATAATTGTATTTTAAGGATCTGATGACTCTGTGGTTTTCACCCTGGTATTTTGTAAAACTAAAATATGCTAAATCACCCTGTCAAGAAGCATTTTTTTCTTTTCTTTCCATCAGGGTTGCTAATTTTGATAAGGAATTACCCACATACAGGAAACTTCGCCTGCCTGGTAGAGGGGGTTCCGTATCATGTCTTGAGCTAATACGATTTTCTGGTCCAGAGATGTTTGTGTATGAATAAAAATGACAGCTACAGGCACAAATTGTCACATCCTCCTGGCAGCAAGTTCCCTTTGCTCCTAAGTCTGTTATTATTGAAGAAGCATTTAGTTGTAGGTAAATGACCCTTGCCTTCTGTCTTTAATTGAAACTCAGCCTGCCACAGTTAATATGTTTCATGAGTCAGTAAAGCTTGGAAGGAAAACCTAATGTACTGTAAGAAGCAAAGGAGAAAAATTAATTGGTTTCAGTGCACATTTTTCTATGCAAACAATTCCTTGCTTTTATGCAGAAAGAGCTCTCTTGACATTCTCTTTTGCATAATCTTCGGCACTTTCTCACTGGTATTTGTTCAATTGCATATAGATCTGTTTTGAGAAGAAGAAACCTTTGGTCTATTTGGAAGGAAGTGTGAACTCTATAAGCACTTTCTGTGCACGGAATCTGGGCTTGCTCTGTGTACTAGGAAAGGAGATGCAACAGGGCTCATACCACATTGAGTTACTTTAATATTTTCTTTGTTACATTGGCCCAGCACAGGCATCTTAACGACTTGAGATTTTCTTTCACTTTGTAAATTCAAGGTGTATCAATTAGCTATTGCTACATAACATTTCTAGCTTATCTATTAGTCAAAGCATATCTCAAGGCGAACTCAGATTTGAGGAATGGGAATCTACTTCTTAAAAGAAGGAGCCCCTGGGCGGCGCCTGTGGCTCAGTAAGTAGGGCGCTGGCCCCATATGCCGAGGGTGGCGGGTTCAAACCCAGCCCCGGCCAAACTGCAGCAAAAAATAGCCGGGTGTTGTGGTGGGGGCCTGTAGTCCCAGCTGCTTGGGAGGCTGAGGCAAGAGAATCGCGTAAGCCCAAGAGTTAGAGGTTGCTGTGAGCCGTGTGACGCCACGGCACTCTACCTGAGGGCGGTACAGTGAGACTCTGTCTCTACAAAAAAAAAAAAGAAGGAGCCCCAAAACATTATAGCCAAGCTTTTTGCAATCTACCACATGACTAGAGAGAATTATTAGGACATATGGGGAGTGAAGGGTGATCATATATAAGTTTTGAGCCTTAAATAGTTGCCAGCAAGCGCAGCCCTATAGTGGAGTCTGTATGAGGGTAGCTGGGTAAGTGCATATACACATATTCAACTGAACTCCACGGTCAGTCCTCATTACATGGCCTCACGCATTCATGTCTTCATCTTTGAACCTGGAATAGCAATAGTGCCTCTCACATAAACCGTAAGAATGAAATCAGAGAGAGAAGGTGTGGGAAGTACTTTGCAGTTCCTTGCACAGGGTCGATTTTACTTTTACATTTTCTTATTTTAAATTATTTGGTATTTTGGTGCGTTTGTTTTGTAAGTCATCCACACTCTTTGTAGAAAAATTGGAAAATAAAAGCAAAAAGAAAAAAGATTTCAAATTGTCCAATATCTTACCACCCAGGTTTAACTCACTATCAAGACTTTGGGGAAGTCCTGTGCTCTGCTACCCTCTCGACCTGCCTTTTCCTCTTTTTCTTTAAACATTTTCTTTTCTTTTCTTTTTTTTTTAGAGACATAGTCTCATTTTGTCATCCTTGGTAGAGTGCTGTGGTGTCACAGCTCACAGCAACCTCCAGCTCTTAGGCTTAGGCGATTCTCTTGCCTCAGCCTCCCGAGTAGCTGGGACCACAGGTGCCTGCCACAACGCCCAGCTATTTTTTGTTCTTGTTGCAGTTTGGCCGGGGCTGGGTTCCAACCCGCCACTCTCAGTATATGGGGCCGGCACCCTACTCACTGAGCCACAGGCACGGCCCTCTCTTTAAACATTTTCTTCTGGATCTGTAGTCAGTGGTCTTAGACCAGGGTTGGCAAATGAAAAACCCAAGTACTCTCTTCCCGCTCCCAGGCTCGAGGCGGACATCACTCATGTATTAATAATTCCATCGCAGCTCTGATGTGACCATCGCCAGACAACTGTCAGTTGATCAGTTAGCACTGGAGCTAATCCTCATTTGCTATTTTGCTTTACATTAGTTATCTATTGCTGTGTGACAAACTCAAAACATAGTAGCTTAAAAATAGTAAAGATCATTTATGATCTCTCAGAGGTCAAGAATCCAGGCAGCCAAGCAAAATGGCTATCCCTGTGCCACAATGCCCGGGGTCACATTCACTGGGAGACTCACAGGCCGGAGCTGAAGTCAGCTGAAGGCTTGTGTACCCACTCGCCTCCTGCTTGATTCTGGCTGAGGGCCTGGCAGGGACTATTGTAACCACCCGTGTGTGTCCTCTTCACGTGGCCTGGGCTTCCTCACAATGCGGTTTTCTGGGGCCACAGACCAATGGAAGTCACAAAGCATCATTTGCATAACCTTCTCTTTCTTAGAAGTGAGTCAGTAATGCTAGCCCCCTTTTCAAGGCACAGTAAATTAAGTTCTACCTTTTAAAGGAGGAATGCCAGATCATTTGTAGACATAATTTTAAAATCCCCAGATTTTAAGCACATATTCGACCGAGATGGTGTCTGTGCAAAATTCTTTGTGTGGGCCTCATACAGCATACTGTGAATAATTAGGTTTTGGAATCAGCATGTGTTTTTTGGGTTTTGTTTTTTTTTTTTAGTATGAGGAGTTAACATTGTTCAGAATTTATGTGCAGCGTACCCACAGTGAATATTCGCTGATTGAAGAGAATTATCTTGGAATTTTAACCTCTCCATCTTTTTGTTGGGTCTTAAAGACAGCTTCCCTTAGCCAATGAGCAGCTGGGCTAGACTCTGTGACGAGAGCGCTCGGATAGGAAGTGCTGAGTGGCAGCCTGTCGAGGGCTCAGGCCCCGTGTAACTCCACAAACAGTGCAGTGCCTTCAGGGCTTTTGTCCATATTTTCATTATTCAGAGCACATTTTTATTCACAGTAAATTAGCAAGGATTCTTTCATAAAGTGACAGATATTGAAAAAAAGGAATTTATTGCTTCACTTAAGTGAGAAGTTGAAAACCATCAAATTCATCAAAAGGATGAATTTGTCACGATTAGATCCAGGGCCTCAAGGAGCACTCTTAGGGTGCAGTGTCACTCTGTCCTGGTCTCTCCCTGTATTTTAGACCCACTTCCTTCTCTGTTGGCTTTATTCTCAGGCAAGCTCTTCCCAGGAGATGGTCCGGATGGATATCACCAGCTCCAAGCTTTTTTTTTTTTTTTTTTTGTAGAGACAGAGTCTCACTCTATGACCCTCGGTAGAGTGCCGTGGCCTCACACAGCTCACAGCAACCTCCAACTCCTGGGCCCAAGCGATTCTCTTGCCTCAGCCTCCCGAGTAGCTGGGACTACAGGCGCCGGCCACAACGCCCGGCTATTCTTTGGTTGCAGTTCGGCCGGGGCTGGGTTTGAACCCACCACCCTCGGTATATGGGGCCGGCGCCTTACCGACTGAGCCACAGGCACCGCCCAGCTCCAAGCTTTTATTCTTCCAGGTTACAAGCCCAGCCGACCAAGTTGCCCCTTTAACATATAGTTCCAGGAAAGTGCCAAGACTGACGCCGATGAGCCCACCTTGGGTCACATGCACCCCTGAGCCAATCACTGCCACAGGGAATCCCAGCCTGGCTAGTTGCCAGCCTGTCTTTTCTGAATTCATGAGTTGGTATTGGGCTTCAATATCAGAAGAAGGCGTGCTAGCTAAAAACAACATGATTCCATGTGCACAGTGACATGGCTGTTGAGTCTGAGGACTTTCTCTAATCTCTGCCGTCCCATTCCTGCCCTGGATGTCCACTCCTCACATAATCATGATCCTGCTCCACTTTGCAGGTTCTGAGTTTGTCCCCTGGGACAAACTAAAGGGAGGGAGGACAACTAAAGGGCAAACACACCTTTTCTTAATATAATTCTAGCTCTTGACTGCTGATGCCTTGATTTACTTCCATGACTCCCTGGATTCCTGACCTGATCAGAATTTTGAGGGACACTTTGGTTTTAATTTTCTGCATGCCTTACCTGTCTCTCATAGTCAGGAAATGATAAATCCTGCATATGTGGCCTTGACTTTGGGCCTTTTGACTCCATCTTTGGTGTGCACCTGTTAACCCCTTACTTTCTTGGACACTGTCTCGTGGTTTATTCCTTACCCTGCCTTGTTACCTACCATCCATTCTGGTCCTTGCAAGTTGCCGGTTGAGAACTAATGCTTATGCCTTGTGTTCACATCTCGGCTTAATAGTATCTCTTGGCCCAAGTAATTTCCTGACACACATCCCCTAAACCAGTATTCTGGAACATACCTCCCACATTGACATACTCCCTTCTCCCTCTCTCTCTTGTGGGGGACAAGCTGAGGTATGATGGAATGAACCTTGAATTCAGAACCAAAAACCCTGAGTTCAAAAACTGGCACTATGTGAGTTGATGCGAGCCTCAATTTTCTAATCTGTAAAATGGGAAGAATAATGTCTACTTCACAAGATTCCCTGGAAGATTAAACAGGCGCATGCAGGCATTGCAGGGTAATAATTCTAAAACACTGATATAAATGTGTTATGTATTTAAAAAGAACTAATTTTGTCCCCTCTGAGCATCTCACCTTTATGCCATCTCCCCATTTAAGCAAGCGGGCCATTTTGTGCATACTGAGTTGGGGAAGAAAAGGCAACACAAGACTCTTTCTGGGCTTGGTTTTCAAAAGCTTAAAGCCTTCAGGGAACCAAGGAGGGCCCCTAGACATGACCAAAATGAGTTAGGATGACTGGGTTGAGGAGAGATCTCTCAGAACAGGAAAGACGAATTCCACTGTATTGGGTGGAGAAGTAATGAAGGTAGAGATGTAGCCAACCTAGAAAGAGTGGCCCAGTCAGTGACTTGCTTTCTGGGGAGAGCCCAGGGAGGTGGAAAGGACCTGGCTGGGTAGTAAGCCAGCAGATTCCCAGCACAGCCCAGGCCCTCGGAAGAACGTGGCTGTTGGCTGGCCCCATTTTCTTTTTCCTCGACTGCTTTCACATTTCACAGAGGGCTGCCCCTTTGCGGTCCACTTGGGATTGGTGTGAGCCTGGATTTGGCAGGAGAAAGGAAGAAGTACATGGTGGCCTACAAAATTGAATTGCTCTGCCTCCTCAGCCCCTTTCCTTGAATAATAGGCCTTTGTGCTTTGAAATGCAGGAAAGCCCCAGTTTCTCAGGCTTTAAGAAAAAGAACAAAACCTGCCTCCAATCTCCTCTCCCAAGATGCTTAGCAGGGAATAGTTAAGGGGCAGAACAATTACTAAATGAAATGTTTCTTTAATAATTTTAGACATTGCTTGGAAAGCTGATTTGTAAACATGTATATTTGATGCATTCCTTCAGATGGACAAAAATATTGGCTTAACTTAAAAAGCCAGCTTAAAAAATTCATATGGGACCAATTGCTGCATAAAACTTTTTTTCTTTTAAATCTAAGACCAAACGGTTTTGAGTTTGAGCCAGTGACCCACTTTCAGGAAATATTTGATAGAGCAAAGTTGCATTACCAAAAAGGAATTCAGCCTTTGGAGTCTGTTAAAATGGATTTTTGATAATGGACATAATTTAAGGCATTCTTCTCTGCTTTCTTTCCCCTAATTTTATCCTGCTTTTTCTGTTATTTTGAAGAAGCATGTAAATAGCATTACTTTTCTTTTTTTTTAATCTTGAAACAAATTATATAGAAAAATCATGATCATCAGGCTCCCATATGCTTCAATGGTTTAATTATGTTTCATACATCTTTGATTTTCATTTCCTCATAAAGATATGATTTAACCATTTATTTATGTATTTTGCAGAATGGGAAAGAAGATGGAAAGCATTCTTCAATCAAGGACTATTATTTATTATAATTCTTTGGCTGAGTTACTCTAGGCCAGGCTATGGGATTATAAATTTTCCTGTAGGAGGTTATTACTTTCCCATCTGCAGTAGCGTATCCCTCTGGCTCCAGTCCAGATTTATTTCTCCTGGTCTCAGCCACATGATCTTTGGGGTTCCACCTCTGCTCCCCGCCCGGAACATATGACTCCCCACTTCACTAAAGATCAACACTCCTTCTCCCCCGTCCTCCGAGAGAGAGAGACCACATTGATTGGGTGAGGGATGGGCACATGACCCAGTGAATAGTCAATGAAATGCAGGGAGACTTTTCTGGGATTGCTGGGAGAGAGGCAAGCGTCCCCCTCCCACTGGTGCTTCAATGTGGGTTAAGGTAGGGCTGAAGGTGCCACAGCCAAGATAAAATCTGGAAGCTGCTGGCAGAGGGCGGGAGCCTGGAAGGATCCTGGATATGAATGAAGTCAACTCAGCTGAAAACAGGGCTGAGAAATAGAGAGAAACAGTCCCAACAACATTGGTTGAGTCTAAGGCCACTCTACCAGTAGAGAGTTTCTTGTTTTTTTCTTTGAGATAGAGTCTCACTTTGTTGCCCTCAATAGAGTGCTGTGGCATCATAGCTCACGGCAATCTCAAACTTTTGGGGTCAGGCGATTCTCTTGCCTCAACCTCCCAAGTAGCTGGGACTACAGGCGCCTGCCACAATGTCCAGCTATTTTTAGAGATGAGGTCTTGCTCTGGCTCAAGCTGGTCTTGAACTCGTGAGCTCAGGCAATACACCCATCTCAGTCTCCCAGAGTGCTAGGATTACAGGCATGAACCACCACATCTGGCCTAAAGTTTCATTTTTTGAGCCAATAAAACTCACAGTGTTTATGCCAATTTGGTTGCATTTTCTGTTGCTTTCGATGGAAGAGACTTATTGATGACACTAGTCACACCAAGGCAAGTCTGGAGTCCAAAGGGACTGGGAATTTGCCAAATGAGGCTCCAGGCACCGGGAATGATGCTGAAGTCTAGTTACAGAACCTGGGTGCCAAGTTCATTTCCCTTCCCCAGATGCTGCCAGTGGTGGGGTTACTGGATGCTGGTTTCTGTAGAGGGGTGCTGGGGCTACTGATGGCCTTGCCCTCTCAGGTAAGGCCTTTCCTGAGAACCAGAACTACAACTAGACTTGGGGCTGGGACTGGGGATCATAGACCTCCAGCTGTGGGGAGAGGAGGACAGGCTGTATGCCTGTTGTCAGGGGGCTACATTAAGACAAAGACTCCAGGCAGCGCCTGTGGCTCAGAGGAGTAGGGCGCTAGCCCTATACACCAGAGGTGGCAGGTTCAAACCCGGCCCCGGCCAAAAACTGCAAAAAAAAAAAAAAACGAAAAACAAAGACTCCATACCATATTACATTTCTTTTTATTATAAAGACTCTTTTTTTCCTCTCCTGCTCAGTATGCCCATGAAAGCTGGGAATGGGTCTGGGAGGCCTCTGGCTCCAACATCTTCCCATTCTTTTATGGTCTGCCTACCATCTACAACGTGGTTAGACATCTCTTTCCACTACTCCTTTACACTCCTTCATGTACTGATCATCACTAACTTTTTATTTTCTTGAGACAGGGTCTTGCTTTGTCCCCTGGGGTAGAGTGCATAGCTCACAGCAAACTCAAACTACTGGGCTCCAGCCTCCTGCCTCAGCCTCGTAGAGTAGCTGGGGACTATACATGTTGGCCACCATAGCTGGCTAATTTTCCTTTTTCTATTTTTTGTAGAGACGGTCTTGCTCTTGCTTGGTCTGCTTTCAAAATCTTGGCCTCAAATAATCTTCCCACCTCAACCTTCCAGAGTGCAAGGATTACTGGAGTGCGCCACCACGCCCAGCCTCAGTCAGGAACTGTTTGTCAAGTGCCTGCTATGTGCCCAGCACTGTTCCAGGCACTAACAGTACAGCAGGGAACAAGCTGGCAAAAACACTTGCCTCAAGAAGTAATATTCTTTTTTTTTTTTTTTATTGTTGGGGGATTCATTGAGGGTACAATAAGCCAGGTTACACTGAAGAAGTAATATTCTATCAAACTATTAAGAAAAGAATATAACCGTGATGGATGTGTTAATCAGTTCAATGTAAGCATTTCACGCTGTATATCAAATCAGTACACTGAACCCCATAAATACATCAATGTACATGGTTATGATTTAATAAAAAAAAAGAAGTAATATTCTAACAGGCAGAGATATACAATAAATGAAATAAGTAAATTATAAGCTACATTCTTGGAAGATAAGTGGAAAGAGGAAAAACGGGAAGGATAGGAATTGGCTTGGAAAGTGCTTATGATTTTTTTTTTGTGGTTTTTGGCCGGGGCTGGGTTTGAACCCACCACCTCCGGCATATGGGACTGGCGCCCTACTCCTTGAGCCACAGGCACCGCCCAGTGCTTATGATTTTTAATGGACTGAGGAGGGAAGACTTCATTGAGAAAGTGGCATTGAAGCAAAGGTTTAATGAGTGAATAAGCCATGTGGGGAAAGCGTTTCCGTGAAGGCAACAGCAAAGATAAGGGCCCTGAGGTGGGGCTCGGTGTGTTTGAGGAATAGCAAGGAAGCCAGTGTGGGAAAAGCGGAGTAAGCGCCTCAGGGAGGAGTGGGCATGGGTGATTGCAGATCACCCTGAGCCTTGTAAACGGAGAGCGATGGAGGATTTTCAGCAGAGGAGGGATATGACATTGTCAGCTACTGGGTGGAGGATGGACTCTTAAATGACCCTCTCTCCCCTGCTAATCAGTTCATTTCATGACAGCAGAGACCATAATTGTGCTGTTCACAGCTGCTTCCTGTGGCCTGCAGTGCCTGGCTCGGTAAGGTTGTTAACTGAGCAAACGAAGGCCTGAGCACCCGGCTGGACATTGTCACTGCATGACAGATGCCAACACTTCAATCTCGGAGAAGTGTCAATTTTTCGGAGCAATGGAGGAAAGCTGTGGCCCTTGTGATCCATATGCACGGACAACACAGGGCAGATACAAAAATCATGACATCTGCTGAACTTCCAGTCACTGGCCCGACTGAGCCCTGTGCCATGGTAAGTGGTGGCATTAGCACTCATGCGAATTATTGTAGAAATAAGAAGTGTTGCAGTTTCTCCGTTCAATCCCAACAGCACAGAGTCGACGTACAGAAAATATCTCTGGTATTAGGGCTTGGCAGGTTATGGCAGTGAATGTGCATTCCCCCACCCCAGGCTCCCCTCCCTTGCAGCCCTAGCATCCTTAACTTTAGGAAATCCTTTACAGCTGGGCGGGACCAACTATGGCCTGCAGCCCAAATCCACCCTATTTCTGTAAAGCCTGAGAGCTAAGAGTGGTTTTTACAATTGAAAAAAAAGTCAAAAGACTTTTACAGTTGAAAAAAAGTCGAAAGAAGAATAGTATTTTGTGAAGACTATGTTAACCAGTGTGATGAAAATGTGTCAAACAGTCTATAAAACCAGTGTGTGGTGCCCCATGATCGCATTAATGTACACAGTTATGATTTAATAAAAAAAGAATAATATTTTGTGACGTGAAAATGATACAGAATCCAAATTTTAGTGTCTATAAAGTTTTATTTGGACACATCTGCATCAGTTTGTTATACATGTTGGTAGCTGCTTTTCTACGACAAAGGCAAGGCTGAGTAGTTGCAAAAGACTGGCTGGTTTGTAAAGCTCAAAATATTTACTAGCTAGGTCTTTGCAGAAAAAGTTGGCTGACCCCCATTTTATAGCAATGCCAACATTTCTTCCCCAAGTTGTCATTCATTGATCCCAGTTTTTGAGTGTAGACTTTTTAAGAATTTTTTTTTTTTTTTTTTTTTTTTTTGAGACAGAGACTCAAGCTATCTCCCTGGGTAGGGTGTTGTGGCATCACAACTCACAGCAACCTCCAATACCTGGGCTTAAGCAAGTCTCTTGCTTCAGCCTCCCAAGTATTTGGGACTACAGACACCCACCACAACACTTGGCTATTTTTTTTTTTTTTTTGGTTGTAGTTGTCATTGTTGTTTGGCAGGCCCGGACTGGATTCAAACCCTCCAGCTCTGGTGTATGTGGCTGGCACCTTAGCTGATTGAGCTACAGGCGCCGAGCCACTCCACCAGTTTTAAATGAAACTCAATGAGTAGATTTCAGTGTCTTCTCTAGAATGTTCTTTTTTTTTTTTTTGTAGAGACAGAGTCTCACCTTATTGCCCTTGGTAGGGTGCCGTGGCATCACACAGCTCACAGCAACCTCCAAATCCCTGGGCTTAGGCGATTCTCTTGCCTCAGCCTCCCAAGTAGCTGGGACTACAGGTGCCTGCCACAACGCCCGGCTATTTTTTTTTGTTGTTGCAGTTTGGCCGGGGCTGGGTTTGAACCCGCCACCCTCGGCATATGGGGCCGGCGCCCTACTCGCTGAGCCACAGGCGCCGCCCTCTAGAATGTTCTTAATGACTGTAATATCATGTGCCCAGCACATAATAGGTGCTCCCCAAATATTTTTTGCATGAATAAATGAATGATCATGTTGGTAGATTACCAGTTCTTTGTAGCTTTATCTTGATTAATTTCAAATTTAGGTGGAAGGGATTTGTCCTAGTTTTCTGTATTCTCCCTGAAAGCCCAAGGGTGGAGGCTATTCTCTAGAGCAGGCGTCCTCAAACTTTTTAATCAGGGGGCCAATTCACTGTCCCTCAGACCATTGGAGGGCCGGACTATAGTTTAAAAAAAAACTATGAACAAATTCCTATGCACACTGCACATATCTTATTTTGAAGTAAAAAACAAAACGGGAACAAATACAATTCACACTGCTGCATGTGGCCCACGGGCCGTAGTTTGAGGACCCTTGCTCTAGAGCAGTGTAATGTTAGGGAGGTGTCCTGGGGGTAGCAAACTAAGCAAGAAAGGATATATATATATATATATATACATATATGTGTATATATACTTGAGACAGTCTCACTCAGTCACCCTGGGTAGAGTGCCCTGGCATCATAACGCACAGCAACCTCAAACTCTTGGGTTCAAGGGATCCTCTTGCTTCCAGCCTCTGGACTACAGATGACCACCACAATAGCCACAATGCCGGGCTATTTTTTCTATTTTTAGTAGAGATGGGGTCTTGTTGTTTCTCAGGCTGGTCTCCAACTCCTGAGCTCAAGCAATCCATCCCAGAGTGCTAGGATTACAGGTGTGAGCCACCATGCCCAGCTGAGGAAAGCATATTATTCTCAAGGTTATCTGAAATGCATGAAGGCAAGGAGAAAAGAGCGTCGTGGACCTGACAGGGAAGTAGGGATCAGAGGGGTCAGTAAATCTTTCAGTATTTACTGCCGCATAGGGACCACTCCAAAAGTTAGGGCGTCAAAACAACAACAGTCTATTGTTCCTCAAAATTCTCTTCTCTGACAGGGCAATTCTCCTGGTCTACCCGAGTTTCCTCCTAGGGCCCACACTCACTAGGACGATGAGCCTCTCTCCCTGCGTGGTTTCTCATCATTCACTTGTCTTGCCCAGCCTTCTTATACAGCAGGCAAGACAAGCTGGGTCCCCAAAAGGAGCCTTCCAAGGGGACAAGCCCGCTGTGGAGGTATTTACCTAGTCTTTGCTTGTACCACACATGTAAAGTGTGTTTACACTTTGTTCCCTCGGCCAAAGCAAAGTCATATGGCCAAGGCCATATCCGTGAGGGAGAGAACCACGGGCAAGGATGAAAATACCAGGCTGTCAGAGTCACTGGGTCCACCCCTAGTGGCCCAGGGATCCTGGTTCTACACCCAGTGGAGGAGTGGGGCAAGGGTGATTGATGGGCTGTGGGGTTAGGTGGAGGAGAGAGGCCAGGTTAAGAATGTTGACCACATTCCCATCATCTAGTTAACTCGCTTTGTTCTTTGGCAGAGCCAAGGCGTCACTTGTCACCACAGCTCTCCATCATTTGCAACAGCCTCTGCTTCATTTATGTGAACCCTGGGTGTCACTTCAGTCTCATTTAAGGCGCTGTGTAAACCCGGCTTCCAGGCAAGCACCCAAGCTGAATCCCCTACTAGGCTGCCTTTAAGCTCTTTAAGCTCTACCTAGATCAAAATTTTGCAGTTACCACTGAGCCTGTAAATGAAGGCAAATGAGGTCTGGTGGATCCATGCTGGTGGCCAGTGCTGACCGCTTCTCCTGCTAGCAACTGCGAGGCAGTCTTCTCTGGACGGTAGCTCACCTTCATCTCTTCACTGTCCTTGGACTTTGCAGTCAATTCGGTGCCTTTCCAAATATTTTGTTTTTCAAAGTGAAAATAACTTTATATATTTTTTTCTTGATTTTGCAAATGATATACACTTGTTTTAAAATGTCCGAACAACACGGACAAGTATGAACACTTCCTGAACCCGGAGGGCCCCACTGTTACTGTGTTACCAAACACCCTTCAGACAGCCTTCTGAACATATTTCTATTTTGCTGAAGATGCCGTCTCTGGAGGCTGTGTGTGTGTGTGTGTGTGTGTGTGTTCTGGCAGTTTTTATCATGGACGCGCATTTTGTTTCAGATCTCTAATAACACTCCCTAAACGGTCTTCTAGTAATGTTTGATAGACTTTTAAAGGCCTCTGTCAACCTTTTCCTTAAATATAGCCTGCACTTGTTAGACTGAAAAACCCGAATAGCTGTGTGGTAGGTTCCCGGCTGGCCATGTCCCTCCCATTGTTGAATAGCCTGTGTGTAACCACGGTTACCAGCTTGCTACCGTTCCCCTCCTTAAAGGGATTTTATACCACCAGCATTTCTAACCCTCAGCTGCCCCTGCTGGCCTGAGTGTTCAGAGGTTTAGCTTCCTCCAGAAGTCTGATGTCTGGCTGGGGTGGAGTAAGGCAAGCAGTGATAGAACCGAGGTGGGATGGTGAGGGCTTCTGCTCCATTTTTTGGCCCTTCTCACTTCTGGCACTTAATTCTGGGCAGTGTACTGCCATCATAACACCTGTCACACTGCACGCCCATCCTTTGTTCTGTGACTGCCTCCCAGCCTGGATTGTAAGCTACTTGAAGGCAAGCACCTTTCTTATTGGTCTGTGTCACCCAGGTACCCTGTGTAGTGTGATAACGCACAGGAAATGTTTGTTGCACAAATGAATAACGAAATGAGTGATTGTCTGAGTGTATCAGATACGACAGCCAGACACAGTTTGGTGCTCGGTGTCAGGAAAGAGCAAGGAGAGGGGTAAAGCCCAGATACAGAGGACGATGGGGTAGGTGTGTGGATTCCGGAGCTAGAAATCCAGGCCTTGAGTCTTGGCTGGCTGGGCTACCCGCCAACTGTGCGACCTTGAGTGAGTCACTCA
This sequence comes from Nycticebus coucang, assembly GCF_027406575.1. Taxonomy (NCBI): domain Eukaryota; kingdom Metazoa; phylum Chordata; class Mammalia; order Primates; family Lorisidae; genus Nycticebus; species Nycticebus coucang. The sequence continues at coordinate 10,347,265 of NC_069787.1, forward strand.
GCCCGTCTTGTCCTTGTACAAGTAGCAGATTGGTCTGAAAATGCACTGTTGTAGGTGCCAGAGAATCATCAGGGAACAGTCTATGTGTCACCCATAGGATCAACCTTAAGGGAGAACCACTTGCAGGGGTGTAGCCAGCAGCATTCATGCTGACCCAGTACGGGGGGACACTAGCTCCCTGGAACCTGGAGCAGCTCCTTCCTCCCTCTCGTCAGAGTGGTCGGAGCTGCAGCAGGGTCTGAGCTTTCCTTGCCTAGGCCTCTTCTCACTCTCCTTTAATCTCAGGCGTTTCTCCCGGTGGGTCCCTTGCCCGTCTAGTTCTCTCTTCTCATCAGCTTCCTGGAGGGGCCGACCTGAACACATGTCTGTCCTCAAGAACCTGACATAATAGAGATGGAATAGAACCTATCTCTGAAGGTGGCTGTGAGCATTAAATGAGTCAGTGCTGAGGAGGGCTAAGCAGGAGATGGGCGGGAGTGCGAGCCCAGTCGAGGACTTGCGATGTTGCTGTTATTACCACCACTGGTTGTTATTCCCCAGGTGAGCAGGTGAAGAGTGGCACCTGCCAGGTGTCAGTTTCATTAGCTTGATCAGTAGCCTGCACCTGAGAAGCTTCTTCAGGAACAAGCGACTAGAAATTGGAGATAGGAAACCCTGGCAAGGGAAAACCTTTATCCAGGTCAGATGCTTTGCAGGCTTTCAGGGAGTGAGCATGTAGTTTCCAGAAGAATCTCCTGACTCTAAGGAAGGTCCTAGTGCAGAGGGGGAGAAGTGAATGGGAGGCTTTGAGCCTCATCCCTCGCTGACAACAGCACTGGCCACTCTTCTGTCGCTGGGAAGGGAATTGCTGCCCCTGCCAGGCATGGTGTGCCGACCCAAAAGAGCGGGGATACTGGCTGCGTGGGTCCAACCCCTTCTAGGGTTGTTATGAGATTCAAGATACTAAATATAGAATGTTTAGCACAAAGGAAGTGTTGAAAAACTACTAGTGGCTCGGCGCCTGTGCTCAGTGGCTAGGGTACCAGCCACATACACTGGAGCTGGCAGGTTCAAACCCAGCCTGGGTCTGCCAAACAACAATGACAATTACCAAAAAAAATAAAAAATAAAATAGTTGGGTGTTGTGGTGGGCGCCTGTAGTCCCAGCTACTTGGGAGGCTGAGGCAAAAGAATTGCTTAATCTCCTTTAATCTCAGGTGTTTCTGAGAGGTTGCTGTGAATTGTGATGCCATGGCACTCTACTGAAGGCGACATAATGAGACTCTGTCTCAAAATAAATAAATAAATACTAAAATAAAATAAAAACTACTAGTCTCTCCCCCTTTCCCTACAATATTTTCAGTCTATTATACTCAAAATACTTCATATTAGTGTAACTTCTCTGGGCTGGAGAGCTATGGTCAGGGCTTGCGCTAAGGAGCCACCATGGATGATTGGTAAGTCGAGGCCGGTTTAAAGAAGGACAGGAGGGAAGGCACAGAGGCATGAAGAGGAACAGGGGCTTTCATCAATTAAGTATTTGCTGGACAAACGCCAAGTGCCAGGCTGTCCGCTGAGTGGTGGAATGTGCAGGCAATTAGGATCCAGGCACTGTTCTTAAGGCACTCAGATGCCAACAGGGAAGGACAGTATAGACAAACATGTCATAAACAGCATGCCCGGTCCCAGAAAGGAGGCAGACACAGCTTGGCAGTGGTGTTGCTCCATGCAGAATAGTTTTTGAAATGTCTGCCCTTCCAGACTGCATTTGTTTCTACGGCCCTAAATTTTCCCTATCATATACTCATCTTGGGAATATTTCCTTGTGGCTCCCTTTCTTGCCAGATTGAAAGCTCCATGAGCATGAGGACCCTGTGTGCCTTGTTCATGGGCCCCCCCACAGGCCAGCACAGCAGTTGGCACACAGTAGGCAAATGTGGTTTTCCGTCTCCTTATCATACAATGGGGATGATGACATTGATCTCACAGGCTAGTAAGTGGATTCAACAAGGTAATGTTTATCAAGTAACAGTCACCTTACAAATGTTTCCACTGTAGACTTTTCAAATTGGTGCAGTCTGTTGTGGATTAACACACTGAGTTACGCAGTCTTTCTGTACTTTCCTCATGGTTCTATTGAAGATTAAATGAATTAATATAAATAAAACACCCAACACAAGGCTTATTATGTAATAAACACTCAAAAAGTATTAGCCAAATCAGGCAGCACCTATGGCTCAGTGAGTAGGGCGCCAGCCCCATATACTGAGGGTGGCAGGTTCAAACCCGGCCCTGGCCAAACTGCAACAATAACAACAACAAAATAGCCCGGTGTTGTGGCAGGCACCTGTAATCCCAACTACTCGGGAGACTGAGGCAAGAGAATCGCCTAAGCCCAAGAGCTGGAGATTGCTGTGAGCTGTGATGCCACAGCACTCTACCGAGGGCAAGAAAGTGAGACTCTCTCAAAAAAAAAGTATTAGCTAAATCAACAAGTATACAATTTCAGTTATGCAAGATGATTCAGTTCTAGAGCTCAGCCGCAAGGCACTGTGCCTGCAGTTAATACTGCTGTCCTGGGTGGCACCTATGGCTCAGTCGGTAAGGCGCCAGCCCCATATACCGAGGGTGGTGGGTTCAAACCCGGCCCCGGCCAAACTGCAACCAAAAAATAGCCGGGCGTTGTGGCGGGTGCCTGTGGTCCCAGCTACTGGGGAGGCTGAGGCAAGAGAATTGCTTAAGCCCAGGAGTTGGAGGTTGCTGTGAGCTGTGTGAGGCCACGGCACTCTACTGAGGGCCATAAGGTGAGACTCTGTCTCTACAAAAAAAAAAAATACTGCTGTCCTGTGTACTTAACAATCCATTTAGAGGGCATATGCGACATGTTCTCACTAAAACTAAAAACAATCAAACAAGCAAATGCAAAGGGGAAAAAAATAAAGATAAGAAAAAAATAGAGACAGTGTTACAACTTACCAGAGTGTTCAGAACTAATGCTGTACCACTTCCTAAAATTTATCATTTACATTGGTGTATAACCCATCAGTATTTCAAAATAGTGAGAAAATGTAGGGGGTGGATGTTACCTATTGTAAGTATTATCATTGTTGCCTCTTTTGGTGTCATTTTACTGGCCAGAACTCTGAGATTCAGAGAGTTGAAGCCCCTTGCTTTCAACACAGCTAAACTTGGGCAGAACAGCTACGGAGAACCAGTCCCCCAAGTCCCAGCCAGGGGGCCCCGGGACGTTCTCGGAGTGCCTCGCCAGGTGGCGCTCGTCCCCCGGGATAAGATCCCGACCATGGCCGCCCCCAGCGGTAGACATTAGCCTTTTCTCACTAGGAGAACCTAACATTCTAGAGCTAGCAGGGATTTTGAGCGTCTAAGCTCTTATTTTAGAAGGAGAAAAATAAAGCTCTGAGAAGATATGCCTTTGGACTCAGAGTCGCCCGCGGTCACCAGGTTGTGCTGGAGCGGAGTCCTAGTTTATTCAATCGCTTCCTACCTCCCAGTGGCATCCCCTACCGCCTCCCCACACAGGCTTCCGGACTCCTTGCAGACACCATCTCCCGCTGGGCCCCGCTGGACAGTTGCAAAGCTCTGCCATCCGGGGGTGGAGAGGATGTGTGGGGGCAGGGCAAGGGTTTAGGTGGGCTGGAGAGGGCATCTCACCCTTTTCTAGCTGCTTTGGGAGCAGTGTGCATACGGCTAAGGGCCAGGCAGAACTGCCTTTGATCAAACCCCTCGTGCTCCCTTTACCAGCAGTGTGTGCCCCTGGGCCTCCTTTTCCCATCTGTAAAATGGGAACAGTAATAATCTTTCTCATGGGGTCATTGTGAGGACTGAGTAGTAAATGTAAGGCATTTAGAACAGTCAAAAGCACATGGTAAGTGCTATAAAAGTGTCAGCTCTTAGTAAAGTGATTCATCAGCATCCTACCTGGTTATAGTTTATGGGAGAATTTCAGGATGATTCAACAGACTCCACATGTATTCACTCACACCATAGCATTCTAACAATGATTGCCATTTACTTGCATTATGCTGTGCAGTATGGTAACCTATGATCTCAATCTGAAGATCAACCCTATGAAATAGGTATTATTATTATTTCTGTTTCATGGTTGAGGCTTAGACAAGATTAAGTCATTTGCCCAAGGTCACACAGGTCATTCAGGCCTATCTGATGCCAGAGATGAAGCTTTTTACTACTACTGTGCTCTCTGTTCTATCTCCTCTTAAAGTCAATTGAAAACAACAAAACACAGGCCCCCAGAGGAGCCACAAGCATGAACCATGCTCACTGTCCCTCTGCAGGACCCATTCCTGACAGAAGCCAGGGTCTGTACGGTAAGATTTTTTTTACCATTCCTACCTGGGACAAAGGAATAGTTGTTTTTTTTTTTTTTTATTGTTGGGGATTCATTGAGGGTACAATAAGCCAGGTTACACTGATTGCAATTGTTAGGCAAAGTCAAAGGAATAGGTTTTACAGATGTCTTCCTGCTCCCTGCAAAGTGTTTTGACCAACAAAGAGTCCTCTTCAGGTTAAAGCTGAGTTATCCTCAGAGCCTCCAAGGGTCACCCCCCCGTTCCCCCCCATAGCACAAGGCCATCTCCCAGGTTGGGTGGAAGCCTGCATCACAGGTACATGAGTTCACTTAAGTTCTGAGCCATCCAGGATCTAACACAGGGCCCAGTGACTCAAACCAGCCTATCTGGGAGTTTTCCTCTCCTGTGCATCATTGACATTTCATAGCCAAGAAAAAAGCATCAGGCACCAATTGCAGAATCATAGAATGTCAGCCGGGGGCAGAAGGAACCATAGATTATGGAAAAGGGGCCCCTGATAAGGGAAAGGTCTTGATGAGATCACATTGAGAGGAAAGAAGGTGATCAGATTTCAGCTCTGATTTGTCTCCCCAGCACCCTTAACTCCCAGAGGTGCTGAGCTGGGGTGGGTGTGGGAGTGGGCAGCCAAGCACATACGCGTTTCACTAGTTGGTTCTCCCTACCCCTCCCACGTTGATGATCTTCTAAAATGAGGCTTTTCAACCTCAGCCCAACTCAGACATTGTGTCTAATATTAGGCACCACCTTTACCCAGTAGATGACAGTAACACTACCCTTGGCATGTGGCAACCAAAAATATCTCCAGACATTGTTCCTAAGGGACATTTTTTCCTTCTGCCCTTCCTTTTGAGAACCACGATTCTAAAAGCAGACTCCTTCTTTTTTCCCTTCTTGAAACATGTTAAGAGCATGGAATGGGCCATGCTTTGATGGTTCATGAGAATCAAGCTTGGGCTCTGTCCTTAAAGGATTCAGCTGACTCCTCAAGGGCAACATGTGGCAAAGGATGGGAAGCCCCTCAACAGATATGAGAGTGAGGTGCTCAGTGGAACACAGGAGCAGACACCCCACTGATGGGGCATCCAAGAAGGCCTCACAGAAGGAAAAAGGCAGTTTTTCAGGCAGACAAAGTGGATAAAGGACATTCCAAGCAGAAGAAGTAGAACATACAAAGGTAAAGAGGTGTGAAATGTGAAGTGTCTGGGGAAAGTATTTTAGTATGACTATACCCAGAGTGCACGTGAGGAGTGATTGAAGGCAGAGGCTGGAGAGACAGGGAGGACAAGGTGGTGGTGGTGGTGGTGGTAGTGGTGGTGATGATGATGGTGATGATGGTGGTGGTGGTGACAATGATGATGATCATGGCGATGGTGGCAGTGGGGATAATTGTGGTGGTGTTGGTGGTGATGTTGATGGTGGTGAGATGATTGATGGTGGTGGTGGTGGTGATGATGAAGATGATATAATTCTGGTAGTGGTGGTGATAAGGGTGATGATGATGCGGGCAATGATAATGATGGTGATGGTGGTGGAGACAGGGAGGACAAGGTGATGGTGGTGGTAGTGGTGGTGATGATGATGGTGATGATGGTGGTGGTGGTGACAATGATGATGATCATGGCGATGGTGGCAGTGGGGATAATTGTGGTGGTGTTGGTGGTGATGTTGATGGTGGTGAGATGATTGATGGTGGTGGTGGTGGTGATGATGAAGATGATATAATTCTGGTAGTGGTGGTGATAAGGGTGATGATGATGGGGGCAATGATAATGATGGTGATGGTGGTGGAGACAGGGAGGACAAGGTGATGGTGGTGGTAGTGGTGGTGATGATGATGGTGATGATGGTGGTGGTGGTGACAATGATGATGATCATGGCGATGGTGGCGATGGGGATAATTGTGGTGGTGGTGATGGTGATGGTGATGGTGATGAGATAATTGATGATGGTGGTGATGATGAAGATGATATAATCCTGGCAGTGGTGGTGATAAGGGTGATGATGATGGGGGCAATGATAATGATGGTGATGGTGGTGGTGGTAGTGGTGGTGATGATGATGGTGATGATGGTGGTAGTGGTGACAATGATGATGATCATGGCAATGGTGGCGATGGGGATAATTGTGGTGGTGTTGGTGGTGATGTTGATGGTGATGAGATGATTGATGATGGTGGTGATGATGAAGATGATACAATCCTGGTAGTGGTGGTGATAAGGGTGATGATGGTGGAGGCAATGATAATGATGGTGACGGTGGTGGCGGTGGTGGTGATTATGACGATGGTGATATTGATGATGATGATGATGGTGGTGGTGGCAGTGTTTCAGTTATCTTTCTTGGACATCATTCAAAGTGGTCACAGGCACAGACCAAATTCATGGGGAGGGGACACGGGCTACATTTCTGGTGGTAGAAGGGTCATGTGCATAGAGAAAGGGGTGGAATTGTTTGAGGCCATCATTGGATATTAGCTATCATAGCTAGATTTTTGTCATAAAAAGAAGTGTTCTGTCAGCATCATGAAGGGTGGATTGAAGAGGGCAAGACTAAAGACATGATGCTGAATTGCTAAGTCATTGTAATAGTTTGGAGAATTTTGGTTGAATTGGTCACTCAGCTTCTTTTGTTTCTTCTGTTATTATGAGAAGACCAGAGTAATTGTGTTTTAATAATAATAAAACAATAATCCTGCAAGCCTATACTTATTGAGCACACACATTATGTGCCAAGCACTGTGGTAAGTACTTTTCTTTTCCTTTTTTTTTTTTTATTTGAGACAGAATCGCACTCTGTTGCCCTGGGTAGAGTGGCATGGTATCATAGCTCACAGTAATCTCAAACTCTTGGGCTCAAGTGCTTCTCTGACCTCAGCCTCCTGAATAGCTGGGACTACAGGTGCCCACCATAATGCCTGGCTAGTTTTTCTATTCTTACTAGAGATGGGGTCTTGCTCTTGCTCAGGCTGGTCTTGAATTCCTGAGTTCAACGACACACCTGCCTCAGTCTCCCAGAGTGCTGGGATTATAGGTGGGAGCCACTGCACCCGGCCAATGTGGTAAGTACTTTTCTTCACAATTTAACATTTACACTTATCTCATGAGGTATGTTTTTTCCGATTCCAGAAAACTGAAATCAAGTGTATTAGTTTGCTAAGGATGCCATAACTGTAAGTACCATTAAGTAGGTGGCTTAAACCATAGAAATTAATTTTTTCACAATTCTGCGTGGTAGAATTCCAAGATCAAAGCACCAACAGGACTGGTTTCTTCTGGGGTCCTCTCCTGAGGTGCTGTCTTCTTTCTGGGCCTTTTCATGGTCTTCTCTTTGTGCATGTCTGTGCCCCAATTTCTCTCTTTTTTTGTTGCCGTTTTGGCCGGGGCTGGGTTTGAACTCACCACCCTCGGCATATGGGGCCGGCGCCCTACTCACTGAGCCACAGGTGCCACCTCTCTCTTTTTTTAAGGACACCAGTCATATTGGATTAGGGTCAACTCTAATGGCCTCATTTAACCTTAATTACCTCTTTAAAGACTCCATAGCCAAATACAGTCACATTCTGAGGTATGGGGGGTTGGGAATGCAACATATGAATTTGGGGGGGACCAAATTCAACTCATCATATCAGGTAATTAGGCTTATGCTCATGGAGATAATAGGTGGAAACCTAGAATTTGACCTAGATCTTACTTCAGGCTCCTGCCCTTATGCTATTATTACCCACAGTTGTCTTCAGTTTTGGCTGTAAACAGAAAAATAGCAAGGTGGAGGAACACACGGGATAGTTTTGCATTTCAGACTTGAGGAGCAGGGGCAGAATTCCAGTTACTTGTTAATTGTCTGTTGACCCATACAATTCAATCATAATGATCTTTTTTATGGACGTTAAAAAGTGGCAGGGGGGGCATTTTCTAAAAGAACCATAAAAGGGGATGATAATGAGACTCACTAATACTTTAGGGATGTGTGCTATGCTCCAGGCACAAAGGCAAGTGCTTTACTTGGATCAATTTAAGTCTCGCAATAACCCTACCAGGTAAGTACTGTTATGTTTCCTGTCTTATGTATGGGGAAATTGCAGTGGAGGGGTAAGTTAACCCACCCAAATTCATCCTGATACTAAAAAGCAGCAGAGCCACGTGGAGTACTCAGGAGATAGGAACTCAAAGCTGTGCTCTTACCTATATCATGCTTCCATATTGCCTCAGGGGATCTCATGAAGGTTGAATCTATACCATTTCCTCAAAAGGAATCTAAGTCAGAGAAGACTCTCTAGGCCCCCTTACTCTGCTAAGATGGTTTATCCTTCCTCCATCTTCTTTCCATCTTTTAGAAATGGATGGAATAAATGGCCAATAAGCACATAAAAAGATGATCGACGTCACTAATCACTAGGGAAATGCTACCCCAAACCACCATGAGATACCATCGCACATTCATTAGAATAGCTATTTTTTTTTTTTTAAGGAAGAATGACAAGAGTTGGCATAAATGTGGAGAAATTGTAACCCCGTGCATTGCTGATGGGAATGCAAACAGGACAGCCACTACAGAAAACAGTGTGGTGGTTCCTTAAAAAATAAAATGAACAAATTACCAGTTGTCAGCATCCCTAATTTTCAGGGAAATGCAGTGTGTTGCAGATGTGCTGAAAAGGGCATGCCTGTACCCTGTAGGTGAGAATATAAACTAGTACAATGCCAGGGGAAACAGTATGGAGAGTTCTCAAAGAATTAAAAGTAGACCTACCATTCAATCCAGCAGTCCTGCCACTGGGGGTCTACTCATAGGAAAAGAAGCTGTTTTATAAAAGGATACCTGCCCCTGAATGTTTGTTGCAGCACAATTCACAATTGTGAAGATACGGAATCAACTCAAGAGCCCATCAACTGATGAGTGTATAAAGAAAATGTGGAACAGCTGGGCGTTGTGGCGGGCGCCTGTAGTCCCAGCTGCTCGGGAGGCTGAGGCAGGAGAATCGCGGAAGCCCAAGAGCTAGAGGTTGCTGTGAGTCCTGTGACATCATGGCACTCTACCGAAGGCAAAAAAAAGAAAAGAAAATGTGGTATGTATATGCCGTGGAGTACTACTCTGCCATAAAAAGGAATGAAATAATGTCTTGAGTGGTGATGTGGATGGAACTGAAGAGCATTATCCTAAATTAAGTAGCTCAGAAATGGAAAGAGCAAATACCACATGTTCTCACATATAAGTGGGATCTAAACGTGAGGTATAGATGGTCATAAAGTAGTGTAATGGATGCTGAAAACTAAGGAGGGGGATGGTGGCAGTGTGGTGGGGGATAAAAACCTGCCCGTCCACTAATCTGATGATGGGTACACGGAAAGCCTGACTTCAGCATCCTACGATTCATCCATGTAATAAGAACACTCGTATCCTCTAAATCTATTGAAATTTTTAAAAAGGGAATACTCCAAGTTAAATGGCACCCCACCCCCAGTGATAAGGAAACAACGCAGGCATCAAAGGAGGAAACCTTCATTCTAGAACTAAATTCTAGAAAAAAAATCTGTTCTGTTTATCTTCATGTAATGACTGCTGACTGATAGTGAATTCAGTGGTATTTTTATAGATGATGGGAAAAAGGTAAAAATAAAATGACTGATCCTGCCATTCCTTTTCTGGGTATATCCACAACAGAATTGATAGCAGAGACTTGAACAGTTACTTACACATGTCCATGAATGGATGAATGGATACATAAAACGTGCTCCATACATACAATGGAATAGTATTCAGTCTTAAAAGGAATAACATTCTGATACCTACTACAACATGCATGAATCTTGAGGCCGTTGTGTTAAGTGAAATACATCAGTTATAAAGGGACAAATATAGTATGATGATTCCACTTATATGAGTTCTCTGCAGTGATGACATACATAGAGATAGGAAGTGGAATAGTGGTTACCAGGCGCTGGGGGAAGTGGAAAACAGAGTAAGTGTTTCATGGGGACAGAGTTTCAGCTGGGATGATGAAAAAGTTCTGGAGATGGATGGTGGTGATGGTTGCACAAATATGTGCCTGTACTTAATACCATTGAACTGTACACTTAAAAATGGATAGAATGGTAAGTTGTTGTTTTTTTTGAGACAGAGTTTCACTCTATCGCCCTGGGTAGAGTATCATGGTGTCATAGCTTACACCAATCTCCAATTCTTGGGCTTAAGTGATTCTCTTGCCTCAGCCTCCGAAGTAGCTGGGACTACAGGCACCTGCCACAACACCTGGCTATTTTTTTGTTGTTCTTGGGGATTCATTAAGGGTACAAGATACCAGGTTACATGGACTGCATTTGTTAGGTAAAGTCCCTCCTATAATTGTGTCTTGCCCTCAAAAGGTGTTGTAGTTGTCATTGTTGTTTGGTGGGCCCAGGCTGGATTTGAACCCGCCAGCTCTGGTGTATGTGGCTGGTGCCCTAGCCACTGAGCTACAGGCGCTGATCCTAGAATGGTAAGTTTTATATTATGTGTATTTTACCACAATAAAAAAGAACTAAAATTCTGTGATAGTATTTATCATTTTCTTTGTCTATGTGGACGTACTCCTTTTTAAGGCCTTTACTCGCATTTTAGTCGTATTCAGAAAGAAGAAGAAAAAAATATGTGTGGCCAATCCTCCAATTACAGCCAATTCCCCTAAAATATTTTTTGAATGCCTGCTACATGGAGGACACTATGCTAGAGGATATAAACGCTACTGGTTTCCAGGTTGAAGGAAGCGAAAGAAAAATGGCAGATCCAATATTCCTTCTACACTTGTATGCTATAAAACAGTTTTGGTTCTGAGGTCACTACAAAATGAAGAGAATAGATTTGCAGCGATATTTAATATATTTGTTGTCGTCTTGGACTACAGCCCTACGTTGCCATAGCAACGGACCAGAGCAGGAACTTCATTAGAGGAAGAGTTCCTTGGATTTTAACCATGTTATTTAATCAGGCATGAATGATGTGGTTGACCATCCCATGGCACCCATAGGATCTTTTACTTTGATAAGCTGTGTAATTAACTAAATCTAATAAGACTTATTTACTCGAATACGTAAAACAACAATCCCAAACCTTGCTTTTTGCATCTTTTCCAGAGTCATTGGTGGTCAAAAGATTTCCTTGGTGGAACTATTTGAAGCAATGATAGTGATAATATGGGAGTATCCCATTCATCCATGAAAGGCAGGAAGGAGGCCTAACAGGTCAATGATAGATAACAGTTTGCTTTTATTGGCATTTGACATTTGAAAGAATATGCCTGTGGCTCGGTGCCTTGTAGCTCAGTGGCTAGGGCATCGGCCACATACACCAGGGCTGGTGGTTCTAACCCAGCCCGGACCTACCAAACAACAATAACAAGTACAACAAAAAAATAGCTGGGTGTTGTGGCAGGTGCCTGTAGTCCCAGCTACTTGGAAGGCTGAGGCAAGAGAATCGTTTAAGCCCAAGAGTTTGAGGTTGCTGTGAGCTGTGATGCCACTCTACTGAGGGTAACATAGTGAGACTCAAAAAGAATGAAAAAGAATATGCCTGGCATAAGCAAGCCCACCCAATAAAGGAATTACCCTATAATAATTAAGTTTTAAGTCTAGGTCACAGGTAGGTAGGGAGCTATTTCTTAGAGGAGAGAAGGATGTCTTCATAAACATAAGTGTGTGCGCATGCGCCACACACACACACACACACACACACACACACACACACACACACATACAAGAGCATGCATGCACCCTTGAAAAAGCTTCAATAGCAATTTCAGTGCAACATGCAATGAGTCCATACTGCTAAGGGGACTTAGAATAAAATGTGGCCAGATTCGTGCTGGGGTTGGGTGGTTGTAATCACCACCAAGGACGGTTTGCAGGAGGACAGGTGTTTTGAGCAGAGTTTTGGAAAAAGGAAGCGTCACATACTCACGAGGAAGGCAGAGGTTAAGTCTGAGTCATTAAGACAGCACCCTCACTCCAAATCCTTAGTTTGTGCTTGTGATAAAGTCAGATTCATTAGACATTTCTCCTTTATCACCCTTCTAAGAGGTAGCAGGCAGGGCAATCAAAGGGAACTTACTCAGGCAAGTGGATTTTTTTTTTTTTTTTTTAACCAATGCTGGAAAGGTCATTGTTTTGTTGACTCATTTTCCTCCCACAAAGGGTAACTTTGGGAGTTTAACTCTCCTATTTACGATTCACATCTGTTTTTATTGCAAATATGCTTTTATTGTGTTGCTCTCCCCTGGATACAATTGTGATATTGTTAAACATATAATTGAAATCGGTAGGGTTTTTTTCTTTTTCTTTTTTGGTATCTGCTAATTCTAAAACCCTGAGCGCAGGTACCATACAATTTATAAAGAAGGGTCAGATGTAACCCCATTGTGCTCTACAGGGACGACAGTAGAAGAAATGACAGAAGACCTTCAGTGATTAATTACCAAACGAGTGATATATACCAGGTGGTCCCAACCTGAGGCTCCTGGACTCCCATGGGTGTTAGAGAGCAGTGATGGGAGGAGAAGGGAGAGGTACTTACCAGCTATTTGCAGTACTTCAAAAAGACTAATCCAGAGAGGTCACATCTCCCAGATATTAGACATACAGGCTAATTAAACCAAAACATCAGGTTTCTTTGCTCGGGGCTAGAATTATATCAACTCAGTATAGAAACACCAGTTACCCCATGCTGCCTGGAAGCTCTGATTGGCAGTTACCCTTGTCTTTGATTAATAAAACATGAGGGAGTGAATTAATTATTACTTGATAAATATGTTTTGTTTGATAGGCAAGAAGTATTTCAAAGCATGGTGTTTGTAAAGGGAGAATAATGAAATGTTTGGTTTGGGTGAGGAGTTTGGAAATCAGTGACTAGAAGTTGAGGGTGGCTATAGAGGGAGAATGCTTCATGGAGGACAGAGGAGAGACTCACCTAATTAGGGTTTTGAAAGAGGTATAGGATTTATCTATGCAGTGGTTCTCAAAGTGTGGTCTGGACCAACAGCATTCGCCTCACCTGGAAACTTGAGAGAAATATAAACTCTTGGGTTTTGCCTATTCAGTCATGAACGCTGGGCCTGAGGCCCAGCCACCTGTGTTCTAACAGACCCTTCAGGGAATTCTGATGCACCACATTTTGGGAAATGCAGACTTACACCATCGTTTCCCAAAGTCTAAGATGGTACGGTACATGTTTCTAAGAGCAACCTGCTCAGCCTAAAACAAACGGAATAACTATTTGGAAAGTTATCTCTTATGCTTTCTGATAACATCATGGAAAAAAATCTCAGTTTGATCTTAGTAGGTCTTTCCTAAGAAACAGTCAGGTCTCTTTTTCTCTTGGACAAAGAGAACAGGCTTCATTCAGATTCTGAGCCCTGGCAGGCAACTGGATTTAACTTGAGTGTGATAATTTGGTTCTCTTTTCCTCCCGTTTTTTTTTTTTTTTTATAGTTACCTTCTTTTTGGGCAGGTGATGCTAGTTTTCCATTTATAGTGAAGGTATAAAGTATTTTTTATGAAACATTATTTATATAAAAATGTGATTCAATTAAAGGAAAAAAGGTAAGTAATAGTAGCAGAGGTTTGTAGAAATGAAAAACATAATAAAGACATAATAAATTTATAAACAACATAAAAACATAATAAATTTATGTGAATAACTGAAATTTGTGAAATATACATATATTTATGACAAGTGTGTATGTGTGTGTGTGTGTGGTGTATGTTTGGTGCTGATGTGTGAAACAGGTGGGTTTGCATTTGTCCTTTCTTATTTATTTATTTGTTTTTGAGATAGAGCCTCAAGCTGTTGCCCTGGGTAGAGTGCTGTGGCATCACACAGCTCACAGCAACCTCTAACTCCTGGGCTCAAGCGATTCTCCTGCCTCCGCCTCCCAAGTAGCTGGGACTACAGGCACCCGCCACAACGCCTGGCCATTTTTTGGTTGCAGCCGTCATTGTTGTTTGGCAGGCCTGGGCTGGATTCTATCCCGCTAGCTCAGGTGTATGTAGCTGGAGCCTTAGACGCTTGAGCTACAAGCGCTGAGCCTATTTTTTTATTTTTGGAGAACAGGCCATAGACATATATACCCCAGGTGACGATACAAAGAAAAATGTGAGCAAATAGCTAAAGGTATTCCAGGTTATAACTCTGACGACTGGTGGGAGCAATAGCCCAGTATAGTGAAGGCCTGCACAGCAAAAAGACCCCCTGGTACTTTGTAGTTAGTTGTGCCAGGGTTTTATAATACTTCACCTCCTTAAATACAAGACTGCTGAGATGTTATGAGAGCTGGAACATGGACTTTGTAATCTTTTCAAGCAAGTAAGAAAACAGTTCCTGAATAGGTACCAATTAACAGCATGTTTTCACCCATACCATGTTCATAGAGATACTTTCCATCACTAGATTTTGAGTGAGAAAGTGCCAGAATTAATTGGTTATGTACACATATAGATGTGTCCCAGCAGGCTAGAGGCAGGGCTATTCAGGGGGAAATTAAAATTACCTTGTATTTCTTTTGCTCTAAATGTTTTAATTATAGGTACAGGCTGATTAAAAAGAATGGAAAGAGTGTCCTCCAAGGCAGTGCTTCCCAAATTTTATTTTATTTTATTTTAGTTTTGAGCCAGAGTCTTGCTTTGTTGCCTGGGCTAGAGTGAGCTCAGCCTATCACAGCAACCTCAAACTCTTGGGTTCAAGCAATCTTCCTGCCTCAGCCTCCTGAGTAGCTGAGACTACAGGTGTCCACCACCATGCTCGGCTAATTTTTTATTTTTAATAGACACAGGGTCTTGTTTTGCTCAGACTGGTCTTGAATTCCTGACCTCAAGCAATCATCTTAGCTTCCCAGAGTGCTAGGATTACAGGCATGAGCCACTGTGCCTGGCCCTCTCTATTTTTTGACCTAAATACATAAAACACATTTCATAGCTTAGCACAGTGTACACGCGTGTGCATACCCCTCACTTTATAACACCTAAACAAAGGTTTCATGAAATAATTATCATCCTAATAGAAAGAGACATACTCTGAGAGTTTTTGTTCTATCCTAGCTCATTAAAAATAATTTCCCTTTTGCTAGTGGTCTCATTAGCAGTTTGGAAAGCACTACTCTGACTCACAGTTTTCAGAGTTTAGTGTGTGCAACATTTACTTGCCAGCTTATTAAATTGAGATTCCTGGGCCTTGGGCATCCCTCTCTCCTCACTCTCCTTCGAGGTAGTACCAATCCCGTAGGTTTGGGTTACCAGCTGGAATCTGCAAGTGTCCTACAGGATTCTGATGCAGGTAGAATTTGGACCATACTTTGAGGAACACCACTTTGAAGGGAAACAATAGTAGACTCCTAAAAGATTAGTACATGAAAAACTTGGACGTACCTCAATCACCTACTGGATATAGTCCAATTTTGCTGTCCCCCCCTTACTCCTGTCCCATATAACCAAACCACATCGGCTCAGTCATCATTTATACAGCATATGCTTTTAGGCAGACTTTTATTGCTTTTGGTATGGCAGACTTTTATTGCTTTGCTTTTGACTGATTCTCCTATTGCAAACAATTAAAAATGCTGGATAACATATAAAAATAATTTTTTAAAACATATTTATGAGCCATCGAATTATTAAGGAATTCTCAGAGGCCAAAAACTAAGTAAGAGATGTAAGCGGAACCTTAAAGCTGGCTTTTGCTTTACAGATACTTGTTGAGCTGGGTGATTTTTTTTTAGCTTTTCTTTTTCGTGGTCTCAGTCATGAGGGATAGAAGATGAAGGGCAGTGCCTGTGGCTCAAAGGAGTAGGATGCTAGCCCCATATGCCGGAGGTGGGGGGTTCAAACCCAGCCCTGGCCAAAAACTGAAAAAAAAAAAAAAAAAAAGATGAAACCCAGAACCTGTCTAAGGTAAGGATCTATTAAGACCCCTCCCACAAAGTTCTGATCGCAAATGGCTAAGTGTAAAGGTGATTTAGTTAAGGGTGATTTTAGAAATGAATCTGTCATCTGAAGGATAAAAACAATTACCTATCTTGAACATTGAGACTGAGTGGAGAGGCCCAAAAGGATCTTTTCCATGAATTTGTAACCACAAGGCAATTCTTATGAGTGTGTATAACGTTAATTCATACAACCAAAGTGCTGCAAAACAAGTATTGTCCCCGAGATACCTAGCAGAACCAAATACATATCCTCTTAGAAGAACTTGTCTTCCTCTAGGTCTCAAGAAACACTGTAAGATAAAGTTTTAAGAAATGTCCACTCATGCTCAAAAAGTGGAAGGATGAAAGGTAACATGAGTATGGAGCCATCGGAAATGATAGGCAGCAGAATTAGACCCAGGAAGACCTCAGATAGTGTAATTATTAGTCACAAAATATTTAAAAAGTATTTGAATATGTTTAAATAAATAAAATTATAAATAAAGAATTTGACTATAAAAACGGCAAAGTAGATCAATTCTACAAATGAAAAACAATGAATTCAACAGTTAGAGAACTAGTAACCTAGCAGAGAGTTCTGAAAAAATATCCAGAGTATAACAACACAGAGACACAAAGAGATAGAAAATCTGAGTTTTACTGTGGACTATTATCCTAAGTTAAGGAATGAAAAAACAAGCCCTGCATGTGCCCTTAAATAATTGGGAGCTCTGAATGATACTGAGTCTTTGATTTGAGTCTCAGCTTGACTGTTGTTGGCATATATGAAAGTTACTGATTTGTGTCTGTTGATTTCACATCCTGAGACTTTGTTGTAATTATTTATCAACTCCAGAAGACTCTTGCCTGAGTTCTTGGAATTTTCCTAGATATAAGATCATGTCATCAGAAAAGAGTGATAGTCTGACCTCATCTGTTCTTATTTAGATATCCTTGAAATGTTTCTCTTGTCTGACTGCTAGTACTTCTAGCACTGTGTTGAACAGTAGTGGTGACAGTGGACATCCTTGTCTGCTTCTAGTTCTAAGTGGGATTCCTTTCCATTTTTCTATGTTCAATATGATGCTGCTGACTGTGGGTTTGTCATATACAACTTCTACCTATTTAAAGAGTGTCCCATCTCATTATTCTTAGTAAAGCATCACAAGAATGGAGAAGCAAGAACCCTATGTGCTCAATTCTGTATGAAGACAATTGATGACATAGTACACAGTGGGGGTGGGAAAAGGGAGGTACAGAAGGAAGGAAGGAGAGAGAGGGGTGGAGGGGGTCATAGACTGTGACACACCTCTTGGGGATGGGACCCAATTATAAGAGGGACTTTATCTAACAAATGCTATCAGTGTAACCTGGTTCCTTGTACCCTTAATGAATCCCCAACAATAAAAATAAATAAATAAATAAATAAATAAAAGAAAATATGAGAGTTTAACAGATCTGGAAGAGACAAAGAAACAATCCAATACACATATAGTTGGTGTTCCTGAAGAAGAGGAGATAAAGAAAGTGTGGAGACAATATTCAAATAGGAAATGCCTAAGAATTTTTCAATATTGGTGAAAGATAACTGTCCACACATTCAGAAAGCCCAGTGAATCTCAAGAAAGATAAATAAAGGAATCCACACCTACATACACCACAAGTGAAACTGCAGAAAACCAGAGACAAAGAGAGGATCTTACAGCAAGCAGAGGGAGAGACAGGTTACCCTTCAGGAAGGATAATTATCCTGAGAACTGTTATCTTAACAGCAATAATAGAAACCACTAAAATATTTTAAATATGCTAACAGAAAATAACTATGAACCTAGGAATATGGAAAAATAGTATTCAATGCAAGGAGGAAATAAAGACATTCTCAGGTGAAATGAAATAATTCATTCCCAGTAGACTTCTGCCGAGTGAAATTCCAAAGAATACATTGCAGAGGGAAGGAGAAATGAGAAGGAAAAAAGTAAGTGTTAATGTGTGGACAAAGCCGGCAAGCATCATCTCTCAAAGGCAATAATGATGTCTTGAAAGGTTAAAAAAATAGAATTAAAATATTATGATTGACAATAGTTCAAAATTAGAAAGAGGAAGTGACTAAAGTTAGGAGTTATAGTTCTTCCTCTTTTTTTTTTTGCAGGGGGATAATTAAGAGACTGATCAATTTTGGATTTTGATATGTATTCATGTTAACATTTCTCTTTCTTTCTTTCTTTCTTTTTTTTTGAGACAGTGTTTCACTTTGTCGCCCTCGGTAGAGTGCTGTGGCATCACAGCTCACAGCAACCTCAGACTCTTGGGTTAAGTGATTCTCTTGCCTCAGCCTCCCAAGTAGCTGGGACTACAGGTGCCTGCCACAAAGCCTAGCTATTTTTTTGTTGCAGGTGTCATTGTTGTTTTAGCTGGCCCAAGCCGGGTTCGAACCCTCCAACCCCAGTGTATGTGGCCAGCGCCCTAACCACTGAGCTATGGGTGCTGAGCCCATTTCTAAGGTAGTGTGTGTTGGGGGGTGAGGTGAGGGGTGCTGGAAGAAATCTTTTCTTACCCATTGCTAGGTTCGTGGTTGAGGCTTCTAACACAAAAGGCAGATGAATAAGGAAAAAAACATATAAATATATTTAATGTAAATTTTATGTGTAACAGGAGCCCTCAGAAATGAAGATCAAGAAACAGGGAAACTGGTATAATTTTATGCTTAGGTTTGATGAAGAGTGGACAGTTGTTGAGAAATATTATTGGAAGATAAAAGGTAATAAACTGGGGGAAAATTAACAAGGCCTATTCATTCAGATTCTTCTCTGGTCCCTGTGTCTTCAGAGATAAGGAGATTTCTTTTCTCCAGGTATTGAGAGGATATCTCTCAAAGGAGGCTCTCTTCAGAGATTGGGTCAGAGAATTCTTTTATGGCTTGCTTCAGGGGAGAAGGACAGGCGCTTAGAGAGACTGTCCCACTTCTGCTGATTTCTCAATGCCAAGGTGCCATATTTGGGGGTAGCATATTCTGAGTACCATCATTAGTCACTAAAAGAACAGAAATAGAATGGTTGCCATCTCTTCATTATATAGTCTGTAGTCTATAATTCTGGACACTGGGGATGGTCAGCCTATATGGGGAGGAATCTTTTGTCATTGGCATTGTTTAGAATTTCCAGTACATAATAACAGCAAAGGCACATCACGTTTTAGTGGGTTTTGTTATTGTATTTAAATCCTTCCCTCCCCTGACTCTTGCCACTGTCCCTAAATTCTCATTGAGTGCTTTTCCCTCCCTATGCAATGACCATTTTCAGATGTCTGACTCTTTGCTTCTTCTTTTTTTTAAATTCCAGATTGATATAAGGGTACAAACAATTAGGTTACATTGTTTGCATTTGTTAGGTAGAGTCCAAGTTGTAGCTGAGCCCTTCATCCAGGGTGAAGAGCTCAGCTACATTGTGCCCTTCGGCTCTTTGCTTGTCTTGCTCAATCTTCTTCAAGTGGTTTCCTTAATCAAAAACATTGCCTGAGAGCAGTGGTTCTAAAAGTATAGTCTACAGACCCTGGAGGTTCCCCAAGAGCCATCAGAAGGTCCTCAAGATCAAAACTATTTTTATATTGATAAATACTAACACCACCATTCTACTGTGCTAACTTTTCCGCTAATGGTGCAAAAACAATGGTCGCTAAAGCTGCTGAGACCTCAGCAGAAATCAAGGCAGTGGTACTTGATTTCTAGTGTCATTATAACCTTCTTTGTGACACATGTGGTAAAATGAAACAAAACAAAAACCCAGTTTTAGTCAAGAATGTCCGTGATGAAACAATATCAATTATTAATTTATTTACTCTATCTTGTATGCACACATCTTTTTCGTATTCTGTGTAACAAAATGGGACATACACGCAAAGCATTTGTGTTGGCTACTTTCTCAAGAAAAGTGCTTGTAGGACTCTTGAATTGTGAACTGAACTAGCTGCTTTTCTCATAAAACACCATTTTTACTCAAGAGAATGAGTGACATACAGCTATAAGGAAGATTTATGCTTCAAAGGAAAACTGCATATTTGTTGCACTCCCTTATTTTATGGGAGCTAATTTACAACTCTGTTTGGTTGTAGATAAACTGCAAAATCATTCTTATCTATAAATATGCAAATGAATTCAGCCAGGTGGAGGGACATCCCCTCCCCCTTCAATGAAAAAGCCAGCTTTGTGTCCATTTGCACTTTCATTTCAACCTGTTTTTATTCCTTATAATTGTGTGCTTCTTTGTTTATTTTTGTTTGTTTGTTTCTTGCTGGCTAAAATATATGCCTGGTTCCCTCCTGATGTGTTAAAAACACTTTAACATGTGTTTATTTTGTGTCATGGCTTTACCTTTTTTTATTAAGTATCTTTTAACAAAGACTATAGTTGCTCTAGCTTGGGTATTTGACAGAGAATTTCTCAAAAATAATTAAAGTGAGCCTGTCAAGGAAAACAACTGATGGTGTTACCAAGATTATATTCAAGCTTTCAAGTGAAAATTAGAATATCTGCCACCTTGCCCTTCACAGCTTCCCAATATTTAAAGAGTTATCTCAGGAACTTGGTGGTGATGTTTTTGACAATGAAATTTGACAATGTTTAGAAGCTCTGCGTTACTCAGTGTGTCAATATTTTCCAAATGACCAATGCATGATGTTACAAAATCATGGATAAGTGAAAAAGTCCATTCAAAGTGCATGATAGGCCAACATTTTATTTGATTTAATTGATTATTACTATTATTTCTTTTTGAGACAGGGTCTCACTTTGCTGCCCTTGGTACAGTGCCGTGGCATCATAGCTCACAACAACCTCAAACTCTTGGACTCAAACAATCCTCTTGCCTCAGCCTCCCAAGTAGCTGGGATTACAGGTGCCCAACATAGTGTCTTTCTATTTTTAGAGATGGGGTCTCACTCTTGCTCAGGCTGGTCTTAAGCTCAGGCAATTCACCAGCTTTGGCCTCCCAGAGTGATAGACCACAGGAGTGAGACTTGGTAGCTGGTCCCTAATTGATTTTTGTTTTTTGAAACAAAGTCTCACACTGTTGCCCAGGCTAGAGTGCAGTGGAGTCAGCTCACAGCCACCTTGAACTCATGGGCTCAAGCAATCCTCTTGCCTCAGACTACTGTAGTCCCAGCCCACCACAACACCTAGCTATGGGCCAAATTTAATGTAATAGAGTATGAAAAGTTAATTTGATATAGTTTCAGATTTTACATACAACTAATCATTAAGAAACTACCACTTGCTGAGTTTTTTTCTTTTTTCTTTTCTTTCTTCCTTTTCTTTCTTTTTTTTTGAGATAGAGTCTCACTCTGTTATTCTGGGTAGAGTGCTGTGAAGTCAACCTAGCTCACAGCAACCTCAAACTCTTGGGCTCAAGTGATCCTTCTGCCTCAGCCTCCCAAGTAGCTGGGACTACAGGCATTGCCATGTCGCCTGGCTAATTTCTCTATTTTTAGTAAAGACAGGGTGTTGCTCTTGTTCAGGCTGGTCTCAAACTCCTGGGTTCAAGTGATCCTCCTGCCTTGGCCTCGCAGAGTGCTATGATTATAGGAATGAGTTACCATGCCTGGTCTACACTTGCTGAATTTTGATGGAGTGCCATAGAAGAAAATTCACAATTATCTGAAAGACTATTAAACTATTCCTCCCCTTTCTAACCATTATTATCTTTGTGAGATCTTATTTTCTTCATAAACTTTATCACATATCACAGCAGATTGGATATCGAAGTAGATATGATAATCCAGCTGTCCTCTGTTAAGCCAGACATTAAGAGATTTCATAAATGTAAAACAACACTATGCTTCTCTTTATTTATTTGTTTACTTTTCTTTATTATTTTTTATTGAATCATAACATTGTACATTGATGCATTTATGGGGTTCAATAGGGATTGCATTAAATCTGTAGATGGCTTTGGGTAGTATGGACATTTTAAAAATGTTGATTCTTCCCAGCTGTGAGCATGGTATGTTTTTCTATTTGTTAACATCTTCAGCTATTTCTTTTCTCAGAGTTTCATAGTTCTCTTTATAGAGATCTTTCACATCCTTAGTTAGGTAAATTCCGAGATATTTCATCTTCTTTGGCACTATTGTAAAAGGGATAGAGTCCTTGATTGTTTTTTCAGCTTGACTATTGTTGGCATATGTAAAAGCTACTGACTTGTAAGTATTGATTTTGTATCCTGAGATGCCGCTGTATTCCTTGATCACCTCTGAGAGTTTTGAAGTAGAGTCCCTGGGATTTTCCAGGTATAGGATCATATCATCAGTGAAGAGTGAGAGTTTTATATCCTCTGACCCTATTTGGATATCCTTGATTGCCTTCTCTTGCCTGATTGCAATGGCTAAGACTTCCATTACTATGTTGAATAGCAATGGAGACAGTGGGCATCCTTTCCTCGTTCCTGATCTGAGTGGAAATGTTTTCAATTTTACCCCATTCAATATGATATTGGTTGTGTGTTTGCTGTAGATGGCCTCTATCAGTTTAAGAAATGTCCTTTCTATGTCTATTTTCTTAAGTGTTCTGATCATGAAAAGATGCTGGATATCATCAAAGGCTTTTTCTGTGTCAATTGAGAGAATCATATGGTCTTTGTTTTATATTTTATTGATGTGATGTATCATATTTATAGATTTGCATATGTCGAACCAGCCCTGTAACCCTAGAATAAAACCAACTTGATCATGGTGTATAATTTTTTTGAGTGTTGTGGAATTCTGTTTGCTAAGATCTTATTGAATATTTTTGCATCAATATTCATTAATGATATCGGTCTATAATTTTCTTTCTTTTTTGGATCCTTTTCTGGTTTGGGAATCAGGGTGATAGTTTCTTCATAGAATGTGTTGGGAAGTATTCTTTCTTTTTCTATGCTTTCGAAAAAGTTGTATAATATAGGTACTAGTTCCTCTTGAAAGGTTTGATAGAATTTGAATGTGAAGCCATCTGGTCCCGAACTTTTCTTTTTTGGGAGATTTTGTATTGTTAATGCTATTTCAGCGATTGATATAGGTCTATTCAAGTTTTCTAATTCTTTCTGGTTGAGTCTAGGAATTCCAGATATTGGTCCATTTCCTTCAGATTTTCATATTTCTGGGAATAGAGATTTTTGTAGTAATCATTGAGTATATTTTGAATTTCTGAAGTGTCTGTTGTTCTTTCTCCTTGATAGTTCCTGATAGACAATATTAGAGATTTTACTTTTCTATTTCTGGTTAGGTTAGCAAAATGTTTGTCAATTTTGTTAATATTCAAAAAACCAACTTTTGTTTCATTGATCTTCTGAATGATTGTTTTGTTTTCAATTTCATTTAATTCTGGCCTAATTTTGGTTATTTCTTTTCTTCTGCTGGGCTTGGGGTTGGAATGTTTTTCCTTTTCCAGTTGCTTGAGATGATCCATTAAGTTGTCGGTTTCCTCTCTTTCTGTTTTCTTGATGAAGGCTTCCAATGCTATAAATTTCCCTCTTATGACTGCCTTTGCAGTATCCCACAGGTTTTGATAATTTGTGTCTTATCATTTTGTTCCAAAAATTTGGTGATTTCCTTCTTAATCTCATCTTTGACCCAGCTATCATTCAGCCTAAGATTATTTAGTTTCCATGACTTGGTTTGGATATAAGGATTCCTGTTGCTGTTGAGTTCAACTTATATTCCATGATGGTCCAAGAAGATACAAGGAATAATTTCTATAGTTTTAAATTTGCTGAGGTTAGTCTTGTGTCCTAGGATATGATCTATCTTGGAGGATGATCCTTGGGCTGATGAGAAGAATGTATATTCAGTTTTATTCAGCTGAAATGTTCTGTAGAGGTCTGTAAAGTCCATTTATTCTAGGATCAGGTTTAAGTCTAATATTTCTTTGTTTAGTTTCTTCTTGGAGGATCTATCCAAAACTGTCAAAGGGGCATTAAAATCTCCAACTATTATAGTGCAGGAAGATATCAAGTTGCTTATATCCATTAGGTTCTGCTTTATGAGTTGAGGAGCATTCTGATAGGGTGCATAAATGTTAATTATTGAAATCTCTTCATGTTGGGTGTTTCTCTTGGCAAATAGGTAGTGACCTTCCTTATCTTTCTTTATCTTTGTTGGTTTAAAATTGTATCTGCTACTAAAATTGCAACCCCTGCTTTTTTCTGGTTTCCATTTGCCTGTATTATACAACTCCATTCTTTTACCCTAAGTCTGTTTTTATCCTTTAAAGTAAGGTGAGATTCTTATATATAGCAGATATCTAGTCTGAGTTTATGTATCCAGTCAGCCAGCCTGTGCCTCTTTAGAGGACAATTTAAGCCAGTCACATTAATTGAGAGAATTGATAGACCTGGTTGTGTTTTGGGTGTCATGATTTTCAGATGTCCAGTGGACATTTGTAATCCTTTCGCCACTGTGGAAGTTAAGTTTTTTAAAAAAATTTCTGGGTGAGTTTACTTTGCAGGTAGAACATTGCACTGGTCATTGTGGAGATGGGTCTGAGAATATCCTGGAGAGCTTGGTTAGTATGGAAAATTTCTTCAACATGTCTATGTCATTAAGGTATGTGATGATTTCTCCATCACAAATGAAACTCAGTTTAGCTGGATACAGGACCTCAGGCTGGAAGTTGTTTTGTTTTAGGAGACTGAAGTTCAGTGACCATCTTCTTCTGGCTTGAAACGTTTTGGCTGAGAAACTTGCAGTCATTCTGGTACTTCTCCCTTTGTAGGTGATCCTTTTCTTACATCTGACTGCTTGCAGAGTTTTCTTCCTCATCTTAACTTTGGCAAAGTTAAACACAATGTGTCTCGAAGAAGCTTTATTTGGATTGAATCTTGCTGGGGTTCTGAAACTGTCTGCTATCTGAAGTTCTGTATCTCTTGCAATGCTTGAGAAATTCTCCTCCAAAATCTCTTTACCTTTAGGGCCATCCTCTTCTCCTTGGGGAATTCCTGTAAGACGAATGTTTGATCTTTTAGAGTGATCCCACAACTCTCTCAGGGAATGATCAGTTTGTGCTCTCCATTTGTCTGCCTTTTTGAGTATTTCAAAAGCTTTGTCTTCAGTTTCAGATATCCTTTCTTCTTCCTGGTCCACCTATTACTGAGGGATTCTACTGTATTTTGGAGCTCCTCAACTAACTTTTCTGTTTCCTTGAGCTCTGCTATCTCTTTTCACCATGTCTTTGGTGACTTGGGCTTTGAATTCATTAATTTCTTGAGACAACTTTAGAACTACTCTTTGGAATTCAATTTCCATCTTTTCTTCCATTCTATTTATCTTATTTGCAATCCATATTTTGAATTCGATTTCTGACATTGCTGCCATTTGTCTATGCTTGGCATCTTCAGTTGTATCTCCTTTGTCATTTCTTGTGGGGGTTGATCTATTCTGGTGATTCGTGTTGCCAGAGTTCTTCTGTTGGGTCCACACCATGTTTATTTTTCATCATTTGGTTATTAGAACTGATACAGTGAGATTGAATTGGGGTTCCCAGGTAGTAGAGATAGCCCCTTACCAAAGCACTAGGCTTTATAATTGTGGCTTATCTCCTATAACCTTACAAAGGTCCCTTTCAGAGTTTGGCCAGAGACCCTGAGGACCTACTTGCTGAGATAGTGCAAGATAGCTCCATTTTGATATCAGCCAACCTCTACCCTATCCGAAGAAGCCACAGTATTAGGTTTAAATCTCAACTGTGAAGAGATACAAACAGCTGCAGTGCTCAGCCCCCATCCTTCAGTTCTTTTCCACTATAGAAAAGAAAATCAACCTCAGAATGTCCCTGAGTGGAAAATCAACCTCAGGACAGCCCCAGACAGAGGTTCCAATTCAATCGTCTGAGGCAGTGCAAACCCTCCTCAACAGAGAGGAGTCCAAGGGTCTCCAACAGCACAATTGGAGCCAGGGATCTGCATTCTGCCCACCAGACTCAGGCCACACTGTTGTCTGCTTCTCTGCTCACAGGGCCAGTTGGAGCCAGAAGCCATACCCCCCGCCCACTGGTTTCAGACCAGTTGGAGCTAGCCTCTGTTTGCCAGACCAGTTGGAGTCAGAGGATCACGCACCCACCTGCCAGTCTCAGTCCACTGCCTGGCAAGCCTCTGTTCACAGGCTCTCTTGGAGTCAGGGCACCGGCCCCACCCTCCGGTCTCAGTCTACACCCAGCTAGCCTGTGCTCACCAACCCCACTGGAGACAGGGGACCATGCCCTCACCCTCGGGTCTTAGTTCATACCCAGTAAGCCTCTTCTCGAGGGTTCTGTTGGAATCAGGGGACCATGCGCTTGGTCTCAGGTCTCAGTCCATGGCTAGCAAGCCTCTGCTTGCAGGCCCAGCAGGGGCTGAGGAACAGCCCTGTCTGCTGAACTCAGTCCACATGGGGCAACCACTCTCCCACAGTGGGTGCCATCAGAGCCGGGGGTTTTACACGCTGTGCAGCCAGACTTGGCCCAAACTGGGGGTCAACACCACCACTGGCCAGGCATAGCCATAAGCAGAGAACTATTCCTCCTCTGACTGAATGCCCCTTTCTTCCCACACCCTCTTTCTTCCCTGTTAGTCACAGATTCTGTCCTGATGGTTGGCGGTCCACACTATGCCAAGATCTCTCAGGGCAAGACCAAACACTCTGTGCTCTGCAGGGGGAAGAACTTCAGACTGCCATGTGAGGGGGAAGAGTTTGGACTTGTGGGGGAAAATATCTGTTCAATTTTATGCCTGGTGGGGTGGTGTCTAGGTTCATAAGTGGGACCTCCCTGGAGAAAGAGACCTGGAGTTTGGCGGCTCTCTCCAGTGAGGTAAAATGAGAAGTCTTTTGTTCCCTGCTTGTTTGCAGATAGCCTGCAGCAGGCCCCTGCATGGGGAGGGGTCTCCCGTCCTCTAGGTGAGGCTTTGTACCTGAAATTTGTTTTCTTGAATGCTCTTCTTTGGAGTTACAGCTTGCCGAACTTTCTTGGCATGGTTCCCCACCTTTGGCTTCACAGAGTCCGATTCTGTCCACTTTTTCTTCCTTTGCTCAGGAGCCTCTGCCGAGGGTTGCTACTGGTCGGCCATCTTCTCAGAATCCCTCCAATGCTACTCTTCTCATTAAATATATTTTTGTTTGTGAAAGTAGCTACATTTCATAAAAATATGTGATGTTCACATGTAATGAGTTTATTATTGTTATTTTTAAAACAAACCAATAAATACTTTTTAAAAAGTCAATTTTAAGTCCCTCCCTCCTTCCTTCCTTTCCTCCTTTCTTTCTTCTTCTTCTTCTTTTTTTTTTTTTTGAGACAAGGTCTTGCTCTGTGGTTTAGCTTGGAGAGTAGTAGCATGATCACAGTTCACTGTAACCTGGAATTCCTGGGCTCAAGTGATCCTCCCACCTCAGCCTCCCCAGTAGCTAAGACAACAGGTATGCCCCACCACACCTGGCTAATTTTTAAATTTTGTATAGAGACAAGGTCCCACTTTGTTGCCCAGGCTAGTCTCAAACTCTTGGCCTCAAGAGATCCTCCCACTTTGGCTTCCCAAGTGCTGGGATTGCAGACATAAGCTACTATACAAAGTCATTAGTTTTAATTCTTAATTTTGTAACTACTGATAGATAAAACTCAGATACACAAAAGCATTCTGGGAGTCCTCAATAATTTTCAAGTGTCAAAAAGAATCCTAAGACCAAAATGTTTGAAAACCACTACCTTAGAGAAAAAAAAAATGTTAAATTTGAGCTAGTCAAATAGTTTGTATGGGAAGAAGATGGGGTATGGAAAGAGGTAGGGCTGGGGATTAAGATGAAGTTGAATTCTCTTCTAGTTTGTGCAGATGTCTTCTGGGGAGTTGGGAGATACTGGCTTTGCCATTAATATTAGTAGTGGCTCAGTGAGTAGGGCACTAGCCCCATATACTGAAGGTGGCAGGTTCAAACTCGGCCTCAGCCAAACTGCCATTAATATTAGTAGTGTCTACTAATTTGAGAGCACCTATTGTGTGCTAAATACACTGCATTGATTACTTCATTTATTCCTACACCAACCTTAAAAGGTGCTGTTAAAGCAGTGGGGATTTGTGGTTCAACATAGTGGTCAAAATAATTGAAAAGAGCAAGTAAAGTTTTAGCAAGAAAAAGAGATTTTACTTGCACAGCAAGCTGGGTCCCATCCTAGTGACTGTGGGCTCCTGGGAAGAGCAGTTTCAGGTTTTATACACATCTTTTTGAGGAGTTATCAGCTGCTTCTTGGAAGTTTCCCAGAGTCTTAGTTAACTGTGTTCTCAAAACAACCTACTGGCAAGGTCTTGAAAACAACCCACCTGTAAGATAAAAACTCATGTGAAAGGTCTTAATCAGCCTCCTTCCCACCATAGCCCAGGTCAGCCTGACCCAAACCAATCTAAAATAGCATAACCATATCTGTCATCCGCCCTGCTCATGTTGAGCCAACTGCCTAATAGTATGTCTTTTTATATTAACGACCAACAATGATGATGATGGAAGTAAACCCTGGTTTGCAGAGGTCAAATGACTTGCCTAGGATGTAACAGCCAGGATACAAACCCAGTTTTGTCCTTCATAGCCAGTGGCCTTAACCAGGACTCCACATTACCCCAGTTCTTTTTTTTTTTTTTTAGAGGCAGAGTCTCATTTTGTCACCATTGGTAGAGTGCCATGGCGTCACAGCAACCTCCAGCTCTTGGGCTTGGGCGATTCTCTTGCCTCAGCCTTCCAAGTAGCTGGGACTACAGGCGCCCGCCATGACACCCGGTTATTTTTTGTTGCAGTTTGGCTGGGGCCAGGTTTGAACCTGCCACCCTCAGCTTATGGGGCCCGTGCCCTACCCACTGAGCCACAGGCACCACCCTTACCACCTGGTTATAAGTGACCATGACCAAGTCTCCTAATGTTCCTTGCTACCAGTTTCCCAATCTATAAAACAAATGGGGTTAGCTAGAGCTTTACTCACAGTGGTTCAGGTCCTCAGTTCTATGTAGAACATACAGCAGATCCCCTTGCATTTAGAAGACTCCCACTTTGGAGATCTCTACAGTCTGGTCGAGCTGCCTGATACCATAATTTTCATAATCCATATTCTTAATGCTATTACCATGAGTCCTGGGATTTGACTGGCTTTGTGGTTGAAGAGGAAAGAAGCCTAAGCAGAGAATGAAGGGGTTGCTGATTCATTAGTGTGGAGAGGCAAGATAGCAATCCAGTATTAACTCATTTTGCCACTGAATTCTGGACGCCTGAAACTAGAAACCTAAGCATGAAGCTTCCCACTGCCAGAGGATCTCCCCACCCCCAATTCAGGAATTGCTTTCAGCCAACATTACCTCTGCTTTTTGAGCACAAGCCAGGCTATTGTGCTGGAAATAATCTGTGTTAGTCTTATTGGAGTGGCTTGCGTTGCCATGGTTACTATTTGGGTTGTGTGCTCCTAAAATTTCAAGTATTTATCAGGCAAAAAGGAGTTCACTGATTTTTTCTCTTCTGGCCTTTGGAAAGTCAGATTGGAGAGAAAGCAGATCCGATATCCTATTAAATGTCTGTTTTTGAGTGGGTACTGTCACACCCAGCATTGCAAAGTAATGGTTAACTCTCAAGCAGTGAAAAGTGGCTTGGCGGTGGCCTTGAAAAATGGAGTTATCAGCACCCTGCTGAGGACCCACAATCAGGCCTCCTGATGGATGGAAACGCAGGTTGTCATTGCCGGTTGTGCAGCTCAGGAAATTGCGCGAAGCAGGTGGTTATTTGTGACAGAGCAACACAGAGCTGGTCAGTAGGTTTCCCAGTTGCAGCCCCTTGTGTGGACGGTACCTCCCTCCCCACTGCTCCCAGCGCTGAAAGCTGGGGCAGAAGTTTGCAGGAAAGACGGGAAGGGGAGTTGGGCACCAACCAGTGTGTGTGTGTGAGTCAACAGCAAAGGGACCACCGGGGCCACTCGGCACTGTGAGTGTGCGACACATGAAGACCCTGCTTTTGTAGCCATCGTGTCTGTTTGCACTGCCTATTTGCCTGTCTGGTTCACAGGCTCTGAGTCAGCCCACAATGGTGCACAGAAATAATCCCTTTTGCCCAGTTGCCATGAGCCACACTGGTCTTTACGTGGCTGTCTCCTAGGAGCTCAAATCTATGCCACAAGGCTAGAAGCTGTGTTTACAAGCTTTTCATCCATCTTCCTTAACTTGTGGTTGCCATGGTTTCCTTAGCCTGCTGGGCCTGGCCCTTTGAGGGGTACGAGCTGTCCACTCAACCAAAAACAGAAGTACTGCTTCCATGGCACCTGGTCTGTTGCCCATGAGCCTCAATTGTATTTCATCACCTGCCCATTCTGAACCCTTCTCCTTTGGTAAGGCTGATCTTGACCTTTGACCCAGCATGAGTACAGTGTAGGGTCCCCTTACTGCCTGCCCCACCCCCTCTGCATCGGCCTCAATCAGGGTGCTTATTTTGCTGCATGTGGGACTGACTTGTCAGTAGCTCACTTTGCTTTGCAGCGCCCTGTTTACTCTGGCACCATCACAACTACCTACTTATATACAGGCCTCTTTTATACTCAGAGGCAGCCAGCAAATCCTGTCACCCTGTCGTGGACAATTCTTGCTGCTGGCCCTACATCCATTCTCCCCATTTTCAGGTAATATCACTTTGTGTTTGGGGGCTCCACCCCATTCTCAGCTTATAGATTTCTAGTGGGACTCAATCTACCCCCTTATTCCAGGGCCCATTCAGAATATTATCTCCAAATTTCAATGATTCGTCCAGGCACAGACCATGTGATCCAAGCTAAGTCAATGAGAATTGATTCTGGAACTTGACTAGGAAAAAGAAGTTTTTGCTCTGTGCTTGTTTGGGGAGGTTGCATGTAATCTCAGTGTGCTGGGGGAATGGGAGGTGGTGCTACTACTTAAAAAGAATGAAACAACACACCAGAGAACAGAACTAAGAGACCAAAAGAGAGCCTGTGACTTGACATGATTTGTATAACTCAGCTGTAATCTAGATACCCAGTCGGAATAAGTGCCCTTTGTATGCAAATACCTGTTGGGGCTGGATGTTCTATCTTTTGCAACTGAGTCTAATACCTCCCCATTCCTGAGGACATAAAGGCTGGAGAAGTGAGGTAATCTACCCAGGGTACTGGCTGCTGAGATTTGACTCCATTACTTTTGGCTCCGACAACTGTCTCTTCTACTATACTGACTTTAAATAGTGATCTTACAATTGTGACACATTTCCCAACACTCAAAGCTCCTTTACCTCACTCACACCACCACACCAATTCTTCTGCTCTGACCAGGGACTCCCAGCACAGAGCTGTTATTATTATAAACACAGTATGATCAACCCCATTTTCCAAATGAGGGCATTGAGAATTGGTTATGTGCACACTTAGCCAGCGAGTGGCAAAGTGGGACTTCGTACTTCAAGTCTGATTTAATATTCATTACATTTCCCAACATTACTTCCAGGGTTTGCCACGAACAGTAATGGCCACAGCTGGTGGCCTCATGTCCCTTGCTCTTCCCTGCGGAGCCTTGACACTGCACACCTTGGAAAGAGTCACCTTTGGAGGAGCTGGATGTGAAGGAAGGGGTCTGAGTGTCAAAGAAACCCAGCTCTGGATGTTGTTTCCACCACTTACTGACTCTGGAACTGGAGTATTGCATTTAGACTGCTGTAAGAAAATGCCAGAAACTGGGTGGCTTACAAACAGCAGAAATTTACTTCTCACGGTTCTGGGTGGAGGGAAGTGCAAGATCAAGGTGCCACCAAATTCAGTGTCTGGTGAGAGCTGCTTTGTACCTGGTGTCCACATCTGGTAGAAGAGAAAGGCAGCTGTCTTGGTCTCTTTCATAAGGGGCATTAATCCCATACTTTCCCAAAGCCCCCACCTGCTAATTCCATCACCTTATTAGGTATTAAGGATGTTAGGATTTTAAAATAAAAATTTTGGGGGGGATAGTCAGACAATAATGGTAACCATGGGCAAATGTTATGCTTTATCTGACCTCTAGTTTCCTCTCTTCTAAAGCCTTTGAGTCAGGAAGAATAATATTAATACCTTGAAGTGTTTTTATGAGGATTAGATGAAGATAATGTATGTGAGTAGTAAAAATAGTATCAACAGTTATTGACATAAAGGAGCATTAACTACCTGTGTTGATTCAACCCTCCTCTGGCGGGTACTATTCTTTTTTTTTTTTTTTTTTTTTTGTAGAGACAGAGTTTGACTTTACCGCCCTCGGTAGAGCGCCGTGGCATCACACGGCTCACAGTAACCTCCAGCTCTTGGGCTTACACGATTCTCTTGCCTCAGCCTCCTGAGTAGGCGCCACCCGAGCGGGTACTATTCTTATCTCCATATTCCATAGGAGAAAACTAAGGCACAGAGATGTCAAGTGACTTGCTCAAGGTCACACATCATGGAGTGGCAGAGCAGTTCTCAACCCCAACATGCTGGTTAACAGGTCTTTTTTAAAAAAATTTTTTTTATGAAATCATAGTTGTGTACATTAATGCAATTGTGGGGTACAATGTGCTGGTTTTATATACTATTTGAAATATTTTCATCAAACTGGTTAACATAGCCTTTACCTCATTTTCTTAGTTATTGTATTAAGACATTTATAATTTAACATGTACCCTTTACATGTTAAATTTAACATGTACCCTTTACATGTTAAATTTAACATGTACCCTTGTAGAAGGCACCGTAGTTGTGTTCCCACCAATTACCTTCCCTCCACCCATCCAGTTAACAGGTCTTAATCTCGGCACTGTGAAATGCCTAGCACAGTGCTGAGCACAGAGTAAGTGCTCAAATAATAGCAGACTCTTTCTCCAGCCCACTCCTATTTCTCTGGAAACCCTTGTATCCAGTGATCAGGGCAGAGCTGAAGAAGTGAAACTAGGGTGGAAGAGGCCACATTCGGTTAGCACCGATCAGAGTGGGCTGGAGGCCACACCTCCCTGGTAGTGATGGTCAAAGCACCTCATGGACCAGAGACCAGGAGGACAAGTAGAATGCAAGGTGAGCCCAGCAAGACAGGAGGGTCAGGAATTAAAGACCCGCAGGAACAGGGAAGGCAAACTCACTAGAAGGCTCTTTATCTCAGGCCCAGACAGAGCTCTGCTGTGGTTTCTGTGAAGCCAGGAACCCATTAAAGAATGGCTGACAGGCAGGGTGTGGTGGCTCACCCCTGTAATCCCAGCCCTCTGGGAGGCTGAGGTGGGCAGATTGCCTGAGTTCACAAGTTGGAGACCAGCCTGAGCAAGAGCAAGACCCTGTCTCTAAAACTAGTGGAGCATTGTGGCGGGTGCCTGTAGTCCCACCTGCTTGGAGGTTGAGGCAGGAGGATCTCTTGAGCCCAAGAGTTTGAGGTTCTTGTGAGCTATGACACTACGGCACTCTACTGAGGGTGACAAGGTGAGACTCTGTCTTAAAAAAAAACAAAAAATCCAAAAGTGGAAAAGCAGGTGACATGGGCTTTGCAGGAGAGGGGTTAGGATTAAGGGATGCTGCATCTTCTGGCAGACATCTGTGTCTTGACATTGACTAAGGCTTGATGGTGATCATTTTGATTGGTTGATTGATTCGTTCAGTATACCTTTATAACCTAAGAAAGAAAATCTTATTTTCTTAGGAGTAGATTCTTCCTTCTGTAGCACCCTCCCCACCACCAAAGACCTTTTTAGGAGCCCTTACTTATTAGTGAGTGAATGCTTAGATCAGCTGCCTGGGGTGGGAATGAAGATAAGCATTATGTTTGAAGAACGAAGACTGATGGTTCTACTTATTAACCAACCACCAGGCTTATTTGGCTGGGTGGAGGGGCACTCTGAGGCTGAGAACTGAATAGTTTTGAGAAAGTAGAGCATATTTAGAGGCTGAGATAGAGAGACATGAAGAGAAGAAGGAAAAGTGAAGTAGCCAGTAGGGGAGAGGACTTTGGGGGAAAACAAGAGAAATATTTAAAGGAAGTTTTATGAAGTATTGTCATATTATATGCAATGTAAGCTTTTTCTTGTCTCCCTAAGAATTCTTCAGTAAAAGAGACATTCTTTGTTAATATGGTAGAGTTTGACCTGTTTTGAGGGTGGATTGAAATACTTAGTGGGCCTGGAATGAGCACAAAGTTGCCACATTGGGTCACACGTTTTTGGTGAGTCTACTAGGTACCAGGGCACTCTGCCAGGCACTGAGGTTACAAAGGTAAGTAGGACATGATCTCTGCTCTCAAAGAGTGTAAAGGCTTTTGTCAGAGTGGCTATAGAAACAGATTAGAACAGAAGACCTTTAATCTGGGAGGCTGAACATCAGTTATTCTAAAAGGATACTGAAAGTGATCACATACAGACCAATGGAATAGAATCGAGAGCCCAGAAATAAACTCACATATATGGTCAAATGATTTTTTTTTTTTTTTGTGATTTTTGGCCGGGGCTGGGTTTGAACCCGCCATCTCCAGCATATGGGACCGGCGCCCTACTCCTTGAGCCACAGGCGCCGCCCGGTCAAATGATTTTTAACAAGATCATTCAATGGGAAAAGTACAATTTTTTCAATAAATGGCTCTGGGAAAACTGGCTATGCAAAAGAATGAAGTTAAACCCTTATCTTGTACAATATCAGAAACAAACTAAAAAAAAAAAAAAGAAAGAAAGAAAGAAATGAACCTGAAATGCACCAGATGTGGTGGTTTATGCCTATAATCCTAAGAGCTTTGAGAAGCCAAGGCAGGGGAATCGCTTAACGTTAGGAGTTCAAGACCAGCCTGGGCAGCATAGTGAGATCCTGTCTCTACAAATAATAATAAAAAGTAATTAGCTTAGCATGGTGATGCGTGCCTCTAGTCTTAGGTGCTTGGGAGGTGAATTGCTTGAGCCCATGAATTTGAGGCTGAAATGAGCTCTGATTGTGCCACTGTACTCCAGCCTCAGTCCAGACAAAGTGGGACTCTATCTCACACACACACAAAAAACCATAGATTAAAGACCTAAATGTAAGACCTAAAAACTCTTAGAAAAATAGCGAGGGAAATCTCTTTACGTCATTAGATTTGGCAATGATTTCTCAGGACATCAGCACACAGGCAACAAAAGAAAAAAACAGATAAATTGAACTACATCAAAACTTAAAATTTTGTGCATCAAAGGACACAAACAACAGTGAAAAGGCAAACCAGGGAATGTGAGAAAATATTTGCAAATCATATATCTGATAAGAGATTAATATCTAGAATATATAAACAATTCCTACAAGTCAACAATAACAAAAAACAAACAACTGGGTCAAAAAATGGGCAAAGGACTTGAAGAGACATTTTTCTAAAGAAGACATAAAAAAAGGCCAATCCGAACATGAAAAGATGCTCCATGTCACTCATCAGTAGGAAATGCAAAGTAAAGCCACAATGAGACACCACTTCATACCCGTTATGATGGCTGCTAACACACACACAGAAATGCCCGTAGCACAGTGGTTATGCCATCAGCCACATACATCGAGGCTGGTGGGTTTGAACACAGCTAAACAACAATGGGCCTGCTAAACAACAATGACAACTGCAACAAAAAATAGCCGGGCATCGTGGCAGGCACCTGTAGTCCCAGCTACTTGGGAGGCTGAGGCAAGAGGATGGTTTAAGCCCAAGAGTTTGAGGTTGCTGTGAGCTGTGACTCCACAGCACTCTACCGAGGGCAACATAGTGAGATTATGTCTCAAAAAAAACAAAAAAAAAGAAAAGATAAAGTAAAAGAGAGAGAGAAATTAGAACCCTTAGGTATTGTTAAAAGGAATGTAAATGGTGCAGCTGCTGTGGAAAAAATTATGGCAGTTCCTCAAAAAATGAAACATAGCATTACCATATGATTCAGTAATCCCTCTTCCGAGTACATACGCTAAAGAATTAAAAGCAGGACTCTAACAAATTTATACACCAGTATTCATAGCAGCTTCACTCAGAATAGCCCAAAGGTGAAAGCAACTCAAGTGTCCACCAATAGATGGATGGATAAACAAAATGTATTGTATACATACAACAGAATGTTATTCATCCTTAAAGAAGAAAGAAATTCTGACACATGCTGTAACATGGATGAACCTTGAAAACATTATGCTAAGTGCAATAAGCCAGTTACAAAAGGACAAATATTGTATGATTCCACTTTTATGAGGTACCTAGAGCAGTCAAAGTCAGAGAGAACAAAGGTAGAATTGAGGTTATCAGGAGCTGGGGTAGGGGGTAGGTAGAGTTTCAGTTCAGGACAATGATGGAAGGTGGTCTGGTTGCACAAAGATGTGTCACTGAGCTGTGTACTTAAAAATGGCTGAAATGGGCTCATGCCTATAATCCTAGCACTCTGGGAAGCCAAGGCACTCTGGGATTGCGTGAGCTCAGGAGTTCAAGACCAGCCTGAGGAAGAGCTACACCCTGGCTCTAGAAATAGGCCGGCATTGTGGCCGGCAGCTGTAGTCCTAGCTACTTGGGAGGCTGAGGCAAGAGAATCACTTGTGCCCATGAGTTTGAGGTTGCTGTGAGCTATGACGTCACAGCACTCTACCCAGGGTGACAGGTTGAGACTCTGTCTCAAAAAAAAGTGAAAAAAAAAAAAAGCTAAGATGGTAAATCTTATGTATTTTACCAACATTTTTAAAAAATTAAAAAGTCTTAAAAAGTAGGGCTGCACCTGTGGCTCAAAGGAGGAGGGCGCCAGCAAAAAAAAAAAAAAAAAGTTTTAAAAAGTGATTACTCACTTAAAAATCACACCACTGTAATGACTAACAAAATTTTGTGCTATGAAAGGATGGTGTCATCCAGTTGGCTGTGAATGACTGATGGGACCAGGATGGCAAAATGGATTAAAAAGATGATACTAAAAAAAACCCAAAATGAATGACTGGTGGGTAAAGTTCTGGCTGCCCAATGAAGGCAGATTGTAGTGGACAACGTCTGTGATATTGACACAGGCTGGTGGCAACTGAACTCGTGACAGGTTTTGGACATTTAGCTGTTTTGTCAGGTCGTGTGATTTTAGTTCGTCATTGTGGTATTTTGTCTTTGAGAGATCCTCACTCCAGAACTACTCTAATTCCAGAGTGGAGCATGTCTCAGACCTTCCCTGCAAATGACCTTCTGTTGTGATGGCAGCGTGAGAAAAGCCATAAAGAGAAGAGATGGGTGCAGGGGACCCATCTGCTCATTTATTCTCCAGGCAGAATGGAGGTGTAAATTACCACTTCTTTGTCACATCCTCTGCCACCCTGTGCTTTTTTCTTAGGGCATCATGCTTTGGCCAGAGGTTCTTTTGCCTTGTTAGCAAGGCTGATGGCACCTATGTTCAATGGGGAAACCAGTTGTTCTAAATTTATTTTCCTTGGGGAATAGACTCCAAATTGGAGATTTGAGTGCAGGTTTATGGGATAGCTCTCAGCCAAAACACCTGCCATGGAGTTAGGGCAGCAGGACTGGAAGAGGCTTCAACCAATCCCCTGAGAAGTTCTGAAACTGGGAGGGTCTGAAGGGAGACCAAGAGGAGGATCTTCTATCCTGCAGTTCTTCAGGGAGGGGTCATAACCTGAGATGACAGGTCTCCTCCGCTCAGGGCCATGCTTGAGGACAGTTGTAGTGGGGAACTCTCAATAGCCAGCACTTTGGGCATTTGGGGGACTGAGTGATTTTGTCCAAAAGCACAGGAAACTGAAAGGAAAAGAAAACAAAAGTTCCTTTGCAGGGGATCTGGGTGCAGGGTATGGTCTGTTTTTGTCCTCAGCAATTATTGGTATAAGAGGTAGAGCATTTCCTAGGAAGGTAGCACAAAATAATAACCAGTAGCATGAGCAAAACAGGCGTTGAGTGTTTGTGTGTGTGTGTGTATCTTATTTAAATAATATTGTAAGAGCCAACAGTGAAAAACATTATTAGACTCCCGCCTTCCTCTAATCTCTTGTTTTCACTTGCAGCATTATTATCTGGTCACTATTCTTATGTATGATCCAAATTTATAACATTTTGATTATGGGTATTATGTATGTGGGGTATATATAATATTTGTATTATTTATACAAAGAAGGTACAATTTTTTGCTGATCACAATGTTTTTTTAATGGGGTAAATTTCATAGACATAAATTTGTATATCTCAAATACACAATAAGATTAGTTTTGAAAAATGTATGTACCTTGAGTAACCTACACCCTAGTCTAGGTAAGTATTTCCATCACTCCAGATAGTTCCCTTGTGACCTGTTTTGGTCAATCCCCACCCCCACCGGCAACTACTGTTCTGATTCCTCTCACCACAAAATTGGTCTCTTTTTGAATTTTTTTTTTTGAGACAGAGTCTCACTATGTTGCCCTGGGTAGAGTGCCATGGTGTCACAGCTCACAGCAACCTCAAACTTTTGGGCTGAAGTGATTCTCTTGCTTCAGCCTCCCAAGTAGCAATTCACCTAGACTACAGGCACCCACCACAATGCCCAGCGTTGTAGTTGTTTAGCAGGCCTGGGCTGGGTTTGAACCTGCCAGCTTGGGTGTATGTGGCTGGTGCTGTAACCACTGTGCTATGGGTGCCATTAAATTATTATTATTATTTTTTGAGACAGAGTCTCACTTGGTCACTCTTGGTAGAGTGCTGTGGTGTCACAGCTCACAGCAACCTTAAACTCTTGGGCTCCAGTGATCCTCTTGCCTCAGCCTCCCAAGTAGCTGGGACTACAGGCGCCGGCCACAACACTGCCTATTTTTAGAGACGGGGTCTCACTCTAGGTCAGGCTGGTCTCGAACTTGTGAGCTCAGGCAATCCATCCGCCTCAGCCTCCCAGAGTGCTGGGATTACAGGCATTGTTTTTGAATTTTATATTACAGGAAGCATATAGAATTGACTCTTTGATATAAACATATTTAAAGATTGATATTTTCCCTTGTTATTTTTTTCTAATTGTCTGATATACACACTTTTACTAGCAATATTAAATAATACACAATAATATTACACAGCATTAAAAATAATTGTCCTTAGACCCACTTCCTAACCTAACCTAACCACTGAATCTTGGTATATTTTCCTACAGTGGTTCTCAAAGTCTAGTTCCCAGGCTAGTAACCTCAACAGAACCTAGGAAAGCAAATTTTCATCCCACCCCAGATCTACTGAATCAGAAGCTCTTAGGGGTGTGGCCCAGCAATGTGTTTTAAGAAGTCTTCTAGGTATTTGGGAGACATCAGTATTTGAGAAACATTTACTTCTAATTTCCATCCTTCCTCTTTCTTCCCTCCCTTCCTTCCTTCCCTTTCCTTCTCTTGAGACAGAATCTTGCTCTGGTGCCCAGGCTAGAGTACCTTGGCATCAGACTAGTTCACATCACACCCGGCTAATTTTTTTCTACTTTTAGTAGAGACAGGGTCTCGCTCTTGCTTAGGCTGGTCTCCAAATCCTGAGCTCAAAGGATCCTCCCACCTCAGCCTTCCAGAGTGCTAGGACTATAGACATGAGCCACTGTCTCTCGCTCTGTCACCTAGACTGGAATTCAGCGGTGTGGGTGTAGCTCACTGCAGCTGCAAACTCCTGGGTTCCAGTGATCCTCCTGCCTCAGCCTCCCAAGTAGCTGGCACTAAAGTTTTGTGCCACCAAGACCAGATAACTTTTCTTTTTTTTTTTTCTTGGAGACTGGCAGGCCTGACTTTGGCCCACCTTGGAAAATGCCTATAGACTCTTCTTGCCTTGTGATGGTATTTGTTAGGCTGAAAGATGCGGGCGAGGGATTTGTATAGCCTTCCACAGTATAGCCTTCCACATAAAGTCTTCCTAGCCATCTTCCAAGAAATAACCTATCATGATATGCCTTATGAACACTCAGATTGGGGAAGTGACTTCCTGAAGATTACACACTTGCTGTGTGCTGGCAATGCTGGGATTCCAATCTAAATCACCTAACTCCAAATTCTGCCCTCTTTCTTTCTTGTAATTTTTATCTTTTATTGCTTTGAGACAGAGTCATACTCTGTTGCCCTGGGTAGAGTGCTGTGGCATTGTAGCTCACAGCAACCTTAAACTCTGGGGTTCTAATGATCCTCTTGCCTTAGCCTCCCCAGTAGTTGGGACTATAGGCACCTGTCACAATGCCCAAACAGCTTTTTTTTGTGAGAGAGAGCCTCAAGCTGTGGCCCTGGGTAGAGTGCCATGGCATCACAGCTCACAGCAACCTCCAACTCCTGGGCTCAAGTGATTCTCCTGCCTCTGCCTCCCAAGTAGCTGGGACTACAGGCGCCTGCCACAACAGCCAGCTATTTTTTGGTTGCAGCCGTCATTGTTGTTCGGCAGGCCCGGGCTGGATTCAATCCTGCCAGCTCAGGTGTATGTGGCTGGCGCCTTAGCTGCTTGAGCTACAGGCGCCGAGCCTTTTTTTTTTTTTTTGAGTAGAGACAGGGGTCTCCATCTTGCTCAGATTGGTCTCAAACTCCTGAGCTTAAGCAACCCATATGCCTCAGCCTCCCAGAGTGCTGGGATTATAAACATGCGCACCTCATCTGGCTTTCTGTCCTTTTTCTATTCTGTGGTACTGCCTCTTGGCGTGCGTGTGGTTCTGTCTTATCCCCAGTAGACAGGGAAGCCGGCAAAGGGACAATGTCAAACTGTTTCAGCGAGCAACAGGCACCTGTATGGGAACTTCTGGGGGAAGGGAGCAAACCTGAAATGGAGCACGATGTAGTGTAAAAATGAGTGAGTTCTGGAACCAGACTGACCTGATTTAGAAGCAGAGCTGAGGCTCAGAAGGGTTGTATGACTGTATCAGTTATTAATTGCTGTGTAACAAATGACACCCCAAACTTAGTGATTAAAAAAAATCATACATTTATTATCTCAGGGCTTCTGTGGGTCAGGAGTCGATGTTTGGGTCACCTGGGACCTCTGCTTTAGGGTGCTGAGGTCTCATATGAAGACTTAAATGTCTTATCTCACCAGGCTGCTATAGCAAAATACCACAGACTGGGTAACTTAAACAAAAGACATTATTTGTCACCGTTTTAGAGGCCCTCAGTCTGAATTTAGAGATCAAAGTGCCAGCCTGGTTGAATTTCTATGAAGGTGCCTTCCTGAATTATAGACAATTGCCTT